>NC_056726.1:375432373-375796123 GCF_019279795.1 Protopterus annectens | reverse complement strand
GTATGTGCTGGCCTAAGAATACTAGCAACAGGTACCTTCCAGAGACCAACTGGTGATATGATGGGGATATTACAGGCATCAGCATCCAGGGTACTGCACCAGTTCCTGGATGCCATGTCAGCACATGTCGGTGATCATGTATATTTCCCCAATTCCCGTGAGGTATTGGCCAGCAATATGCATCTCTTCCAGCAAATAGCAGAATACCCTGAGGTAGTGGGTGCAATAGATTGCACGCATATATGCATCAAAGCACCAGCCGGTGAGTGGGGTAGGGCCTACATTAACCGCAAGGGCTTCCCCTCCATCAACTGCCAGGTCATGTGTGATGCCCAGGGCATAATAATGAATGTGTGTGCTGGCTGCCCTGGAAGCTACCATGATTCCCATATCTGGCATCTGACACAGCTGTACCAGACAGTTGCCAATGGGGACATCCCACATGGTCACTTAGTGGGGGATGCTGGCTATGCACTGGAGCCGTGGCTGATGACACCCATCAGAAACGCACACACACCTGAACAGGAATGCCATAATGAGGCACATGCACAAACACGAAAAGTAATTGAGCGTGTGTTTGGGTTGCTCAAGTCACGGTTCCGGTGCCTGGACACATCTGGTAGAGCCTTGCAATACTCACCAACTACATATACCCAAATTGTCATGGTATGTGCTATGCTACATAATATGATTCTGCGAAAACAGCTGCAACAGGACCAGCATAGGCCTGGGCCAAACAGCCCCCCACAATTGCCAAGGCCATCACAGGCAGAGCGTGACTCAGAGGAGGAACAACCTGAGCCTGCCCCAGTAGGCAGAAGGAGGCGTGCCCAGTATTCCTTGGCCTTGACAAAGAGGCAACGCATAGCACATACACTGGCTCAGTAGGAACCCTGGAAATGATACCTCTCTCTGACTCCCACATATAGTGAAAGGGATGCCTAAGTTGATACAACCTGCTTTCAAACATGTGCAGGGAGTGTAGTATGTGCATCTGACATAGGCAGCCCTGCAGCACCACTTGAGGCATGATTGCCATGTGTTAAGCAATGTAAGGTAGTGCTAAACACCATTTACCACCATGTAGTATATGCAAACTTGATGACCTTGAGTATCATCCTACCCTCACCAAACATGGTGCCACAATATGAAGACAAGATGATCAATTACAACAATTGGCTTAAGTATTGGTGTCAGTGAAAGGGGATCCAATGCCTGTCAGCCTGGGATGACATGCTCGACAAGACATGATGCTTCGCTAGGGATGACTTTCACTTGTCACCTGTCGCCTTTTGGATATTGCCAAAGGCTCTTGTCACACCCATAGTGCCTTTTTTAGGTAAGGCTCAAAAGACAAACCCACCTCCATAGGTATCACAAGGGATAAGAAACTAGAAGTAATGCTACTCAATGAAAGAAGTCTAAACTGCAAGATGCATGCACTCCAAACTCTCCTCAGCATGGAGAATGTTGATATCTGTGCAGTAACAGAAACCTGGTTCAAGGCTCCCAAGAGCACCCTAGCACTAACAGGTTACACCTCATACCACACTTTACAGCCGCAAAACATGGAACAAACTACAAAAGGAGAGTGAGTATCAATATTTGTCAAAGATACCCACACCTCCCAGGTTGGTGGCACAGCATGAAGCATCAGTGACTATCCATGTGCAACTAACAGTGGGTAAAACCGCCTTCCAGTTCATAGCCACACTTGGAACCACACTTGGCTGACTGGAGAACACATGAAAATATGAAGGTCTCCCCAAACACCATTATATTGGGTGACTTCAACTACCCAAACATAGACTGGGAGCATTACCCTAGTTGCAACAGCCTAGCCCAAAGGTTCCTAGAATTTATAAACTCAAATGCTATGGAACAACTTGCTACCACTCCCACAATGGGGAAAAACATACTGGACCTGATCATCACCAACATGGGGACTCTATGCCCAAGACCAGAAGTGTATCCCTCACTGGTAAGATCAGACCATAGAGTAATCTCACTGGATAGTCACATCCCGACCCCAGCCCATGGCCAGAAAACCACAGTGAAAAATTTCAATAAAGCAAATGTCACACTCCTCAAAACCGAGGTGGAATCCTTCACAGCCCCTGTGCCTGTGGAAAATATGGCGCAGACCTCAGAACCCTTTATAAGCGCATTCTGTGAACACCTTCAGGAATGCATGGATCATGCAATCCCAAATAAAACCAAGATCCAATCCTCCAAAGGCAGGCATCCTGTCTGGTGGACCCCAGCCATAAAAAAACATACAATACAAGGAGGAAGCTACTATATGATAGAGCAAAATCCCAAAAAGGGATGGCATCTCTGATCAGTATTATTGAAAAACTACGGCCACACATAAAATCATCTAAGGCCATCATTGAGATAAAAATTGTACAGGACACTAAGGATAATCACAAGGCTTTCTTTAGTAATGGTAGGAACCTGGTTGGAAATTCCCAGATATGCTCAGAATTAGTCCAAAATAACAGGCCAACACAGAAGGACTGTGGCTGAACAAGTTTGCAGATGACTGCAAACTGGGTGCCATAATCGACCCTCCAGCTGACACAAGCATCCTACAAAAGGGCCTCATAGAAACAGACAACTGGTGCCAGAGCCATGTCCTCAAGCTAAATGCAAAAAAGTGTATAGTCATCCCCTTTGGCAAAAACTAAGTGCCCACAAATTGCCACATAGGTGGTAACCCATTAAGTGTGGAAGAAGTGATAAGGGACCTGGGGACCCAAGTTGATAGCAATCTCTCATTTGACAACCACGTGGCCAAAGTGTTTAGAAAAACATTTCATATAGCCCACCTAATCATGAAGGTATTCACATCTAGATCAGGGGAGGTCATCGTGCCTCTTTACTCATCCCTCATCAGGCCCATAATTGAGTACAATGCCCCTTGTGGGATGTACCTTATCAGACACCTGCAGCAGCTGGAAAGACCACAAAAGTACCTCACCAGGAGGATCAAAGGGCTCAAATACATGCCATTTGCTGCCCGGTTAAAGAAACTGCAGCTCCACTCAGTGGCATACCACCTGCCCAGAGGTGATCTGTGCCTGATGTATAAAGCCGTGTCCAACCTGGAATCAATGGACATGCTGTACCTTGGAAAATCAGAATCCCATCAAGCTATGCGCTCAAGAGACCTGAACCTCAGGACTGAAATAAATAGGACATGCTGGAGTGACAGATTCATAACCCAGAGGCTCCCTCCACTCTTGAGTAAAGTCCCACTCCAGGTTAGCCAGAGTCCCTCATTGACTCTCTTCAAGAGGAATCTGGATGAGTGGATGGGAGATTGTAGGTTTACCCTGGGTATCACCTCTATGTCACTGTTAGACAGAGACACAGTATACTAACCTTGAAAAATGTCATGGCAAACTCCACTTAAAATGTGTGTTGAAAGCCAAACACACTCTGGCTAGGATTATAAATGCCCTAGGGCAGATAGCCTAGTATGAACCTATGAACAGAATCACACACACAAACTAGTACAACTGTGGTCAATGTGGAGTAATGTTTGGCAATGTCCACCCAAGTTGGTGAATACAGCAATGTTGGACAAGCCTGGTTTAAGTAGGCCATAGCTGAACAAAATGCAACATGCTCATAGTTGCCCAACTGGCCCTTAACCAGTCTGGTCTGCTCAGTATGAACATTTAAAGCAGTGATGGGACTCAAACCCATGATACTGTGCACCATAATGAAAGTACTGAACCAGTACACCATGACAGTATTGCAGTGTTCAGCCAGTATGAAAGAATGTTGACAAGTCTTTGCAAACTATCCCATGGAAAACCTGCAGGCACAGCACAATCCCTGTTGAGTTATGACACAAAGGAGTCTGGCAGTAAGAACACAGCATGACTTCCAACACACACAGTATAAATGTCAATATTGGTCATGTTCACACACAGCCACAAATGTAGTGGACTTCAGATCACAACATATGGAAAGGTCACACTGGGCATGCTCACACACTTGGATAAATGAGACATATGTCAGGCAGCAAACCATGGAAATCCTGAACTGGGCATGCTCACACACTTAGGCCATGTCTGAGTATAGCAGTCGGCCACACATATCTGGCAGTTGTATGTGTTAAGCCAGGAACCTCCCACGATCCAGCAATCTGCCCTGTGCACAGTTAAATGACAACAGACACATATATTAATATACTGGAACCCTGTCATGATCAAACATGTTACGCAGATACACAAGTTGTTCATAGAAACTGGAAAAGCTACGGCAATAAAGACCTGCAAACAGTATCATCAACAAATATTGTGCATCCCCAACATAAACATAGGTGCAGAGGTCGATACTAGGCTGTCTGCCCTAGGGAATTCATAAGCCTAGGCAGAGTGTATTTGGCGTCCGCCTCCCCAGTAGAGTAGCCTACTGTGCCTCTGTAAAGTAGGTCACAGAAGGCACCCTTTAAGGCTAGTTTGCTGTGCCTCTGTCAAGCAGGGACGCAGTGGACATCCCAGGGATGAATTTGCAATTTCCCATCCATGCGGCTGGATTTTGCTGGAAGAGGGTTGGCGAGGGGCTATGTCTAACTTTAATTGGGATTCAATTCCAGAGTGAGGGGAGCCTCTGGGTAATTAATCTGTCCCTGCAGCATGTCCTATTTAGTTTTATGCTGAGGTTTAAGCCCCTGGAGTGTGTAGCTCTAAGGGTCTTGGATGTTATGAGATGGAGCATGTCCATTACTTCTGGGTTTGACATGGCTGTGTACGTCAGGCATAGATTACCTCTGAGTAGGCATTAAGCAACTGAGTAGAACTGGAGATCCTTTAGTTGAACTGCATAGGACATCTGTGTGTAGCCCATGATCCTCTTGGTTAGGTACTGTTGTGGACACCATAGTTGCTGCAAGTGTTGGGTAAGGTACACCCCAAAAGTGCCATTGTAGTCAAACATGGGCCTGATGAATGACTAGTAGAGGGCCACAATGACCTCCCATGATCTACATGCAAACTCCCATGTGATAAGGAGGGCTATATAAAGGTCTTTGCAATGACTCTGTCAATGTGATTAGCAAAGGAGAGGTTACGATCTATGTTGGTCCCCAAATCTGTAAATACATCTTCTGTACTTAATGGATTACCAGTTATGTGGTGATTTGTGTGCACCTTGTTTTCCTCAAAGGGGATGACTATGCATGTCTTAGCATTTAGCATGAGGCCATGGCTCTGGCAACAAGCATGCATCTCTGTGAGACCCTTATGGAGGAAGCATGTGTCAGCTGCAGTGTTGCTTATGGCCCCTGGTTAGCAGTCATCTGTGACATTTGTTAGACATAATCCCCCGTGTTAGTCTGAACCTCAGGGAAGTACATACCGAACAGGACAGGTCCCACAACTGAGCCCAGTGAGACACCAGTTGTAACTGGTCTGGAACTGGACATGGCACCTGCAATTCTGACCATGTGGGTTCCATCCCTGAGGCAGATAGCAACACATCTAGTGATATAGGGATTGATATTTTACCTGGTAAGCATATGTTCATAGGTTCATAGGTTCATAGGTTCATACTAGGCTATCTGTCCAAGGGCATTTATAAGCCTAGCCAGAATGTGTTTGGCTTTCGACACCCATTTTAAATTTATTTTTCTATGCCCTTTTTCGAGGTTAGCATACTGTGCCTCTGTCTAACAGTGACACAGAAGTGATACCCGGGTTAAACCTACGATCTCCCATCCACTCATCAAGATTCCTCCTGAAGAGAGTCAATGAGGGACTCTGCCTAACCTGGACTGGGATTTTATTCCAGAGTGAAGGGAGCCTCTGGGTTATGAATCTGTCCCTCCAGCATGTCCTATTTATTTGAGTGCTGAGGTTCAAGTCTCTCGAGCACGTAGCTCGATGGGATTTGGATTTTCTGAGGTGCAGCATGTCCATTAATTCTGGGTTGGACATGGCTTTATACATCAGGCACAGATCGCCTCTGAACAGGCAGTATGCCACTGAGTAGAGCTGGAGTTTCTTTAACCGGGCAGCATATGGCATCTGTTTGAGCCCTTTGATCCTCTTGGTGAGGTACTTTTGGGGTCTTTCCAGTTGCTGCAGGTGTCTGGTAAGGTACATCCCAAAAGGGGCATTGTACTCAATTATGGGCCTGATGAGGGATGAGTAAAGAGGCACGATGACCTCCCTGATCTAGATGTGAATCCCTTCATGATTAGGTGGGCTATATAAAATGTTTTTCTAACTACTTTGGCCACGTGGTTGTCAAATGAGAGATTGCTATCAACTTGGGTCCCCAGGTCCCTAATTACTTCTTCTGTACTTAATGGATTACCACCTATGTGGTAATTTGTGGCACTGTTTTTGCCAAAGGGATGACTATACACTTTTTGGCATTGAGCTTGAGGCCATGGCTCTGGCACCAGTTGTCTGTTTCTATGAGGCCCTTTTGGAGGATGCTTGTGTCGGCTGGAGAGTCGATTATGGCGCCCAGTTTGCAGTCATCTGCGAACTTGGTCAGCCACAGTCCTTCCATGTTGGCCTGTACCTCCGAGAAATATATACCGAACAAGAGAGGTCCCAGGACTGAGCCTTGTGGGACACCACTTGTAACTGGTTTGGAGTCTGACATGGCTCCAGCAATTCTAACCATGTGGGTTCTGTCCTTGAGCGAGTTTGCAATCCATCTAGTGACATAAGGGTTTATATTTAAGCTGGTGAGCTTCTCTAGAATGCCAGAGTGGGGTATAGTATCGAAGGCTTTTGCGAGGTCCAGGTAGGCTGTGTGGACCACCTTCCCCTTGTCAATGGCCTTGGTGACTGTTTCAAAGAAATCAACCAGGTTTAAGAGGCAGGATCTGCCCTTAACAAAGCTGAACTGGGTAGGATCCAGTGTCTGTAGGTCCCCAATATCTTTATTTATGAGGTCCATGTTGATCCTTTCCATAGCTTTGCAGACCAAGCTAGTCAGGCTTATGGGGCGATAGTTTCAAGGATCCGTTGAGGCACCACCTTTATGGAGAGGGACCACTGTTGCTGTACGCCACTCTTTGGGCACATATCCTGTAGTAAGGCTGAGATTGAAGAGTAGCTTTATTTTTGGGTTTAGCTCTTCTTGGAGTTCATGTAGGACGCAGCCTGGGACACTGTCAGGTCCCATTGATGCTGTGTTTTTTGCTTTGGAGAGGGTGGCTCTTACCTGAGCATCTGAGATGTCAGGGGGGCAGCACGCTGCTGGGATAGATATTTGCCCTTTTTGTGGGGGGGGGAGTTTGCGCTGAACCTGTCAGCTAGGATGTTTGCAATGTCTGTGGGTTCAGTGTATTTTTTGTCATTTTGGACTAATTCTGAGCATATCTGGGAATTACCACCCAGGTTCCTAACATAACTAAAGAAAGCCTTGTGATTATCCTTAGTGTCATGTGCAATTTTTCTCTCGAAGCTGGCCTTAGACAATTTTATGAGTGCCCGTAGTTTTTTGCTAATATTGATCAGTGGTGCCTTCCCTTTTTGGGATTTTGCTCTATCATTTAGTAGCTTCCTCCTTCTATTGTATAGTTTGTTTATGGCTGGGGTCCACCAGACAGGACGTCTGCCTTTGGAGGATTGGGTCTTGGTTTTATTTGGGATCGCATGATCCATGCATTCCTGAAGGTGTTCATAGAATGCATTTATAAAGGATTCTGCGGTCTGGGCCATATTTTCCACAGGCCAGGGGCTTTGAAGGATTCCACCTCAGTTTTGAGGAGTGTGAAATTTGCTTTAGAAGTTTTTCACTGTGGTTTTCTGGGCAGGGGTGGGGTCGGGATGTGAATATCCAGTGAGATTAGTTTATGGTCTGATCTGACCAGTGAGGGATACACTTCTGGTCTGGAGCATAGAGTCTCCATGTTGGTGATGATCAGGTCCAGTATGTTTTCCCCTCTTGTGGGAGTGGTAACAAGTTGTTCCATAGCATTGGAGTTTATAAATTCTAGGAACCTTTGGGCTAGGGTGTTGGAGCTAGAGTAATGCTCCCAGTCTATGTTTGGGTAGTTGAAGTCGCCCAATATAATGGTGTTTGGAGAGACCTTCATATTTCCCAGTGTTCTCAGGAAGGCCGAGTGGGGTTCCTGGGTTTGGGAGGGTGGTCTGTAGCAGGCTATAAACTGGAAGGCAGTTTTACCCACTGTTAGTTGCACATGGATAGTCTCTGATGCTTCATGCTTTGCCACCAAACTAGAGGTGTGGGTATCTTTGATGAATATCGATACTCCCCCTCTTTTCGAGGTTAGGTCCAAGTTTTGGGGCCGAAAAGCATGCTATGAGGTATAACCTGGTAGTGCTGGGGTGCTCTCTGGAGCCCTGAACCAGGTTTCTGTTACTGCACAGATATCGATGTTCTCCATGCTAAGGAGAGTTTTGAGTGCATGCATCTTGAGGTTTAGACTTCTGGCGTTGAGTAGCATTACTCTTAGTTTCTTATCCATTGTGATACCTATGGAGGTGGGTTTGTCTTTTGAGCCTTGCCTAAAAAAGGCACTATGGGGGTAGCAAGAACCTTTGCCAATATCCGAAAGCCCAGGGGTGACAGGTGCAAGCCGTCCCTAGTGAAGCATCGTGGCTTGTCGAGCATATCATCCCAAGCTGACAGGCATTGGATCCCCCTTGAATGAGACCAGTACTTAAGCCAATTGTTGAAATTGATCATCTTGTCTTCATATTGTGGCATCATTCTTGGTGAGGGTAAGATGCTACTCAAGGTCAGGGTCATACCGGCCTGGGCTACATGCTCAGAGAGCTCCTTTATGTCTCTTTTCATGTAGTCCAGGGAGGTACATCTCAGGTCATTCACACCAGCATGGACAATGACTGAGTCATATTTGTACTTGTCTTGGAGTGACCTGAGTGCTTGTGTTATGTGGTGGATCCTAGCGCCCGACAGGCTGCTCACCGTGACCCTCTCCTTGTTCAGCCTGGTGAGCGGGACCTCAGTGTGCCTGACGATAGAGTCACCTATTACAAGTGTATCAGGTGTGTTGTTTAGTCTTAAGGGCTGTGACTGTTCGGCACACTGGCTTTGTGAGATATGTGTTGCACGTGTTTTGTTTTGGGGTAGCGGTTGCTTGAGTGTCTGCTTTGGAGGTCTCTGCTGCTTAGGCAGATCTTTATTTAGAGCCTCCGAGTTTGTTTTTGTGTGATTATGTGTTTGGTTTGCTGTCATGGTAGGTCTATGTGAGACTGGAATTGTAGTGAGTGTGGTTTCCTTCTCCTCCTGACTGGTTATGCCAGTACTGAGTTGAGAGAGCTTAGCCTCCAGTTTGGCTATATGGTTGCATCTCTCACATGTGTTGGAATTTGTTGGGAGGAGGAGAGGGTTGTCTGTGTACATGAGGCAGTTGTAACATTGCCTCAAGATTCCCAGATTCACCAGCTGGACCGAGAGGAGATTGAAAACTGACCTTTGGACATGCTAGAATAATATTGGGAATTCCTTAATAATTGAAAACAAGGGCCAGTGGGGAGTGAGGGTGTAGTGCTTTTAATTTTTAGTGCTGACTTATATAATTGCTTTAGTGAGCAAGTGCCAGGTAACTTAAGTGCAATGTGTTACAGGTAACTTAAATGCAAAACGACAAACAGTAACTTTCTTTCAAGTGAAACAAGGAAATAAGTACAGTAAGCAATGCAGATATCACTAGTGATCCACAGAAGCTGAGAAGCAGTATTAGGTGGAATTAGCATTCCAGGAAATAACAAGCAAACAAACAACAAGCATATAAACAAAGCTAGATTCAGCAGGCCTGGATCTAGTCTATGCTACAGCAAACAAGGTGTACCAATTTCAGTAAGATAGAGTTCAAATATTCAGGCACTATAAACCTTTAACCAGAAATTCCCAGCTCAGAAGGGCAGAGTCCAGCCTCTTCTCCCACAAGAGTGCAGACCATGAACCTTCTTAATGTAAAATAACTGGCCTGAAGCCCAAGTGCTTAAACCAGAACTAATACACTTTAAGAATAACAGACACTGGGCTCTCAATCAGCAGTTCCCAACTTAGAAGGATGAAAGCTACCTGTCCTGCCACCACAGTGCATGCCACAAACCTTCCTAATGTAAAACAACTGGTCTGTAGCCCAAGTGCTTAATCCAAAAGACTTAGAATGATAGCTACACTTTAATCAAGTTACTACCAAGCAGTAATAAATACAGTTGAATACTTTAGAGAATGCCTGGATTAGTGCTCAAGTTACACAAACAAAGCTAGATCCAGCATGGCCGAATCCAGTCTATGCCACAGCAAACAAGGCGCACCAACTTCAGTAAGAAGCAGTTCAGATATGCATGCACTATAAGCCTTTAACCAGAAATTCCCAGCTCAGAAGGGCAGAGTCCAGCCTCTCCTCCCACAAGAGTGCAGACCACGAATCCTCTTAATGTAAAATAACTGTCCTGAAAGCCCAAGTGCTTAAACCAGAATGAATACACCTTTAGAATGACAGACACTGAGCCCTCAATCAGCAGTTCCCAACCTAGAAGGATGTAAGCTACCTGTTCTGCCACTACAGTGCAGACCACAAACCCTCTCAGTGCAAAACAACTGGTCCGAAGCCCAAGTGTTTAAACCAAAAGGCTTAGAATGAGTTACACCAAGCAGTAATAAATACAATTGAGTACTTTTAAGATGATGCAAAAGTAAAATAAAGTAGGTAGAAACACAAGTACAGTAAAAGCAGATGAAGTTTTTTTTTTTTTCTGAACAAGTGCTGAGATCAATGAAACAGGTTTGAGTGCTGGCTAGTTATAAGAAAAAAAAAACTAAGCTAGAAGGCTTCCCTCCAACACAGAAGGGCTTGGGGGCTCAGAAGCCTACAAATAGTCTATACCACTTAACAGGAAAGGCAGGAAACAAGCTTAATTTTTTTTTCTGTTTCCCAGATGCTCTCTTTGTACACAGTAGGAGTGCCTGAAATCAGAATATGATCTCATTGCACTCAGTTGAGTGAGCAAATGACATGGGCCCAGAAGGAGTATCCAAATACAAATTTACAATAGGGGCGGGCAGTTTCAAGGCCAGTAAGATTAACACCAAAACAAAAACAGGGAGGGTGGGTGGGACGAACTGAAGAGCAGAGTCAAAACTTCCAGTTCAGTTAATATTCCTGCAACACAGTTAAAATCAATTTAAATACTGTATTTTTTTTAAAAAAAAGTGCAGATAAAGGTACTTAAATTCTCTTATATGTCCAGTTGAATACAGCAAGTTCTTAGCTGGCCAAAGCTGAGGTTTTTAAGCAGAAAATATTTCACACTGTACCACTTAAATAGGCAAGGACAGAAAATCAAAGAATGTGGCTCCCCCCACACCTGTAATTACTAGCAAATAACAAAATTCAGCAAGCACTGACTAACTTCCAGTTCAGTTAATATTCCTGCAACACAGTTAAAATCAATTTAAATACTGTATTTTTTTTTAAAAAAGTGCAGATAAAGGTACTTAAATTCTCTTATATGTCCAGTTGAATACAACAAGTTCTTAGCCGGCCAAAGCTGAGGTTTTTAAGCAGAAAATATTTCACACTGTACCACTTAAATAGGCAAGGACAGAAAATCAAAGAATGTGGCTACCTCCACACCTGTAATTACTAGCAAATAACAAAATTCAGCAAACACTGACTAACTTCCAGTTCAGTTAATATTCCTGCAACACAGTTAAAATCAATTTAAATACTATATATTTTTTTTTAAAAAGTGCAGATAAAGGTACTTAAATTCTCTTATACATCCAGTTGAATACAGCAAGTTCTTAGCCGGCCAAAGCTGAGGTTTTTAAGCAGAAAATATTTCACACTGTACCACTTAAATAGGCAAGGACAGAAAATCAAAGAATGTGGCTACCCCCACACCTGTAATTACTAGCAAATAACAAAATTCAGCAAACACTGACTAACTTCCAGTTCAGTTAATATTCCTGCAACACAGTTAAAATCAATTTAAATACTGTATTTTTTTTTTTTAAAAAGTGCAGATAAAGGTACTTAAATTCTCTTATACGTCCAGTTGAATACAGCAAGTTCTTAGCCACCAAAGCTGAGGTTTTTAAGCAGAAAATATTTCACACTGTACCACTTAAATAGGCAAGGACAGGAAATCAAAGAATGTGTCTACCCCCACACCTGTAATTACTAGCAAATAACAAAATTCAGCAAACACTGACTAACTTCCAGTTCAGTTAATATTCCTGCAACACAGTTAAAATCAATTTAAATACTGTATTTTTAAAATAAAGTGCAGATAAAGGTACTTAAATTCTCTTATACGTCCAGTTGAATACAGCAAGTTCTTAGCCAGCCAATGCTGAGGTTTTGTATGATGCTTGAGTGGGGTATTGTGTTGCAGGTTTCTGCAAGGTACAGGTAGACTTGTGAACTACCTTGCCATCATCCATGGCTTCAGTAACCATTTCAAAGATATGAACTATGTGTAAAGGGCAAGATCTGCCCTTAACAAAGCCGAATTGTGTATGATCCACTGTCTGGAGGCTCACAATGTTGTTGATTATGACTTCCATGATAATACGCTCCATAGCTTTTTCTACCACACTAGTCAGGCTTATGGGGTGATAGTTCCTGTGGTCCGTTGTGGCACCACCTTAGTGGAGTGGGAGCACTGTATCTGTATGCCATTCTCAGGGTACATATCCTGTAGTAAGGCTAAGTTGGAACAGTGACTTAATGTGAATGTTCAGTTCTACTCAGAGCTCGTGTAGGGCACAGCCTGGGACACCGTCCGGTCCCATACATATGCTGTGTTATTTGCTGTGGAGAGGGCACCTTTCACCTGTGCATATGTGATGTCAGGGAGGTTACATTCATTTGGGATTGGCATCTGTACCCTTGGGGGGTAAGGGGGGGTAGGCGTTTGTGCAGACTCTGTCAGGGTGTAGGCTATGTCTGTAGGTTTGGCATATTTTGTGCTGTTATGCAACAATTCAGAGCATATCTGTGCTGTTTCCACACATATTCCTGACATAACTAAAGAAGGCCTTGTGATTATCTGTAGTGGCTGGTCAATTTCACTGTCAAAACGTGCAAGTGATGATTATATGAGGGATTGAAGTGTCTTGTCAATACTGTTCAGAGATGTCCTTCCTCTGTGGGATATTGCTCTGTTATGTAGTAGCTTCCTCCTTCTGTTGTACAGCTTATATATGGCCGGGGTCAACCAGACAGGTCTCTTGTTTTGGAGGAGTCATGGTTTTATTTGGGATAGCATGATCAATGCATACCTGCAGGTGCTCATACAATGCGTTTGTAAAGGATTCTGCAGATTGGGCTGTATTATCCTCCAGCACGGGGCCTTTGAAGTATTCCACCCCAGTCTTCACAAGTGCAAAGTCTGCTTTTGAGAAATTCTTTACAGTGATTTCCTTGGCTGGGGGTGGGGATGGGATATGGATGTCCAGGGAAAGTTGTTTATGGTCTGAGCTTAACAATGAGGGTTCTACCTCTGGTGTGGAACATAGAGTCCCCATGTTGGTGATGATCAGGTCCAATATGTATTCCCCCTTGTGGGTGTGGTGACTAGTTGTGCCATAGCACATGGATCCACAAATTGTAGTGGCTGTAGGGTGATGTTGTTGAGGGCCTGAGTAGTATCCCCAGTCAATATTAGTGTACCTGAAGTCAAACACTATAATGGTGTGTATGAAGTCCTTCATATCCTACACTGTTCCCAGGAAAGCTGGGTGCGGTTCCCAGGTATGGGGGGTGGTCTGAACTACACACCAAACCAAAAGACAGTTTTGCACAATGGTAGTTGTATATGTATGGCCTGTCATGCTTAGTGCAGTGGTACCAACCCAGAGGTGTGTGTATCTGTGATGTATATGGATACACCCCCTACTTGTGTTGTGTGTTACAAGTCCTGTGGTCACGATGCATGGTATAGAACATAACCTGGCAGTGCCAGTGTGCATATGTGACCCTGAACTAGGCATCTGTTAATGCACAGATATTGTTATCCCCCATACTGAGGGATAGTAAAAGATGTACATTCCTCTTTGGAAAGACTGATGATGTCAGCACCCTATAAATACAGCAGGAGAAGGGAAATTATCCAATAATGCAAATAGCACGCTGTGCTAATGCGTCTCTCTCAAATATCATAACCTAGTTAGGTAGGGGTTTGAATCCTGCAAATGCTGTGTGTGTGGGGTGGCAGGGGGGTGTGTATGTATGCAATTCTCTGTGAAAGGAATGGCCTTTTTGAAGACTGGGATAACACACTAAAAGATGTACATTCCTCTTTGGAAAGACTGATGATGTCAGCACCCTATAAATACAGCAGGAGAAGGGAAATCATCCAGTAATGCGAATAGCGCACTGTGCTAATGCTTCTCTCTCAAGTATCATAACAAAGTTAGGTAGGGGTTTGAATCCTACAAATGACATGTGTGTGTTTGTCACACAGTTTGTTAATGTGTTGTGTGTTTTGCTTTTATTATTGTATGACATATTATTATAACAGTAATTTCAATGCATACATCAGGTATGTGTGTGCCACATACAGATATGTACCTGTGACCTTTAATAGTTCCTGTGTGTGAAGCCTGCCTCATATGATTACAGTTGTTACCTTTGCCAGCATGTGCCACAACTTACCAGACCTTAGGCCATACATGTATGTTGGTGACAATGCAGGCTACTATGTGACACACACCCATGAAAGCTTTGATAGATTAATGTGGGTGAGGGTTCATGTCTGGAGTATATGTCAGACATGTTAAAACACAGAAAAGTCTGTGAGTGATGGACATCCAGTGTAGGTGTATGGCAACTGTTGCTGATATGCATACAGACCCTGTCTTGCTTAGGTGATACACTGAGGGACTGCAGATTACCTTTGGAAATGTGAATATCACTGGATAGACAAGATAACACTTGTCCACATCTACACACCATTACCCGTTCTACATGATGGGTGCTACCACCTACATGGTACTGTTGGAATACTATGTTAACTACATGCCGATGACAATGCTACAGTTGTGTTACAGCAATACAGCATGGCTTGGACAACAGGTATCTGTCTGTATGATACCTTTGTGGTGGTTAGGTGTGTCATGTGTAGAATGCATTGTAGGCCACTGTATGCATTTGCAGTCATGGATGGACATATCCGTAGTGTGTTGACATGTACATGAGACTGCTATATGCCAAAGAGTATTGTTCCCAGGGATGTGTGGGGCTCAATAAGAATGGCTACTGGTATAGTGTAGTACTGCAGGGATATCACTGACACCAGGTTCCTACATCTGTGTATCATTGAGGAGACACCATGTAATGACCACGGAATGTCACGCTATGTAGGCTGTGTATAGTACCAGAATGCAGACCATTGACATATGGAAACCGTATCACCCACAGCATACTGTCAAACCATGTCATGTTCCATGCTAACCATGTTCACAAATGTACACCTGCAACTCTGTGCTGCAAACATCACACATGTACTGTCCACACCCCAACACATGCAGGCACAGGTACACACAACAGCCATGTGGCACATGTGCAGACAGTACACTTTGGGAATTAACACTGGTGTATACAAAACAACAATGACAGTCATAGTTAATGCATCATGCATGCTCGAATATACCCACAATGATATCATTACACTGTACTGTTAACAACATGATATTATTACTACAGTGCTATATAGTCACCCTGTGCATGAGCACCATGCTATCCTGTTCCTGCATCAGTGTTACAGATGGCAGGAAGTGGCACAGTTTCATCATATGCACAGGGTGTGTACTTGGTTTGCCAGAGTCTGCCATTGACACATCCAATCGACATGTATGTGTGTGTGTGTTAGTGAGGGACAACAGTACAACATGGGGCAATGTTGATGCGATGTGTGTGTGTATGTGTTAGCCCTAGGTGTTAGCATTATGCGTGTGTGTATGCTTGCACACAGTTCCACCATGTGGCTGACATATACGGGTGTTTGTGGACAGCCACAGACTGTACCTGCCAGGTCATACAGATCACTGTCTCTGGCCACGGACACTGTACCTGTGCCTGGCAGGTGTGCTATGGACAGTATCAGGTACTAAGCCAGACTGGGTACTGTCATCAGAAGCAGTGGGTTATTGACTGGACACATGTCCCTGCTGGGACTGTCCAGAGCCACGTGCACGTTTTCTTCTAGGATGGTGTAATGACAGCACAGACCCAGCATTGCTGGGGCTGGTACTGGCAGTATGGGAGTGGCTGCGGGTTTGTTGTCGTCCACGACAACTGCCAGCTGATGATGTTGCTGGCATACTTCCACGTCGATGCCTCAACTGTCCTGCACTGTCCTGGCTCCTGGACATGTAGTTGTGGAAGAGATCTAATGTGTCCCCCCAACGTCTATCAATGACCTCGCTGATATTACGGATGGCAGCCGCAACGTCACGCGTAGTGTCATTCATAGTGGTGTGATGTGCTCTAAGCTCCCTCAGACCCTGTCTGGTGTACCATTCCATACGTGCTTGTGCCTGCATTACAGCCTGGAACATAGCTGAGGTTGAAAGAGCTCTGTGGGCACGTCTGACAGGGGCAGTACGACCACGGATGCTCCCACGAGAACCCCTGGACATCTGCATGTGTGGTACCATGTCAGAAATCTGGCCATGGCTGCTGTGAGGGGATGCATGTGCCAATGATACCACACTACCCTGGTCAATGCCCACTGTATGCTGTCCCTCAGCTAAGGACATTGGTGACAATGGATGTATCGGCAGGATGACTGTGCGCATTGATGGGGTTGACTGCTGTGTAGTGTCGATTGGCTGACCAACGACAGACCCTGTCACACCTCCCTGTGCCATTATACATGTATCATCATTGTCACTATCCCCAGCAGTGGCTTCAGGTTCCCTGCTGCTCTCCACCAGAGCAACATCAGAACCTGTGAGAGGAAGATAGGAAACACAGTTTACAAATGTGTACACGATGTTAGCACACATGCATACATGTACACATGCACACATGCACACATGCACACAGGTGCACATGCACACAGGCATACATGCACACATGCACAAAGGCACCCAGGCACACAGGCACACAGGCGCACATGCACACAGGCACACATGCGCACATGCACACATGAACACAGGCACACATGCACACAGGCACACATGCACACAGGCACACATGCACACATGCACACAGATGCACATGCACACATGAACACAAGCACACAGGCACACAGGCACACTCCTCAGTACAGCAGATACAAACACAGACAGACCTGCAATCCAACACATGCACAATATTGTTTGAGGGTGGGTGACAGTATCACAAGGAAAAACATCACTGCACACGTGTCAGCATGCAGATTATGTGTTGCACAGGAACATGCAGTGCAAGTGTAGACAGCCCTTGTTAATAACAGTATACTTGTACTTGATGGCTGTGTGTAGTTGTTCAGTGAATGTCTCCACACTGGGACACAATGTGTACAAGGACATAACAATGTTGTGCAAGTGTTACAAGCTGTGGGTGCATATATTTGCACACACACACAACACATGATGGTGCTACGCAATAACTGCTATGTGTACTTTTGTGGTCAGTGGAACTGGATGTGGTGTAGTAACGTGAGCCATGATCAACATGCTTCTTGTGGTCAGTCAACAATAATAATGTGTGCCAGACAGGCAGCTAGCATGCTGTACCTGAAGTGCAGTAACATGACTACATCCACAATTACACAGCCACTTGTTACATGGGTGTGTAAGGTGGCCAATAGTGAGCATTGCCTAACATGAATGTATTATTTGTTCAAGACTGTTGCACAAAGACATGGTAGGCCTCTACCCCTCAGGTATATTATGTGTGCTGCATAGAGGATAAGTGGGATACTGAAGGGTGACCATACAGCAGGTGTCATAATTGGACATGTGTAGCAGGCTAAGGTGTTGTGTCTATGCCAAACATGTGTGTGTTGTGTACGTGTATCAGGTATGCTATACAATGTCCAGTACTGTGCTGCCACACATGTGTGTCATGCTCTGTGTATTGCATGTGAGTGAGGCAGCTACTGAGAATAATGGGATATGCATAGTCTCACAGCAAACATGCACAGCATGCATTATTGTGTAGGTGTTACATGTGCACACACTACACCTCCATATGACATGCACATGTCATTAGCAATAGTATTGTTATTACACACTCACCAACACTCCAGAGGGACCTGCAAAAATATGACAGTGATTGCCAGTGGCCATAACTGTGCCATTGATACTGTGAGTATGACAATGTACAGTAGTACAACAGGTGGCTTTCACAGGTGTACAGATTATGCTCAGAATATCAATCTTGCAGAAAAATAGGCAGGTTAACAGCTACACATACAGTACATATCTCACACACACATAAACTACCAGTACAGAGAACAGTCAACTACAGATATGGCATGTTACCTGCACACTCCATTTCAACATGCTGGGTGGCTCCGGCCTCCATGATGACACATGTTTGTTGATGTTGTTGTTGTTGGCCAGGAGCCACAACACTTAGGAGGTGCTCCTCCACACTGGTGAGGGGGGGTGGATAGGTACCCCACCACCTGTGGCAAGCTGTTGTCTGTGGATATCAGACACACTCTGCCGGACATGTCTAATTTAATCACTGCAGTGATGGCGTACCTGCTCATATGTCTGGTTATGCATGCCTATGTCATTTACCCGACGGACAAGATCTTGCCACAGTGCAGCCCTCTCATGCTGGTTCTGGCTGGTCCTGGAAAACAGCACAGAGAAGTTCTTCACCAGGCTCTGATGGATCTCCTGATCCTCTGCTGCTGTATAAGGTGGGTTACGCTGATGCACCATCACCCTGGAAGGAAAAGAAAAATATATGAGCAAGTCATGTGGCACACTTAATATTCTAATGTGCTGATATCACTTAACTGCCATATATAGCATCTGTCTGTCTATCAGGGGATACACATGTTCGATACCACATATCAGTGCTCAGCCCACAACTGTCTGACAGTGCCTGCCACACTCCATACAACAAACTAGTATACACCAGCACTCAGCACACTGTTTGGGATACAATGCACAACCTCACACTGGGGGTATGTATCAAGCTAATGGATGAAGAATATTGTCATCCCATGCAATGAATGCAATGCACATCTACAGTTTAAATGGTAATCCACCCTAGTCTTTGATGCCATACCCCTACCTGACATATGTGCACAGTTGTTAATATAGCCAGCATACTGCTGTCACAGAGTATACATGCTGCCAGGTACACACATACCCTGTAACACACATGTGATTGCGGCCATGGTACAGGCATCATTACACACACATTACACATACATACAACACACAAATGTATGACGACACAGATGAGCATTAACTGTGTACTTTATAGTACTGTGTGCCCCTACTTACAGATACCTATGCATGAGGTATGTAATCTGTGCAGACTACAGGAAACACACCAGACAGTGTTACCAGGGAATGTGAACATACACCATACTGTAGTGTTTAGGCCTACAACTTCAGTTAGTACAACAGTTCATATGTGAGCTGGATTCAACAGCAGTACCACTTACTGAGCATACATGTATTGCTTCTGCCTACGATGGGACACCGCAGTCGTACACAAGGAACTACAGCACAACATGTGCCAATCTACTATGTTTGCATCCCGATAACTGACACATCTTTCTCTGGCCTCACACCTACGACACAAACTACCATAACAGACACAAACTCACGCTAAGCTATCACACCTTTACAGACCTTGCACACAGTCAGTGTCACACTCATTCAACCTCACATAGCTGGTATTGCACTGAGTACATGTGTGTGTATTGTGTCATAGGTAGGTACTATGCTATTGGCCCTGGTCCTAGGGCAGCCTAGCCATATGCTACCCTGCCCTTTGGGACACATGTAATGTGATTTTACTTGCTCCTGTGAAACAGTTACACAGAGGTGACTCACAGGGCATATTACCTATCTCCATAACATTCATCAGGGGTATGTATGACATCTACTAATAAGGAGCCTTGTTTGTTAATGCTGGGTGGTTTAGTCCAGGGTATGGCATATTTGTGTATAGAAACCTGTATCTCCAGCATGTGCTGTTTAGTGCAGTGACAAGGATTAGGGCCCCAGGTCATGTAGGCTGGACAGATTGTGAGGTGTTGCCATGGTGGTTGGCTGACTGGTATGGGTGTGACATAACTCTGTATGTCCAGCAGTGGTAACCTCTGTGTAGGAAGTATGCAAGGCACTCTAGCTGTGGTTTTGTGAGTCAGTCTGCATAGGGAATGTGTTTGAGGGCATTATCAGTCTTTGTTAGGTATGTCTGTAGCCTTTCCACTTGCTGTAGTTCTCATGGGAGGTACATACTGCATAGGACATTGTGAGGTGTAGTGGGGCACACTGACTTACATTTCCCTAGCTGACACACCTTTTGTGATGACACATACCATGTACAGGGATTACAAGACTAGTGTGCCACTGTGGATATCAAAGGGGAGGATATTTTACACCTGTGTCCCATGTTCCCTTCTGACACCTCCAGTGGTAGGCAGGCAATCACCTATGTGGTAGTTAGGGGGTAACATGTTTTGGAATGGGGTATGGTACTGCAGTATCAAAACTGATGTTCAGTCCATGCCTTGGTCACCAGGCACCTGTTGCAGTACATCTGCCCCCATGTCCCCCTCTCTCACTCTCTCTTTATATATATATATATATATATATATATATATATATATATATATATATATATATATATATATATACATATCCATATATATATATATATATATATATATATATATATATACATATATGTAAATATATCTACATATCTACATACATGTATATGTATATATATATATATATATATATATATATATATATATATATATATATACACACACACACCGCTCTATATAACCATATATATATATATATATATATATATATATATATATATATATATATATACATACACATATCTATAGACATTCATATCTATCTGTATATATCTATGTATCTACATATATATCTATATATGTATGTATCTATTATATCTATATGTATATACATATTCTATCTATCTATCTATCTATCTATCTATCTATCTATCTATCTATCTATCTGTCTGTCTCTATCTATCTGTATATACCTCTCTATCTATGTACATACATATATATATATATATATATATATATATATATATATGTAGATATAGATATATATAGATTATGTATATATATATATATATATATATATATATATATATATATATATATATATATATATATACATATCTATAGGCATTCATATCTATCTGTATATATGTATGTATGTATCTACATATATATCTATATATGTATGTATCTATTATATCTATATGTATATACATATTCTATCTATCTATCTATCTATCTATCTATCTATCTATCTATCTATCTATCTATCTATCTCTATCTATCTGTACATACCTCTCTATCTATGTACATACATATATATATATATATATATATATATATATATATATATATATATGTAGATATAGATATATATATATAGATTATGTGTATATGTATATATATATATATATATATATATATATATATATATATATATATACACACACAAACTTCTAAACATCCATTGCTGTACATATACATGCACATGTAGGCACATAGACTGGCCACCTTTCATGGTGGGAATATCACTTCTGAAACAGTTGTGAGACATACCATTCTGTAATGATATTGCACAGTGTTGTGCAGAATGCATTATGCTGTCCTCAGGCCGTATAGCAGTAGCAGGCCTCACTGGTTCAGTCCCACAGACGTTCACCACCACATGACATATACCTGCACTGCATGCAGTTTTCAATGCCTCACACTACAACCTATATTGATATGTGCACATAGCAACCTTCAACTACATATGTATGTCCAGCCTTCACTAGCAGTTGCAGTATGTCCCTTGCCCTATGCACATCTGCATATACATATAGATATAGACTGCAACACATATGGAGGGTACTGTTTTTAGATTATGTAGTTTACATTACCTTTGTCTTTTTTTCTTTTGGCTTGCTGGCTGGCTTTAATTTCTTTTTTGGTCTCTCTCCCTCCCTCTCTCTCTCTCTCTCTCTCTCTCTCTCTCTCTCCCTCTCTCTCTCTTGTAGGTATCTGCACATGTGTATGTGATGGCCTCTGCACCAATTGGTGGCCGGCATATAGTAATTGCATGCAGCCTGCTGTGTGGTAATTGCATTTGTCACTGTGATTTCAGGACACTGCTATAAAATAATAGGTTAGGTAGGCATAGGCCTTTCAGTTTTGCAAGGTGGGGACCATGCTGGTTTGCTGTGGACACTGTTGTGTCAGTCAGAAGATTGGTATATCTCTCATATCTGAGTCTGTGTTGTAGCCACTGAAATGCATGTTGTACTGAAACCTGACTGTTGCTTCTTCCAGTGCACTCTTCTCAGTGTGTATGTTAACTCACACCTGCTAATGCTAACACTATTTACATGGGAGTATGTACTTTCCTGTGGGATTTGTGGATTAACTGGCATACAACAGTAGTTCTTGCAATGTGTTGCTATGGCTTTTCTATTTTCCCTTTACATTCACACCTTGAATGCCTGATATTTGTCTTTATTGGAATGTGTTGCTATGGCTTTCCTATTTTCCATTTACGTTCACTCCTTGTAATGCATGATATATTTCTTTCAGCACTAAGTTCTTATATGTTTGCTGTGGCTTGGTGGTACTTCATGCAGTCTGGTGAGCCCAAAGTCTGCGGTTTGATACTTACAAAGGTATTTTATTTTGCTGCTGAGCAGTACTGGGGCCTTGTTATACAGAGTGAATATGGCATTTTTAAACAGTTGTAAGCGGGAAGCTTAGGGATGTGCAGGCTGGGTGTAGGGAAGGTCCATAGCTGCACATTTCTTTAACTGCAATAGCTGTACATATGTTTGACATTTGCTGTGACATTTGAAACCTTCCACCCCTGAGAGAGGGGTGAGGACAAGTAAGTATATTGTACTAACAATTATGAATATCAGGCACATGCAGTGCTTGTGAACTGCTATACTGTCATTAGTATGTTAGATGGCTACATCCTTTGATATTTCTGTGTTGTACTCCTACATAAGGGCATGCTTGTGCAAGTAATTCTACAGCTATTCGCAGAGTGTTTAACAGCAGACAGGCTGATATGCCTGTGTTTTTCTGACACTTCCAGGCCTCAGATACTCTCAGGTATATATTTGACCAGTCTCAGGGAAAGGTACATATCAGTGGGATACACCCGTGATATATTTCAGATATTCTGCAGTTGTGACTGTGGGGTATTTTGAGCATATGTATTACTACACCATTTCTGACATGCAAGTAGTCTCTACTGTAACTTATTGACAGTTACCATTACGTGGGATTCCCCACCTTTCTGCCTGCTGTGAGTACATTTCACAGGGAGTCAGTGGGGCACAGGTAACATTTGTTTGCAAATCAGGGACATCCCTGTAAATCAGTCACAGTTGGGAGGTCTGGCCTCTTACCTATTCAAATATGGCAGTGTTTATCCTGCTCGGATACTGTGAGGGGTTTGTAAGGTGCTACTGTAACATTATTACCTACTAGCATGGCTGTTTCTCTTATCAGACTAATGTAATGCAATTCCACAAGAATTGCCAGTAAAGATACACAGAACAAGCTTTGTGTAATGGCCTTCCTATTTTCCCTTTACATTCACTCCTTGTATTTCATGATATATTTCTTTCAGCGCCAGGTTCTTGTATATCTGCTGTGGCTGAGTGGTAATTCATGCAGTCTAGTGTTTCCAAGGTCCTGGGTTTGAGACTGACAGGGGTATTTTATTTTGCTGATGAGCAGACTACAGGCCTTGTCATACAGAGTGACTAAGGCACTTTTAAGCAGTTGTAAGCAAGTTTGCGCGAGTTTGCGTGACACTTATCTACGCTTAGCTAAGCGCACACAAGCGCAAACCCGCTGACTACTGCTTAAAAGTGCTTACTCCCACTAACACCCGAGCTATTTTCTTTTAAAGAAAAGAAAATGGGGAAATAAGAAAGTGGTGAAAAAGGGGGCCCAAAGAGGGTAGGACAGTAGGAAAACAAGCTCGGGATGTGCAAGAAGGAAGTAGGGAAGGCCCATAGCTGCCCAATTCTTCACCAGCAACAGATGTGCATATGTTAGAAATTTAGAGTGAGATTTGACACCTTCCACCCCTGAGAGAGGGGTAAGGACAACAAAATATGTTGTACAGCCAATTGTAATTATCAGTTTACATGTCCAGCAGACATGTATGCGAAATGGGCAGCTATGTATGGGACGTAATTTTTTTGTGGGAACAGAGTGCCCTTTTTTATTTTTTTTCAGGTGAGATTGGAATGTTAGGTACAGGAAGTAGGTATATTTGGGCAGGTTAACAGACAAGACAAACAAGATGCATACAGGGGTAGAGTATGACATATGTGGGGGGTAAACACAATTGAGGGGGATGGATGTTTGGATATCGCAAGCCCATGAGCCCACAGATGGCAACAGTGGAACTGAGATCCCCACCTATTGTGCTGGGAGCTGGATAGGATGGGCAGGCACACCCGTGAGTTGAGCCACTCTCGCCTCAAGTTGGCATAGGGGATCAGTCACAGAACGCCTGATCTCACTACGCACCACAGACCGGACCCTATGGAGGGTGAGTGGAGGCTCCCCTCAGGCCACGCTTGCAGAGGGGCGACGAGCCCCATCCCCTGCAGTGCTTCTAACCGAAGGTGGCAAAGGGCCTCTGGAGGAGGAGGTCCCGGCCTGGGCACTGGTGCCAGGTGCACTCGCCAGCTGCAGTCAGAGAGGTGGGTCCGCTGGAACCCGCCTTCCCTGTTGTCCTATGTTTAGCAGTATTTTATGGTATTTTGGGTTAGTAACAAACAACACCATTCAAAATTAGTTGTAACAGCATGCATCAGTATTCCCATTAACCAAACACACATGAATTCCGAACATTGAGCAGCAAGCATAACACATGCATATTTAGAACAACAGTGGACATTCCAACAGCATGCAGGGTTGATTGGTGGCAACAGGCCATCAGGTTTGGATATGTGAACAGGGCACATGCATCAACATGCATGCAGATATGTATAAACCAACAGGACAAATGTCCATGGGAATTAATTGTGAATACACATACCCAGTTTGGTGTGGAATGGCATAATTTGTGAAAATAGGGTAGGGTGGAGAAATATTACATTAACAACTTAAACTACCTATACATATACTGTACATTCCTAGTAGATGCAGATATATATCCCTTACATGCAATAGTACAGTTTCCTGTATGTAACCTTAGGAATGTTGGTGATGGGGATGTTACTGCTACATTAATATACATTCCATTTTTATTCATATATGTTCATATCTGGCTGTGTTCAGGTAAAGCATCCTGCTACATTTGATTTATATGGGTCTAGACAACTGTGGATGTTCAGCATTTCATACAACCATACTATCTCCATAATGCAAGGGTACAGCAACATATCCAAATTGTGGGATGGACACAGTCCAGGTTCTGTACTTTATTAAAGACATTTCACTCATTGGTTGTGGCTGTCTCATTCATTTCATTATGTAGTGAATGCAGTATACCTTTATTCCAGACTTATTACAGCTTTCTTGGTAGCTTCAAACTCTCTTTCTCACACTCTCTCACTTATTTTATATTTACATTTCAGGATAGTACTTAATTCTAGGCTTTATTAACATTTATTACTGGGTTACAACATTCCTTTCCAGTTGACTCACTTATTTCATATGGCAGAATTTACAAGGATGTATTCGACAGTTGTCTATCCTTTGTTGATTGATTACAACACTCATTTTCAGGCTGAAGCAGTTATCTGATATTACAATACAGGTGGAAACTCTATTTGAGACTTGTTTAATCTTTATTACTGGATTGCAATACTCTTTTCCAGGCTGCATCACTTATCTAATCTTACAATACTAGCAGAATCTTTCTTCTAAGCTTATTTCACCTTTATTACTGGGTTACAACACAAACTCTTTTACAAGCTGTCCCACTTATATTCTATAACAATACCAGCAGAATAATTACTAACCTGCCTGGTGGCGCAACCTCGCCAGCCTATCAGCATAGGCTTGCCGATTCGCGGAACGAACACCTGCAGCTGTAATATAAATGAAGGAATATTGTAACATACCTATCCATACTATAGGCTAGGATAGCATTTCTTACCATACTTAATTACATGGATACTTACTCAGTAGTGGGGCATTGGGCATTTGGCGGGCCTCCGGGATCCATCGGTTCAGTTGGTCCTCCTTTCGTTACCTCAGGTCCGCATGGTGGTGACAGACCTGTACACCAGTCCTCAGAATGTCTGTGGCACTGGTGAGATCATGTGCCAACCGGTTCCACGCCTCTGCCTTATACGCTTCCCATTGAACCTGGCCCTGCATGAGTTGCGCTTTATGATCATGGACTAGGAGCCAAACCATATATTTTGACTCCTCAACACCCCACCTTTGTGCTCTAAAGTGATTTCCCTCTCCTGCACCTGCCATCCTGACTGCAAATGGGTACCACAATCAGTTATGGTGTGTATTCCCACCTATGGGGCTTATATATGCTGATTTTCCTGCACTTATCTGTGATTGGCCATTTTGGATATTTCTCTGCTTACAGCAAACCTGCTTTGTCATGGCTATATTTTCATTCATTCCTATATGTATGGTAATGCTGTGTTTCTCAGTACAACTATCATGGCTTAGTGGTTCAGTACTTTGACTATGGTGCACAGTATCCCAGGTTCCATCCTTGCCATTGCCTTTTTATTTTACTACTGTCTAGATAGGCTAGTAGGTGTGTCTGTGTAAAGGCGACTTTGCTACAGCTTGCCCACTATGCCCGATGGTAAGCTGGTTGGCACGCTGCCCAGCTCCGCGCAAACGGCTTACGCTGGGTAATGTGTTATTTAGCCATAAGCACTCATATTAAGCTGGGTAAAGCGCTGCTCAGCTACAGGCACTCATATTAAGCTTGTTAAAACGCTGCTAAGCTATGGGCAATTATGATCCTTTTTATATATACATAATATAGGTTTTGTTCAGAAATACATGGACCATTTCATTACATTTTACTTAAATTAAATTTATATATATCGGGGAATTGTTTTATACTTATTTAAAGAAAAATGGAGGGGCATGTTGTGGGGCTCAAACCGTGACTACCTATTCTTTGGGCGACATCTCTACCGCTACGCTATTGCTACTTTGCTTAATTTGCATATGTAGATCTTATATGCTTTTCAGTGTCATATCTGCTAACTGTGGTTGAGCGAAGGGCAAACCCATGCAAACGAGCGCAAATGCGGGCAAACATTTTGGAAATTATAAAAAAAAAAAGGAAACTGCTATTTTTACATTTTACACATTTCCAGTAGGGTTTAGTCTGTGGGGATCTGTGGTGTTGTGTTCCTTGACATTTCAGCGGACTCGCTCGTGGAAGTTTACTTTCAGGACTCTGACTCTTCTGGGGGTGTGTCCCTTTGCTGTACTCGGCAATTGGACACACCCCCTACTTTCCTACATGGACCGTGTTAGACTTGGGTATGATTCAGCATGCCCTCATGAATATGCATGGCATGCTGACGTCATACCGTTCAACTGCAGCCTCCGAGTAAGACATATTAAGTCTTACACGGAGGTTTCGTGAATCCGGCCCTATATCTAAAATATACATATATGTAAATATATGAAAAAATGTAAATAAATATAACCACTAACTTAAATTATCTATTGCAAAAGATACATTGATGATTTGTTTTTTATATGTACAGATGACAACTTTTTGTTTCAAGAATTTCTTTCACAAATTTCACAAATTAATAACAGTATTTCATGGTTAAAATTTACAGAAAGCAACAAAGAGGCTACACTACATTTTTTGGATTTAGAAGTTAGTACGGATGTTACAGGATATAAATGTATTGCTAACATGTATAGAAAAGAAGCTTTTACAAATAACTATCTACATTTTGATAGTTTTCATCCAGAATGTATGAAATATAATGTGTTCAGGGGACAAGTCGTTAGAATGAATAGATTAACAAGTGAGGATGAAACTTTTCTTAAAGAAATAGATGTTCTTATTGATTTGTTCCAGCAGCATGATTACCCCCCTCCCCCCAAAAAAACTTAAGGTAATCTCTAATAGTGTGATAAAGTAAAGACAAGTTAAATTTCCACCAATTATAAAATCAGGTTTCTCTTCCAAACTAATCAGGTGGGAAATGACAAAAATCAAGATTTATGTTGTTCTTTCCTTTACCAATGAGTTTGGATAGGCCACAGGTCTGACAGACCATTAGTAATAACTGGAAAATAATAATGGGGAATCAAGAACAGACAGAAATATTAAAGGAAAGGCCCAGGTTTACCCCCCTCAAAAAAAATTTGAAACAGATTTAGAAAAATTCATCTAAGTTTGTTCACACTAAAATAAATGTTAAACATTTTGGCACTTTTCCATGTCAGAAATGTTCTTACTGTACATTCACTATGACAGTAGGTAGTTTCCAATTCTAACATATTGATTATGCACTGACTGCAAATGACAAATTTAGTTTCCAAAGTGAAGGTTTGGTATATCTTGCTACATGTTCAAATTGTGATCATTTTTATGTAGGCAAGACTACACAGAAATTAGTAGATAGAGTGAAAGAACATGTTTTACCTGTAAAGAAAAAAGATAATACAAACGCTTTAGCTAGGCATGCAAAAACATATAAGGACTTTAGGAAATTTCAGTTTTTAGTAATAGAACAACTAGATATGAAGACATTTGTGGGGTCATTTAGCATTTATTTAGAGTTTCTGGAACATAAATGGCAAGTGTTCATAAGGGCAGGCACTATTCCAGGAATAAAGAAAAATGTTTCTATAAATTTTTTTGAAATATAAAAATGTTAACTATAATAAGGACACTTTGTAGTAGGTAATTTAAATTAGTGTTATATTTATTTACATTTTTTCATAACTTTACATGTACGTGTATTTTATATATACATTTTTATAAGTATGTTTATTTTCACGGTCATTTTCATTATCAGTTTTATAGCAGGAAGGTGCTTGCACTTTAAATGGAAATTACTGAATGTTTTAAATGGGACAACTCATCAATTCTTATTCTTTTGTGGTTGGTTGTGATTTTAGGGCATCATTGAATGAATGTTACTTAAATGTGTCATTATGATTGTTTAAGTTATTCTGAAGAAGTTCTCTTTATTTAAAGAACAAAATCACTCAATATATATTTGTTTTTTTATTTTCAGTGCCTAACAGTAATGCCTTAGTGAGTTTTATAGTTACAGTTTTGTTTCCGTTCCTTTGGTTTTAAATCAGTTATTAACCCACAGTTTGTAAAATATATAACATTTATAAGATTTACGCACATTATGTGCGACATTTTCCTCTTTGCTTCTTTGCTTCTTATCTCCTAATGTTAATATGTTCACTCCTTTTGATAACTCATATAAAGTATGCTGAAAAACTTATGCATCCATGTTTTCACCATTATATCTAGGTATCTTTTTGATGCTTTACTGTCTGGATCTCAGCTGAAAAATGGTATTGCCCCAGTCAGATTATCCCAGGAAACAAAGGAAAACAAATAAACAAACAATAACAAACATCAAGATTTGGATCTAAAATTACATTAAGGGATGGCAAATTTAAGTCTAATATTTATAGAAATAATAAGATCCCAAAATTTTATCTATTTTTTAATTATTAGCACCTTTGGGCCCAGAAAAAGAGTATGTAAAGAGTAGTATTAGATGGCGGTCATTTCGAATGAAAGGAAAGGGATGATTACTGAATTAGAAAAGATACCTAGAAATTAGAAAAAGATCGACTGACTAATGATAATGATATAGAACAGGTTATGTTCAAACGACAATGGGTAAATTATCAGGAGTGGAATGGGAAGTGAAACAGAGAAAAGGGAGAGGAGGAACAAAAACAAACAGAATGACCAAGGAGGATCAACCAACGGAAATCATGCAATAACACGGAATTAATACTTAGTGGGGATGTTAAGAAAAAGAAAATTATTTAAGAATAAAATAAGGGTTGGGTGTATTAAAATAAGGGTGTGGGAGGAGGAGGACTTTTTTCCCCAGGACTGTTACAAACAAGGGGAAGGAGGAAACAAAGAAGCTGGAAAAGAAGAAGGTAAAGAATTGTAAAGGTACCAGGAGAGTTTGCACCACCTGCAGTGTGGTACTTGAATTGGAAATTGTAGACAATTAGAGAAGGAAATAGATACCTAGAAATAAATCTAATTATAAGAAGAAAAGGAGGAAAGGGGAACTGTATTGGCAGTTTGTTAAAGCTGCCCATGTTTTTATGTGGGTGTATGACTTTATGACTAAGCTGTTTGAAACAGGTTTAAGGAACAGGATTTAATGTACACATAGTAATAGAAATGAGGAGGATTACAACAACGATTTATGTGGAAATTTAAAAGATAATACTACATGGGTGGGAGTTTAGATTTGGAATATTGGAAGTTATTAAAAGAAGACAAGGAAGGAAAAATTAAAATAAAAAAAAGTGAAAAGGAGGTCAGGTGGCAAATTAAACTGAATGCTTCCACTGACCCTGGATTAGCTCATCATATTAATTATAAGCCTATTTTAGCAGATAGATATATAAAGAATAAAATATTAAAATTACAATTTTTTATATGTCTTACAATTTTAAATACAAATTGTAGATAAGTTTAGAAGTTTTTATTAGGTATTAATATGTATTGATCATGCACTTTCATTAGGTAGGTAATAGGTAGGGTATGTTATGTATGTGGTTGTACTACATTTTTAAACATTTTTTGGGTAAATTTGCAATATGTATTGACACTAGTTGACTTTTAAGAATTTATGAATGATGTGTCATGTGATGTCAGAATTGGTATAAATGAGGAACTGTTTGAATGAGAGTTAGTTCTGACGAAAGTTTGATGAAAGCGCTTAGCTTAACTTTTATGCTTTGGAAATTAAAAGTTCTTTTTTTTGTTTCGAAAATGAAAAGGTGTTATTATTATGCCCATTTGGAACAGAAAGTACTATTTCCTGTTGTTGGTTTTTTGTTGTTCACATTTTTTTTTTCTTGGTTATTTAAATAAACAAACAAATAAGATTACAACGAAAAATGTGTCACAAATTGTGTGCACTCTTTTTTACTTTTATTACTACTTCATATTTTATTTGATTTCACCAGAAAAGCATAAGGTAAGATTTAATGGACATTTAAATGTGCTTGCTAACTTCAGACAGACCTTGTGTTACTAAGTGGGGATGACATTCAGAAGACAGCTGTGACTGACTATAAAGATACCTGTCTTATGCAGGGTATGCAGTTCACAAAAAATAACAAAATGAATGAAAACCAAGTGTAAGCAAATGCACACTAACCTCCGGATTCACTATCCTTCTGTTCAGGACTTAGTCCTGCACAGAGGTGGCCGTTTAAGAGCAGGCCAGCAGCGCATCATGCATATTAATGAAGGCGTGCTGCCTGAGCTCCTAAATGGACATGGAGCATGTAAGAGTGCAGGGGTGTGTCTGAGAGGAGAGATCTCAGACTATACACGCCCCTGCAATGAAGAACAGCAGAGTATGAATAAGAATGAGAATGAGCGAGACCGCTCAAAGGTGTTCACATACCCCCAGCAACATCCCCAGAACTTTACAAAAGCAATATTTAAAACAGTAAAGATAAGTTTTTTTTTATAAAACAGATTAAATTTAACTGTAGTTCCACGGGTCTGCCCATCACTTAGCTATACCTAATGCAGCTTAAATGGCATAAGAGGATAAAAAGCAAGATATATACAAATGAAGCAATACAGCAATAGTGTAGTGGGCAGATCATTTGCCTTATGAGCAGGCATTCCTGGTTTGAGTCCCACTCCAGTACAATCCATTTTCCGTGTAAAATCACTTTATGATCAATTTATTTTGTTGCATAACCTATGACATAACAAATATTTGTGAACTGGAGTACTGCATTAAATGCAGATGTGAGGTGTCATTGTCATAATGTTGCAAAGTCCACAGATAATCACAAGTGCCCCATACAATATATGTACACAGGAATATGGGATACAAATGGAAGGCAAAATGTGTAATGAATGATAAATACATACAGTTTCCAAATCCACCACCTTCCCAAGAACCATTAGACATTACTGTTAAATTAATGAGGTGGTAAGTGGGTATAAGCACTAGTAAGCAAGATTAAGCATATTTAAGCAGTAGTAAGTGGGAGTAAGCATATTTAAGCAGTAGTAAGTGGGTTTAAGCCTGTTTGCATGGGGGTAAGCAATGCACACACAGGGTAAGCAATATTGAAGCTAATTCTCTGTAAGCATATTTAATTAGAGGTTAGCATTGCTTACCTTTGCGCAAACCCACTTACAGTTGCTTAAAAGTGCCTTAAGCACTCTGTATGCATCAGCCGCTGTTCTGGCCAGAAACAAAATAAACAGCCTTTGCAGGTCTTGAGCCAAGGACCCTGTACACTACAGTCACAGTAGTTGACCACTAAGCCATCACAGCAGTATATAAGATTGAGGTATCACCAAACAGATCCTCACCATAGGAAATGCAAACTGAACATGTGAAAGGAGTCTATATACAGTTTTATATTGTATACTCAACTACAGGACATAAATATGTGAACTGGAGTACTGCATTAAGCCCAGATGTGAGGTGTCAATGTAATAAAGTGTTGAAATCCCCTTATAAACACAAGGACCCCATACAGTGTATGTACACATGAATCATGGACACCAAACACATATATAATATTTAATGAATATTAAAGCAATTAAATAGCTAACAGTGGAGCGACCAAGGCACAAAAAGTCTCAGAATCCTTTAACATAAAACCATGTATTTATTTTCGCAGATAAAAACGGTAAGCGCTTTCGCATTCAAGCTTCATCAGATCTTAAAACACACAGGAAAGAACAACCTCTTATATAAAAATTCAAAAATCCAACTACCAATCAGTGCATTACAATAATTAGGAAACTAATTAATTCTTAAAAACACAAAACGTAAAAAAATGGAAAAAAATCAATAAAACATCTGCATAATCAATAAAGCTCTGGTCATTAATTTTCAGAAACTTCAAGGTTATAGAACCTATATGCAAAATAATTATATGACAAACATATATAAATATAGCTTGAAATGAGTGGTAAGCATAAATTATTATTTCTGAACTCTTCGTTTCTTTAACAAGGGCTTAATAGAAGCCCTCTCATTAAACCCACTCCCTCTGTTTGCTCTGAGGACAACAATCCAGTTCGTCTCCCTATACTCTATGTGGTTACAAATATCACCCTCCCTCAGAGTGGATATGATGTTCTCAATCACCCTAAATGTAAAGGAATGTGTATCGCCAACTTGCATCACATGTTTGGAGAGTGTATTGTGTTCTGATTTTTTCTTAATACTGTACATGTGCTCTCTAATCCTGTCATGTAGGGTCCTGTTGGTCTTCCCAACATAGAATGAATTACAAATGCTGCATTCAGCTAAATACACCACGTTGGAAGTCCTACAATTAGCATTGCCACGGAATACAAATTCCCTGTGAAGGTCAGGATGTGAAAAGGAACTCGAGGTATTGATTACAGAGCAGAAATTACAACTACCGCATGGTAGGGTAATTCCTGCTTCTTTATTCATGGCATTATTGCCCCTTTTGTAACAGAGTAACCTCTTAAGGTTCTTTTTGTTCTTATAAAGAAACTTAGGTCTATCACCTACAATTTCACTAATGTCTGTGTCCATCTGTAAAATAGGCCAATTCTGAGCAAAGACCTCAGCCAACTGTTTGTTGTCTTGAGTGTAAAAAAGGGGAATTCTGATACAACCCTTGTTATTAATAGGGTCATGCTTCACATCCCTTGGTATCTCACAAATAGGGCCAAAATACGGGGCTGCAGTGCCCTTTCTTATCCTGTCCAAATCTACCCAGCTACTAGTTATCTCTTCCTGTCTATATCCTCTCTCCAATAATCTTTCCTCTAAGTTCTTAATTTCAGTCTCAAACCCAACAAGTGAGGGGTTCAGCCTAGATGCCCTCATACCTTGACCTTTAACCAAAGTTTGAAAGACATAGCCTGGGTGCATACTTGATCTAAATAAAAGTGCATTCCTATAACATGTTTTTTGATAGACACCAGTATTAATAACAGAATCAGAGAGCTTCTCAACAAATAGATCTAAATATTCTATTCTTGTGTATGACCAATTAATAGTGAATTTTAAACAACTGGTGAGACCATTCATCATATGATGAAATTTGCATAACTCACCTTGAGTCCCTTGCCATAAGAGGAACAAATCATCAACAAAACGTCAATAAAACAATACATTAGTCTGAAACTCCTCTCTGTTAAATAGTATGGTATTCTCCCAATGTGCCAGGAACATATTGGCGTAACTGTTGGCACATGAAGTGCCCATGGCAACACCATGTCTCTGGGTATATATCTCTCCATTAAAAGTGAAGAGATTATTCTCTAAAATAATCTCCAAGAAGTAGCAAACAAGGTCAATCTGCACCAGAGTAAAATCACTATTAGCTACAAGGTACTCATGTACATATTGTAATCCCAACTCAATGGGAATCATTGTGAAGAGGGACTGGACATCAAATGTTACAAGAATCACATCCTTAAGTTCACAAATCCCTTTCACACATTCATACAGATCTAACAAGAATTGTTTGGAGTCATTCAAAACAACTCTATTCATATTGATAACTGGTCTCAGATGTTTCTCAGCATAAATTGAAAGGGGCTCTGTAACCCACCCTCCACCTGCTACTATGGGTCTCATTGGTGGGTCATGGATATGTTTATGAACCTTTGGCAGCCCTTGTACTATAGGTATCAGAGGGTAAGGAATTCTAAGGAAATCAAATGTTTCCTCCTTAACAAGATTCCCAACAAACACATCATACAAAGTATTCTGAACAGCTGAGATGATCCTATGGACTTCGTCAACAGTGATCTTACTATAGTAATTCTCATCACTCAACATCACTTCCATAGACCTCACATAATGTGTCCTATCCATTATAACAATTAGGCCGCCTTTATCAGTCAGCCTTATAATGATCAAGGTGTTGTCCTGTAATTCCCTCAGTGCAACTCTCTCTCTGTAAATTAGATTGTACTTAAATATCCTGTTAGTATCACTTGATTGGTTGTCATAAAATCTATATATATTCTCTTCGGCAAGTTTCATATAAGCTTCTATCAAGGGGTGATTAGTAGGTATAAAACTGCTCAATTTTTTAAAATGTGGATGGAGTGCACTACTATCTGTATAATTGTCCCTTCTAACAAAATCACCATATTGTAAACGTAACATAACATTCCTGCAAAACACTTTCAGCTGAATTGGTTTATAACCCTGGCAAGAGCAGTAGGGCTGATGTATCACTCAGCGAGAGGTTCTCCCAGTATTTGGAGAAATATAGGAGTTTGTTATGGCAACCTGATACTGGCAGCATGGACGATGATGTCAGTAATGTGACTGAAGAGTTAGAGCATCTACAGAGGAGTATGGAGGAGATAGAGCATGATTTTCTTAAACTGAAGAAACTGCAAGCACAATGTCACCATTTTGAATTTTGTTTAAAAAAGAGGATTGTACCTTGAGGTTTACATGTGTTTAACATGCCTACACAGGGCTCGCAGTATCCGGAGCTACTAGCTCGATGGCAGCAGTTAAACCTTGAGGTAAGTGCAAAGTGCATGCATTTATTGGTTGACTTTTTTAGTCCTGAAGAGGACAAGTTAAGAGAGACTTTGAAAAGGAAACAAGATGTTCTCTTTAATAAATATTCTGAAGAAACTCTGAATCCTTTGTTAGAAAGTCTTTTGGATGGTGTGGCTGTTTTTGAACGGAAACTGTTACAACAAAAAAAGAAGAAAATTACAAGAGACATTAATGACTTTAGAACAGGCGCTGTCTTTATGTGGCCTCTTGTGCGACAGATTAATGAAAGAAATTCCAATTGTGATGTTGATGTTCCTGGTGACAATGTTTCTGTTGAAAAAATTGTTTTAGCTTCTAATTCTGTTATCAGTGTGGGCAATAATTCAGTTCCTATTAAGGAAGTGAATACAGATGGGAATGGTTCTGAAAATACTGCCATCTGTAATAAGAATGTCTGTAAGGTTGGAGAGAAATGTTTGGAAGGACCTATTAATGATGTGGTTCAGGTTGGTAGATATAGAGGACAGCCTACAGGGGTGGTATATGACACATTTGGTGGGTGAACACCCTGGATGGTGTGTGTGGTCTGTGATGTGGAAGCCCCATGGGCCCCCATATGGAAACAATGAGAACAAGGCTCCCACCCATTGCTACTCATGACAGCAGTCCATTGCCCTGAAGGTGCCTGGCCTGGAGGCTGAGCAAGAGGAGCATGTGGACCCTGTGAATAGGTACTGGGTGCCTCAAGGTGCTGTAGCACATCCCACAAGTGTCTGTGGAGCCCTCTATGGAACAGACCCCGGACCTGACCTCAGGTGACAGGATCATGTCTGTGTGTGCCCCCAGGGGGGAGGACAACATCCCCTGAGTTGGTTCCACCTGAAGGTAGTGCTGTACGAGTAGATGAAGAGGCCCCAGGGTGGGACCCACATGCGATGTGGCCTGGTAACATGGCCAGATGAGGTTGGAGAGTTGGTGCTACTGGCAACTATTCCCTAAACATGCTATTGTGTCACTGTTGTAGAACATATCTGAGTAGACTACTAGTCTACACAATCCCAGAACATGTCCAACAGCATTCATAGATATCCCCAATAACACAGAATGACAGATGTGCAGCAATCACATAGCAAGCATACCACATGCATATATGGAATCATAGTGGCCCTGACAATGGCATGCAGGTGAAATAGTCCGTAAGAGGCCAGCAATGATAGTGTCCACACAGGGAACATGGCTACAAACACATAGCACAAAGTGTGGTACAATACAATATATGTCCTACTGGTAGGTAAGCAGTTGTCATACCTATTGAGTTGTGTGAACAGTTTATTGTCACTGATATGGTGGGGGTTGTCAGAGATGTGTTTTAAGAACTATGGTAACCTTACTGTATGAGTTGCTCAAACCTGTTTCCATCTTTGTCTTTCAGGCAAGATGTCCCATTGCCGCCTACCTGCGTATTCAGCGACAGAATATGAGGTTGTGTTGAACCACCTAATCCAGCACTATCCTGTTCTGTTCAACATGGCTATCTATGAGCAGCAGAAATGGACCGTCCTGTGGAACAGTCTAGTCCACAGGGTCAATAATGTTGGCCTGCATAACCGCAGTTATGAGCAGGTCTGGCATCATTGTTCTAACCTGCTGCACCATGCCCGTCGGTGTGCTGCTGCAGTCTGGGGGGGATCACCTCACAACAGGGGGGAGGTCATGCCATCCATCCCCCGACACGTGTTGAGGAGCTTCTCGCCAGCCTCATGGCACCTGGCTGCCCGCACACCCAACAACTGGCAAAGACCATTGTGGAGGTGGGTGCTACCCAGAAACCGGCTGAGGAGTGTGAAGTTAAGGCCACAGGGTACATCAGTAGACCACTGTTGCATATGCATCTGCATCTGTACAGGTAGATCATGCATACCTGACTTGTCATATATATATAGTTTGTTGCTACATAGTAGTATTAAACAGATGTGCATAAGTGGTAGTATTGTGGACTTGAACTGTTGATGTACTGTAATGCTGCACCCACCCTATAGCAATGTCACAGCTGTGGCCACTGACATCGCATCTCTCACACTCTTATGTAGGTCCCTCTGGTAAACCATCAAGGCAGCAGCCTATAGCTGGTGAGTATTGTTTATGTTGATGCTTGCCAATACACCAGTCATGTAATGGCTATGGTATATTCCATGCACACATCTAACACACCTACCCATAATGCATGCTGTACATGTTCACATATTGTTGCAGTTAAATGCACTGCATCACAGTAGTGACCATGATGGGGTATCAGAAGGGCGTATCAGACACCTGCAAGATAACTAACATCCTGTCATTGCGAAATGTGTCCACAGGGATGAACATAATGGTGGGACACATGGCCTACAGTAGAGACATGTGTGAAACATCACCCTTATACAGTGCAACAACAGTGTATATACCAGTATTACAATGGTAACTGTTACAGATCTACACTATAGCAGAACATATCACTGTGGTCCACATTATTAGATGGGACTAGGCTGTAACACATGGTGTTCAGTGTATGGAACACTGCAAACTGACGCACATGTGTAGGCCATACTTGTCAAGCATCTGCATGGCTGAAGGTGGGGAGGTGTGTCAGCATGACACACCAGTGCACTGCAGCAGGGATCCTAAGGATGCTATGAATGGCTGTATCTGCACACAGTCAGGTTCACGAACTGTGGCAGATGTAACCCTACCCCAAACATAGTGATGGCAGTGTGTTAACACATAGGGATGTGCACATGAGTAGACCTTGCAATCATGCAGAGTTGGGGGACATGTGTAGGGCAGACTGACCATACACTGGCAAATGCAGATGGCCCATGCTAGTATACCCCTGCCAGGAATAGTGACTGTTGTAGTACACATAACAATAGGTGCACAAACCATCATGATAAGAGCATGCACACATATGCACCCACGGACTGCATGCATCGCGATTAGCATCTGCATACCTAACACATTTCCTAGACACTGCATGTGAATGTACAGGACATATGTCACATATCAGGCTCATGTACTGTTAATATATGTGGTGATGTGGTCCCATGGCAGATCAAGGAAGAGTGCATTATATCATTAAGGGTTTGTACACTCCCCATAGCCACAGTATGGTCTGACAGTTGTCAGTGTAGTAGTATAGGATTGGTCATACATGCACCGCTGATGTTGAGATCTGTAAACCGGACAGCAGGCATTCACAAATGACATCTGTCCATGTATCATCCCAGGTATGTGTCGCTGAAAAACATAGGGGCTGTGAGCATTAGAGCAGACATAACTGCCACAGTACTACACATTCAGCAATGGGTTGTACACCTGTGAGGTTTGGTGCACAGTACATGGCAGGGTGCAGAACAGATGTACAGCAATACTGTGTACATGGGTGCAGTGTTTTCCAGGGGAAGGGGCATCACCTACTAACACAGCCCATGCATCACACACACGTATACTGTTGCTAGCATGGATTGACTATAGCTGCACTGCATGCTGTTGAGTACCATATGTTATGCATGTTGACAGATGGGTAATGGGAGGACTGTGTGCACTATCTTTGTGCAACCTCACCTGTATATGTGTGTGTATGTGTGTGTGTGTGTGGGGGGGTTATTTTGTCTGTAAGTGCAATCTGGTGGAGTGGAGGGGGGTTGATGCATGTAGGATGTGTGTGTGTGCATTTGTGTGGGTGTCCATATATGCACATGTGTGATTGTGGGGTTGTTCATACAGCAGTACTTCACTTTGGGATCGTACAGTACATGGACATGGACTGACACATGAGACACCAGGCATACTTGTCTGATATGTAATCACAGGACAGCTGATAGTATAATAAGGTCTGTATCATGGAACATGCATCGGGAGGGAAGGTAGACACCATGTATACCCTTAATATTGCAATCAGCAGAGAGGTGAATGACAACCCACGTATGCAGCACTACAGATGCATTGGGGACTTACTAGACAACACCAGGGAGTGTCTCCATATATTACAGTTGTCACATGATAGGTTGATTGAGCAGCAGATCTGGCATGTACTGAGCAATACTTACACATGACACTCCAGTGTGTGACATTATGGAGTGAACATAGTAGCCCCTAACATATAGGGGCCATGGTCATGATGTCCAGACATACACAGGGTGAACACTGAATGACAGCAATGAGGCCATGTAAAACCTACTCCACTCAAGTCAAGGAAGTAATGGAGTAACAGGTTTTGTGTTGTGATCACTCGTCTAGGCATTTAGAGGAATGATAAATTAATGTGTGGTATTAAAGGGTAGCAGGCACAAAGGCATCATATGGAAGCCTGTTTAAGGAACCATGTTATTCCAAGAGGCTTAAGAATTTTAAAGATGCCCAATCAAGGGGAACGTTGCCCTGAATTATTGTCCACATGGCAGCAACTGAATTTGGAGACCAGTTTCAATTATATACGTCTACTTATTGAGTTCTCTGAGAAAGAGGAGAGAACATTGCAAATAACACTAAATGAAGAGCAGAAATCTTTATTTTTAAAGTTTCCGCAGAAGTTGGTAGAGAAGAAACTGGATATGCTTATAGAATCGGTATCCATTTTTGATAACAAGTTACTGCGCCAGAAACGGAACAAGTTGGAGAGGGACAAACGAGACTTTAAGGAAAATCAAATATTTGTTTGGCCCAAGACATATATGGAAAATCTGGGCATGAATACAGATAAACGAACTGTTCAGTCTAATACAGTATTAAATGAGAATAGCATTTTAAAAGAAACTGTGTCTTTAAATGAGCAACCAGAAATACGCAAAAAAGCTTCTGCTTCTTTGGCATCAGAGGTTACTAAAATGGGTATCTACGGACATCACGCGATACTTAAACAAAGCATTTGAAAAGACTGTGCCATCCACATCGGAGGGAGCACCTGTACAGAATGTGGTAACAACGCCAAATCCAGAATTGGATTTTCAAGTATTTCCAATCAGAAAAAGGTCGTTGAATCGGATGGAGGAACGGGATTGTTCATACAGCAGAGGTCGAACCAAGAGGAAAGAACACATATTGCCAGGATATCAGCGGGTGAAAAGGAGATGGGAGATGAATTCCCCTTAGTGTGGAATATATCGCAAAGGGAACTCACTGAGCATGAATTCAGTGTCCTTAAAAAGGGACTATCATTTATCCCCACACAGAATGTGGATATAACAGACACAATTATTGACTTGAAAATATTTGGTAGGAATGTATTGCTGAAATTGTTGTTCAAGGACCAGCATGGTAGTAAAGAAATGATTTTTAGGAAGCCCAGTATGTTTATACCTCCCAGTAACCCGGTGGTGGATGCTTTTTTACAGCTTTGTGAAAATTATTTATTTGAAGCGTTTGAAAAACAACATAATGGAGGTAAGAATTTTAATTTGAGTTATAGTGAGTATGAGGCTTTAAAGGCACTACAGATGGATGATGAAATAATTATCAAACAAGCTGATAAGGGGGGGTTTGGTAGTAGTAATGGATAATAACTACTACCATAGTAGGATGTATGAAATGCTGGGTGATGCTAATATATATTCTGAAATAAATATGAGCATAATGAATGTTATGCTGAGGAGAATGGATTAAATCCTCTATAAGAACCTTTTGAATAATGAAATTACATTAGATCTATATAATTATTTCAAAGTGGAACACCCGAGAACACCTAGCATACATGGTCTACCAAAAGTCCATAAAAATTAAATAGAGCCTCCCATGAGACCAATTGTGTCCGGGGATGGATGGAGCACACAACCCATATCGATATTTGTGGAGAAGCAGTTGAGGCAGATTGTAAATAAAAACAAATACATATTGAGAGACTCTCAACATTTTCTAGAAGACCTTTTTGGATTTTTGGAGTTAGAGAAAGGTACCCATAGAATGTTACTAGTAACCTTGGGTGTCCACTCACTTTTTACTTCAATTCACAATAAAGAGGGGGTTGAATATTTAAGGGAATATCTAATCAATGAAAGGGGTGAGAAGCATGTAAAGATTGACGTGATTTGCCATCTCATGGAATTGATTTTGAGCGATATTATGTTATTTGAACATCAGTTACACTTGCAGAAAGATGGGGTGGCGATGGGCACACCATCAGCGAATAGTTATGCCAACATAGTGATGGCCAATTGGGAGAATAAATATGTTTTGAATAATGACAACTGGCCACAATTGAGATTTTATAGGCGCTTTGTAGACAACCTTTTTATGTTATGGCAAGGTGATAGAAATATGTTAACCACCTTCCATACATATATTAATCAAAGCACTCACTTTGTAAAATTCTCCATCAAATGTTCTTATGATGAGTTGGATTTTTTTAGATGTCAAGATAATGTGCAATACAGAGGGTGAATTCTCAACTAGAGTACATAGAAAAGATTGCCATAGAAATGCAATTTTGCACAAGGGAAGTATGCACCCCCAGCATATCTTTAGAAATGTAGTTAAGGGGCAAACCTTAAGGATATCAAGGTTAACTGCCAAGGATGATGATTTTAAATGTGAACTCACTGAATTTAAGGAAAGGTTGTCAAGGAGGGGCTATAATGAGTCACATACAGAAGGAATATTAGAAGGGGCTGGTGAATGGAGAAAGAATATAGGTAAACCCTATTTTTCATCTAGAACAACTTTAGATAGAACAGTTTCATTGAAAAGTAAGGTGAACACAGGAGTAAGGATACCAACATACTATACTAGAAATACACACATAGTAACTGATGTAATAAGGAAACATTGGCCTATTTTAGCATCAAACCATGAACTCAGGAATATAGTAGGTGATAAACCGAATTTTCTTTTTAAGAACAGAAAAACTTTAAAGAGGATGCTATGTTATCCAAGGGGAACAACAATGAGGAACAATAGTAGAAGAGGTACCAGTACCTGTAAAGCATGTAATCAGTGTTGTTATATTGACACTACTAACAATTTTCATCATCCTGACATGGGACAAACATTGTCCTTTCAAGTGTCAGCTGATTGCAACTCAATTAATATAGTCTATTTGGCAATATGCAATGTCTGCTCTGCATATTATGTAGGAAAAACGAATAGAAAATTTAGGTATAGAATAAGGGAACATATAAACAACATCAGGAAAGGGACCCTTACTAATGGGCTGGCGAAACATGTTAGTCAGGAGGAACAACAGCACACATTTAGATTCTTAGCAATAGAAGAAATAAAGGAAAATGAAAAAGGGGGAGATATATCCAACTATACTGAAACCTCAGAAATTAGGTGGATAATTAGGCTAAAAGCAGACAGAGGAAAAGGACTCAATGACAGAATCCCTATAGGACCTATTCTGAAGAATAGGAAACTTTTTAAGTAGTTCTATTTCATGTTTCAGTAAGTAGTGTGAGAAATGAATGTTTTTTTGACATAACACCATGGGCAGGATTCACGAAGGCTTGCATGGAGTCTAAGAGTAGTGTAAGACTCCATGCAGCCTTCGCGATCCAGGAATAGCCCTAAAGTCCGTGTAAGAGACCAGCTAAAATGTCTCTTACACGGATTGGGTGTGGATATGCTAATCACCTCACTTGCAGCCGAAAGGCATGCAAATGAGGTAGATTAGCAATCCACGAAGCCCAAAGCAGCCCGTGTAAGAGCCGTTTTAGCTGCAGAAATGTACTCAGTTGACAACTGAGTACGTTTCTGCAAACATCACAATGGAGCCATGTCAGCTCCAAATAAAGGGTGCATATGTGTCAGGCAGCATGCCAATGGCCAAATATGTGGCCATTGGCAAGGTACCCCAATGCAAATATGAAAAATAAATATATATATTTTTTCGGCGATCGCCGATGTTTAAACGGAGCGCAGCCCCGCGCAAACGGGTTGCTCTGTATAAAACTTAAAAATGAAGGTTATAAACCCACAAATGTGGGTTTTATGCAATACATGGATTTACGATGCAGGGACCAGCAGACCAAAAACAACATGGCCACCGTTTAGTGGTTGCTAAGGGGGGAAGCTGATTCTAAGACATGTAACTAAGCATTAGTAGGCAATCTGATGTAAATGAGTGTTAGGATACTGAATTCCACTGTCACATAACAAATGAGCACATTCTGAGTAGTTTAAGAGATACATAAGGGGGAAGAATAGATTAGGAGATAGGTGACATCACAGGGGGGAATGGTAGAAATAAATGCAGTTCATTGGAGGGCAGTGTTACATGACAGATGTCAGACACATATCATGGAAAGAGGCGTGCCACAACATAAGCATGGGAAAGTCAAGAAATGGAAGGTGTACACTGTTGCCTACACCAAAGTTTCTTGCTGGGCGTGTATGTGCACGTGTGTGCACCATGAAGCGCGAGTAGGGCAGTGTGCGCGCATGTAAGGCAGACTGAGCATGTGGGAGCCTGTTGGTAGACTTGTAAGACTGTTTGCACTGGTGTGCGCGTTTTAACCTGAATAAGCAGATTCTGAACCGTGTAAGCATGTGTGCGTGCATGTGAGCGTGTTTCTGCTGGTATGCGCATTGCTCCCGCCTGAGGAAACAGAAAGGAAAAAGGAAGCAACAGAATTAGTAGGAAGCTAGCAGGGAATACTGCTGGAGCTAGCAGGTGAAAACAATTAGAAGCAGGCAATTACACAGGCAGAATAGTAGCTCAGCCCAGCACTTAAAACTCTGCAAACAGCAGTGCAGGATGTTTCTCTCAAGAGACACTGCAAGACAGGAGTAAGCTATTAGAAGTGAAAACTGAAAAAGCTGAACTCAGAGCAGAAATGCTAGGGGCTGCCATAGCTGTCATAAGGAGACATAGGCGACTTGCTGAGGGTGGTGACAATGCAGATGGTGCCAGACAACCCACAGTGAGGAGACGGAGAAGAGTGTACAGGCCCAGGGTCACCTACCACGGGTTACATGAGCTGGAGATAGTAAAGCGCTATAGAGTGGACAGAGACCTCCTGCAGCAAATTGTTGAGCTGTGCAGGCCACGCCTCACACACAGAACCAACAGAGGGGAACCCATCCCAGTGGAAACCAAGGTATGTGTTGGCCTAAGAATACTAGCAACAGGTACCTTCCAGAGACCAACTGGTGATATAATGGGGATATCACAGGCAACAGCCTCCAGGGTACTGCACCAGTTTCTGGATGCCATGTCAGCACATGTCGGTGATCATGTATATTTCCCCAATGCCCGTGAGGTATTGGCCAGCAATATGCGTCTCTTCCAGCAAATAGCGGAATACACTGAGGTAGTGGGTGCAATAGACTGCAAGCACATACGCATCAAAGCACCAGCCGGTGAGCGGGGTAGGGCCTACATTAACTGCAAGGGCTTCCCCTGCATCAACTGCCAGGTCATGTGTGATGCCCAGGGCATAATAATGAATGTGTGTGCTGGCTGCCCTGGGAGCTACCATGATTCCCATATCTGGCATTTGACGCAGCTGTACCAGACATTTGCCAATGGGGACATCCCACATGGACACCTAGTGGGGGATGCAGGTTATGCACTGGAGCTGTGGCTGATGACACCCATCAGAAACGCACACACACCTGAACAGGAATGCCATAATGAGGCACACGCACAGACACGTAATGTAATAGAGCATGTGTTTGGGCTGCTCAAGTCATGACTCCGGTGTCTGGACACATCTGGTGGAGCCTTGCAGTACTCACCAACTACATGTACCCAAATTGTCATGGTATGTGTTATGCTACATAATATGATCTTGCGAAAACAGCTGCAGCAGGACCAGCATAGGGCTGGGCCAAACAGCCCACCACCATTGCCAAGGCCATCACAGGCAGAGCGTGACTCGGAGGAGGAACAACCTGAGCCTGCCCCAGTAGGCAGAAGGAGGCGTGCCCAGTATGCCCTGGCCTTGGCAAAGAGGCAAGACATAGCACATACACTGGCTCAGTAGGAACCCTGGGAATGATACCCCTCTCTGACTCACTCATTTAATAACATGGATGCCTAAAATGACATAACCTGCTCTCAAACATTTACAGGGAGTGTAGTATGTGCATCCGACAGAGGCAGCCCTGCAGCACCACCTGAGGCATGAATGCCATGTGTTAAGCAATGTAACACCATGTAGTATATGCACACTTGAGGACCCTGACTAACATACTACCTCACCAATCATGATGCCACAATATGACGATGAGATGATCATTTGCAATAATTGGCTGAAGTATTGCAGTTAGTCAAAGGGGATCCAATGTGTGCCAGCCTGGGATGACATGCTGAGCATGACATGATGCTCCACCTGCTAGGGCTGGCATGCACCTATCAGTGCAGGCCGTATGGATACTGGCAAAGGCTGTTGTTACCCACAGCGTGCCCTGAATAGGTAAGGCTCAAAACACAAACCCTCCTCCATAGGTATCACAAGGGATAAGAACCTAGATGTAATGCTACCCAATGCCAGAAGTCTAAACAGCAAGATGCATGCAGTCTAAACTCACCCAGTATGGAGAATGTTGATATCTGTGCTGTAACAGAAAACTGGGTCAAGGCTCACAACAGCACCCTAACACTACCAGGTTACACCTCATACTGTGCTGCACAGCCTCAAAACATGGAACAAGCTACAAAAGGAGGGTGACTAGCAATAATTGTCAAGGATAACCACACCCCCATGTTGGTACCACAACAAGAAGCAGCATGGACTAGCCATGGTCAAGTAACAGTGGCTAAAACTGCCTCCCAGTTTATAGCCTGCTACAGACTACTGTCCCAACACCAGGAACTGCACCTGGCCTATGTTGGAATGCATGAATATATCAAGTCCTCCAAACCACATTATATTGGGTGACTGAAAATACCCAGACATAGACTGGGAGCATTATACTAGCTCCAACACTGTAGGACAAAAGTTCCTAGAATCCATAAACCAAAATGCCCAGGAACAACGTACCACTCCCACAAGAGGGGTAAGCATACTGGATGTGATAATCAGCAACATGGGTACTGGATGGCAAGATGAGAAGTGTATCCCTCACTGGTAAGACCAGACCATAGAGTAATCACACTGGATATACACATCCTGACCACAGTCCCTGGCCAGAAAACCACAGTGAAAAACATGTGTAAAGCAAAAGTTGCACTCCTCCAAACTGATGTGGAATCCATTAAAGGCCCTGTGCAGGTGCAAAATATGGGCCACACATCAGAACCTGTTATACAGGCATTCCATGAACACTGCCAGGAATGCTTGGATTATGCAATCCCAAATTAAAACAAGACACAATGCCATACATGCAGGCATCTGGCATGGTGGACTCCAGCCATTACCAAACCATGCAAGAGAATGAGGAAGCTACTACAAGATAGAGCAAACATAAAAAAGGAAGTAATCACTGAACAGTAGTATGGCAATAAAATATGTCCACACATACAATCCACTAAGGCCAGCTACAACAACTTGAATCTGTGAATCTTGAGGCAATGTTACACCTGCCCCAAGTACACAGACAACCCTCAACTCCCCCCAAGAAATACAAATATATGTGAGAGATGCAAGCATTTATCCAAACTGGAGGCTGAGCTCCCTCAACTCAGTACTGTCAAAACTAGTCAGGAGGAGAAGGTAACCACACACACCACAAACCCAGTCCCACATAGACCTATCACAACTGCAAACCAAAGACATAAACACAGAAAAACATTCCTGGAGGCTCTAATTACAAACACACCACACCAACAGAGGCCTCCAAAGCAGACACCCAAGCAACCACAACCTCCAAACATAGCACATGCAACACATAGTACACAAAGCTGGTGTGCCAAACAGTCACAGGCCAGAAGGAGAAACAACATGCCTGATACAGTTGTAATAGGTGACTCCATAGTGAGACACGCTGCTGTCCCGCTCACCAGACTGAACAAGGGAAAGGGTACAGTAAGCTGCCTGTAGGCTGCTACAATACGCCACATAACACAAGTATGCAGGTCACCCCAAAGCAAGTAGGAATATGATGCAGTCATAGTCCATGCTGGTGTGAATGACCTGAGATGTACCTCCCCCGACTACATGAAAAGAGACATAGATGAGCTCTCCGATTATGTAGTCCAGGCTGGTATGACACTGACCGTTTGCAGCATCCTACCCTCATCAAGAATGATGCCACAGTACAAACACAGAATGATCAGCTTTAACAAGTGGCACAATTACTGGTGTCATTCCAAGGGGATCCAATGTCTGTCTGCTTGGGATGTCATGCTTGACAAGCCACTCAGCTGTTCCAGGGATGGCTTGCACCTGTTACCCCTGGGCGTCTGGATATTGGATAAGGCTTTTGCCACCTCCATAGAGCCTTTCATAGGCAAGGCTGAAAAGACTAACCTTCCACCCTAGAAAACATAAGTGGAAAGAAACATAAGGGTAATGCTGACCAATGCCAGACGTGTAAACCTCAATATGCATGCTCCCGAGGCCCTCCCCAGTATGGAGAACATCGATGTCTGTGCAGTGACAGAAACCTGCTGCAAGCCTCCTGACAGCACACCAGCACTACCAGGTTATACCTCATATCATGCGTTATGGCCCCAAAACCTGGACCAAAACATAAAAGGAGGGTGAGTATCCATATTCAGCACAGACACCCATACATCCAGGTAACTGACAATGCACAAAGCATCGGAGTCCACCCATGTGAAACTAACCGTAGGCAAGACTGCTGTACAGTCTGTAGCATGCTACAGATCACACTCTCACACACAGGAACCCCACCCAGCCATCCTGAAGACACTGGACAGTATGAATGTCCCACCAAATACCAAACAAGGTACTCACAAATTACCACATAGGTGGTAAACCATTATGTATGGAAGGAGTAATCAGGGACCTAGGGACACAAGTGGACAGTAACCTGTTATGTGACACTCACATTGCCAATGTGACTAGGAAGACTGTCTATATTGGACACCGTATCATGAAAGGATTCACATCTACGTCAACAGAGGTCATTGTGCCCCTATACTGTTCTCTTATCAGACCCATAATCTAGTACAATGCCTTATTTGGGATGTACCTTACCTGACACCTGCAGCAGTTAGAAAGACCTCAAAGGTACCTCACCAAGAGGATAAAGGGTCTCAAATATATGTCATATGCTGCCTGGCTGTAGACACCCCAGCTGAATGCAGTCACATACTGCCTACACAGAGGCGTTGTATGTCTGTTGTACAAGGCCATGTCCAACACAGGAGTAATGGACATGCTCCACCCCAGAAAACTCAAAGCCATCGGAGCTGTGAGAGTGAGAGATGTCAACCTCAACACATAATGAAATAGGATGTGCTGGAGGGACAGATACATAACTCAGAGGCTCCCTACACCCTGGAACAGAATCCCACTCCATGTTAGGCAGAGCCCCTCACTGACACTCTTCAACAGGAATCTTGCCAAGTGGATGGATGATCGTAGATGTACACTGGGGGTCTTCACTGTGTCATGTCCAGACAGAGGCACAGTAAAGTAAATCATAAATGGCCATAATATTCACATAGCAAGGGGTGGCGAAAGCCACACACACTCTGGCTAGGCTTATAAATGCCCTAGGGTGGATAGCCTAGTATGAACCTATGAACCTATGAAGATACAAATTGTACAGGACACTAAGGATAATCACAAGGCTTTCTCAACTGATGGTAGGAACCGTGTTGGGAATTCACAGATATGCTCTGAATCACACAAATACTGCAAACAACATACCAAACACACACACATATTGCCAACATACAACCTGACAGGTGCAGTGCAAACCCCCCCCACCAGAATGCAAAATATCTATCCCAGCAGACTGCTGGCTCCCTGACATTGCAGATGCTGAGGTAACAGCCAGCATCTACAAAGCAAAACACACAGCAGCAATGGTATGAGATGGTGTCCTGGGCTGAGTCCAACAGGGACTCCAAGAAGAATGGAATGCCAAATCACACTACTGCTCAATGTCAGCCTTACCACAGGATATGTACCCAAAGAGCAGTGTACAACAACAGTGGTCCTTCTCAACAAAGGTGTTGCCTGAATGGATACTGCAAACTACCACCCCAGAATCCTGAGAAGCTTGGTCTGCACAGCTATGGAAAGGATCAGCATGTACCGCAGACATAAAGATATTGGGGACCTACTGACACCGGACCCTACCCAGTGTGGCTTTCTTAAGTGCAGATCCTGCCTCTTAAACATGTTTGACTCATTTGAAACAGTCATTAAGGTCATTGATGAGGGCAATGTGGTCCACACAGCGTAGCTGGACCTTGCAAAGGCTTCCATACAATACCCTACGTGTTCATTATAGATATGCTCACCAGCTTAAATATAAACCCCTATGTCAGTAGAGGGGTTGCAAACCAGACCAAGGACAGAACTGACATGGTCAGACATGCTGCAGCCATGTCAGACTACAAATCAGATATAACTGGCATCCCACAAGGCTTGGTCCTGGGACCTCCCTCGTCTGGTATATATGTCCCATAGGTACAGGCCAACATGGAAGGACTGTGTTTGAACATGTTTGCAGAGGACTACAAACTGCCCACCATATGTGACCCTCCAGCTGACACAGGCATCCCACAAAAGGGCCACATAGAAACAGACAACTGGTGCCATAGCCATGTCAGCAAGCTAATTGCAGAAAAGTGTATAGTCAACCCCTGTGGATATACAGTAAGTGCCCACCAATTACCACATAGGTGTTAACCCATTACTTACTTAACATGTAAAGAGAGACTTGGGGACACAAGGTAATAGATATCCTGCATTGGACAAACATGTGGCTGTAGTGTTTACAGAAACATACCATACACCCACCTAATCATGAAGGTTGTCAGATCTAGATAAGGGGAGGTCATTGTGGCTCTGCAGTCATCCTTCATCAGCGTTACAATTGACTACAATAGCCCCTGTGGGATGTACCTCAGCAGACACCTCCATCAACTGTAAAGTCCCCAAAAGTACCTCACCAGGAGTATCAAAGAGCTTGAACAGATGCCATGTGTTGCCTGATTAAACAAACTGCAGCTCCACACACTGCCATACTGCCCACCCAGAGGCAAGCTGTGCCTGATGTATAAAGCCATGTCCAAGCTGGAATCAATGAACATGCTGCACCTTGTACAATCTGAATGGCAGTGAGCTATGCACATGAGAGACCTGAACCCCAGCACTGACATAAATAGGACAAGCTGTACTGAATGAACCATAACACAGAAGCCACCTCCACTCATGAGTATACTCCCAGTACAGGTTAGCCAGAGAGTCACTCATCGATTCTCCTCAAGAGGAATCTTGATGAGTGGATGGGAGATGGTAGGTTTACCCTGGGTATTACTGTTATGTCACAGGTAGACGGAGGCACAGTATACTAACCTGACATATGTCATGGCAAACTCCACTTACAATGTGTGTCGAAGGACAAACACACTCTCTGACTAGCATTAGAAATGGCCTAGGGCAAATCGCTAGTGTTTGCCAATGTACACCTATGTTGTGGAATACACTACCAATGTTGGACAAGCCTGCTTCAAGTAGTTCATATCTGAACATAATGCAACATGGTCAGATGTGCACAACTGGCCCCTAACCAGGCTGTTGTGCTCACTATGGAAATGTAAAGCAGTGATGGGACTAAAGCCCAGGATACTGTCCACCACAGTGAAAGTACTGAACCAGAACACTATACGGTACTACAGTGTTAGGTCAGTATGAAAGGATGTTGACAACTGTATGCAAAGTATCCCATGCAAACCCTGCAGGCACAGTATAATCCCTGTTGTGTTCAGACACAAAGCAGTTGGACAGTAACTACACAACATGACACACAACACTCAACCATAAACGGGAGATATTGTTGAAGTTCACACTCTTCCACAAATGTGGTGGGCTGCAGAGTTCAACATATGGAAAGCTCACACTGGGCATGCTTGCACACTTTGATAAATGAGACATATGTCAGACAACATGCCATGGGAAGGCTGAACTGGGCATGCTCACACACTTAGGCCAAATCTCAGTTTAGCAGTTGGCCACACATATCTGGTATTTGTACGTGTTATTCTAGGAACCAACCACATTACAGCAATCTGCCCAGTGCACACAGTTAAATGACTACAGAGACATACGTGATATAGTGGATCCCTCCCATATTCAAACATCTTCCACAGATACACAAGTTGTTCATACAAACAGGGAATGCTATAGCAATAAAGACCTGCAAACAGTCTATCAGCAACAAATAATGTGCATCTGACAATTAAACATATGGGTGTAGAGGTCAACACTAGGCTGTTTGCCCTAGGGAATGACAGCTTAGCCAGAGTGTGTTTGGCATCTGCCTCCCCAGTACAGTAGACTACTGTGCCACTGTAAAGTAGGTCACATAAGGCACCGTGTGAGGCTAGTGTGCTGTGCCTCTGTCAAGCAGGGACACAGTGGAGATCCCAGGGTTTGAATTTGCTAAGCCACATCCATGTTGTTGGTGTGTGCTGGAAGAGGGTTGGTGAGGACCTCTAACAGTAAGTGGGCGTCAATAACAGACTGAGGGGAGCCTTATCTGCATTGTCTGGACAATTTCACTGTCAACACTGTGTCGTGATGATTATGAGGGATTGAAGTGTCGTGCCAGTACTGTTCAGAGATGTCCTCCCTCTGTGAGCTATTGCTCTGCAATGTATTAGCTCACTCTGTCTGTTGGACAGCTCATATATGGCTGGTGTACACCTGACAGGTGTCCTGTTGTGGAGCAGTCATGGGTATATTTGGGATAGCATGATCAATGCAAACCTTCCACATGCTCATAGAATGCAATTGTCAAGGATTATGCAGAGTGGCCTGTATACTCCCCCAACATGGGTCCTTTGAAGTCTTCCACCCCAGTCTTCACAAGTGTAAAGTCTGCTTTTGATAAATACACTTTGTTTGCAGTGACAACCTTGCCTGGGGGTGGGGATGGGATATGGATGTCCAGGGAAAGGTGGGTATGGTCAGATATCAACAATGGTGGTCTACCTCTGGTGTGGAACAGTGAGTACCCATGTTGCAGATGGTCAGGTGCAATATGTATTCCCCCCTTGTGGCTGTGGTGAGTGGTTCTGCCATAGCACATGGACTCACAAATTGTAGTGGCTGTAGGGTAATGTTGTAGAGGCCTGAGTAGTTCCCACACACAATATGCCTGTACCTGTCGTTAACAACTGGAATGGTGTATGTGAACACCTTCATATCTTGGCGCTGTTCCCAGGGAAGCAAAGTGTGTGTCCTGGATGTGGGAGGGGTGGTCTGGACTGGTTGTGTTGTGTGTTACAGGTCCTGTGGTCACGAAGCATGGTATAGAACATAACCTGCCAGTGCAATGTGCATATCTGACCCTGAAGTAGGTGGCTGCAAATGCATATATATGCTATCCCCCACCTGACAGGTAGTACTAGATGTACATACCTCTGTAGAAATAATGATGTCAGCACCCTATAAATACTGCAGGTGCAGAACAGATGCCCAGTAATCCGGATAGTGCTCTCTGCTAATGCGTCTCCCTCAAGTGTCATAATATAGTTAGGTAGGGATTTGAATCCTGCAAATGTTCAGTGTGTGTGTGTGTGGGTGAGCGGGGTTGGTGTGTGTGCAAGTCTGTATGAAAGAAATGTTCCTTTTGGCAACTAGGAGAACACACTACAGGATGTGCATTCCCCTTTCTAAACACTGATGATGTCAGCACCCTATAAGTACAGCAGGAGAAGGGAACCCTCCCAGTAATGTGAATAGCGCGCTCTGCTAATGTGTGTGTCTTGAGTGTCATAACATAGTTAGGAAGGGGTTTGCATCCTGCAAATGCTCAGTGTGTGTGTGTGTGGAGGGGGGTTAGTGTGTGTGCAATTCTGTATGAAAGAAATGTCCCTTTTGGCAACTAGGAGAACACACTACAGGATGCACATTCCCCTTTCTAAACACTGATGATGTCAGCACCCTATAAGTACAGCAGGAGAAGGGAAACATTCTAGTAATGTGAATAGCATGCTCTGCTAATGCATCCGTCTCGAGTGTCATAACATAGTTAGGTAGGGGTTTGAATCCTGCAAATGCTCAGTGTGTGTGGAGGGGGGTTAGTGTGTGTGCAAGTCTGTAAGAAAGAAATGTCCCTTTTGGCAACTAGGAGAACACACTACAGGATGCACATTCCCCTTTCTAAACACTGATGATGTCAGCACCCTATAAGTAAAGCAGGAGAAGGAAAGCCTCTCAGTGATGTGAATAGCGAGCTCCGCTAATGCGTCCGTCTTGATTGTCATAACATAGTTAGTTAGGGGTTTGAATCCTGCAAATGGCAAGTGTGTGTGTGGGGGGGTGGAAGTAGGGTGTGTGCATTTACATGTTTGAGAGAACTGACCCTTTTGCCAACCAGTACAACACACCAGCTGCTGCATATTCCAATCTCTATACAGAGATGATGTCAGCATCCTACAAGTACAGTGGAAGAGGGCAAATCTTCCAGTAATGCAAATAGCACACTCTGATACTGCGTCTCTCACTACTGTCATAGCACAGTTAGTTATGGCTTTGAATTCCACACATGCCACGTGTGTTTTTGTCACACAGAATGCCTATGTGTGTGGGTTTTTATTCACAATAATGCATGACATTGATTAAACCAGTAATGGCAATGGATACAGATGATGTATGTGTGTGCCAAATACACATATGTACCTGTGACCTTCAATAGTTCCCATGTCTGACGCCTGCCACATGTGAATACATGGTATTTGCACTGGATAATATTATGACTGTGGTCTTCTGTGCAGGTGCTGCATGTGGTATGTGTATATACAGTGTGAGATGTATATGGTATCATCCTAGCAGCAAGGGATACACATCTGGTCTGGGGCATATAGTCTACATGTTGTTGATGAACAGGTGCTGCATGTTTTCACCTGTTGTGGGAGTGGTAACAAGTTGTTCCATAGCAATGCAGTGACTACATGCTAGGAACCTTTCAGCTAGGGTGTTGTAGCTACAGTAATTCATCAGCATTCAGTAATACGTCAGCATTCCTAGTGAGGGTATGATGCCAACCAAGGTCAGGGTCATACCAGCCTGTGCCACATGCTCAGAGAGCCCTTCCATGTTCCCTATCATGTAGTCCAGGGAGGTACATCACAGGGCAGCCATAGTGGCATGGACAATGACTGAGTCATATGTGTCCATGCCTCTGACTGACCTGTATGCTTGTGTTATGTGGTGGACCATAGTGCCCCACGGGCATATCACTGTGACCTTCACCTTGTCCAGCCTGGTGAGCGTGACCTCACTGTACCGGACAATAAAGGTACCTAACACAACTGTAGCAGGTGTGTTGTCTAGCCGTACAGGCTGTGACTGTTTGGCAGACAGGATTTGTGTGCTATGTGTTGCACGTGCTGTGTTCTGGCATAATGTATGCCTGTGTGCCAGCTGCAGAGGTGTGTGCCACTCAGGCAGGATGCTATTCTTAGGCTCCATGAATGGCCCAGTGTGTTCACATGTTTGTATTGCTGTCAGTGTAGGTCTACATCAGACTGGTATTGTAGTCACTGTAGTATTTCATGCCACCTGACAGGTTATGCCAGTACTGGGTTCAGAGTGCTTAGTCCCCAGTTTGGCTATGTGGTTGCATCTCATACATGTGTTGTACGTCCATGTGTAGGGGAGAGGGTTGACTGTGTACATGTGGCAGCTGTGACATTGCCACATGACCCACATATTCCACAACTGTACCATAGAGGTGACTGACAAGTGACCTTTGCACATGCTACCATAGTATTGTGATTGCCATGGTGATTAACAGCACATAGGGCCAATGGGGAACAAGGTACATAGGTTCATAGGTTCATAGGTTCATACTAGGCTATCTGCCCTAGGGCATTTATAAACCTAGCCAGAATGTGTTTGGATTTCGCCACCCATTGTAAATTTGTCTTGCTATGCCCATTTTCGAGGTTAGTATACTGTGCCTCTGTCTAACAGTGACACAGAAGTGATACCCGGGGTAAACCTATGATCTTCCATCCACTCATCAAGATTCCTCTTGAAGAGAGTCAATGAGGGAGTCTGCCTAACCTGGACTGGGATTTTATTCCAGAGTGAAGGGAGCCTCTGGGTTATGAATCTGTCCCTCCAGCATGTCCTATTTATTTCAGTGCTGAGGTTCAAGTCTCTCGAGCGCGTAGCTCGATGAGATTTGGATATTCTGAGGTGCAGCATGCCCATTAATTCCAGGTTGGACATGGCTTTATACATCAGGCACAGATCGCCTCTGAACAGGCGGTATGACACTGAGTAGAGCTGGAGTTTCTTTAACCGGTCAACATATGGCATCTGTTTGAGCCCTTTGTTCCTCTTGGTGAGGTACTTTTGGGGTCTTTCCAGTTGCTGCAGGTGTCTGGTAAGGTACATCCCAACAGGGGCATTGTACTCAATTATGGGCCTGATGAGGGATGAGTAAAGAGGCACGATGTCCTCCCCTGATCTAGATGTGAATCCCTTCATGATGAGGTGGGCTATATAAAATGTTTTTCTAACCACTTTGGCCATGTGGTTGTCAAATGAGAGATTGCTATCAACTTGGGTCCCCAGGTCCCTAATTACTTCTTCTGTACTTAATGGATTACCACCTATGTGGTACTTTGTGGGCACTTTGTTTTGCCAAAGGGATGACTATACACTTTTGGCATTCAGCTTGAGGCCATGGCTCTGGCACAAGTTGTCTGTTTCTATGAGGCCCTTTTGGAGGATGCTTGTGTCGGCTGGAGAGTCGATTATGGTGGCCAGTTTGTAGTCATCTGTGAATTTGGTCAGCCACAGTCCTTCCGTGTTGGCCTGTACCTCCGAGAAATATATACCGAACAAGAGAGGTCCCAGGACTGAGCCTTGTGGGACACCACTTGTAACTGGTTTGGAGTCTGACATGGCTCCAGCAATTCTAACCATGTGGGTTCTGTCCTTGAGCCAGTGTACAATCCATCTAGTGACATAGGGGTTTATATTTAAGCTGGTGAGCTTCTCTAGAATGCCCGAGTGGGGTATTGTATCAAAGGGTTTTGCGAGGTCCAGGTAGGCTGTGTGGACCACCTTCCCCTCGTCAATGGCCTTGGTGACTGTTTCAAAGAAATCAACCAGATTTATGAGGCAGGATCTGCCCTTAACAAAGCCAAACTGGGTAGGATCCAGTGTCTGTAGGTCCCCAATATCTTTATTTATGAGGTCCATGATGATCTTTTCCATAGCTTTGCAGACCAAGCTAGTCAGGCTTATGGGCCGATAGTGTCCAGGATCCATTGAGGCACCACCTTTATGGAGAGGGACCACTGTTGCTGTACGCCACTCTTTGGACACATATCCTGTAGTAAGGCTGGGATTGAACAGTAGTTTTATGTTTGGGTGTAGCTCTTCTTGGAGTTCATGTAGGACACAGCCCGGGACACTGTCTGGTCCCATTGATGCTGTGTTTTTTGCTTTGGAGAGGGCGGCTCTTACCTGAGCATCTGAGATGTCAGGGGGGCAGCACTCTGCTGGGATAGATATTTGCCCTTTCTTTGTGGGGGGGGGGTTTGCGCTGAACTTGTCAGCTAGGATGTTGGCAATGTCTGTGGGTTCGGTGTTTCTTTTGACATCTTGGACTACCTCTGAGCATATCTGGGAATTACCACCCAGGTTCCTAACATAACTAAAGAAAGCCTTGTGATTATCCTTAGTGTCCTGTGCAATTTTCTCTCGAAGCTGGCCTTAGACAATTTTATGAGTGCCCGTAGTTTTTTGCTAATACTGATAAGTGATGCCTTCCCTTTTCGGGATTTTGCTCTATCATTTAGTAGCTTCCTCCTTCTATTGTATAGTTTGTTTATGGCTGGGGTCCATCAGACAGGACGTCTGCCTTTGGAGGATTGGGTCTTCGTTTTATTTGGGATCGCATGATCCATGCATTCCTGAAGGTGTCCATTCCATACGTGACTGTGCCTGCATGACAACCCGAAACATAGCTGAGGTTGTAAGCCCTCTGTGGGCACGTCTGACAGGGGCAGTATGCCCACGGATGCTCCCACAAGAAACCCTGGACATCTGTATGTGTGGTACCATCTCAGGGCCATGCCCATGGCTGCTGTGTGGGGACGCATGTGCCACAGATACCACATTACCCTGGTCAATGCCCACTGTATGCTGTCCATCACCTAGGGACACTGGTGACAAAGGGTGTATGGACAGGATAACTGTGCGCATTGATGGGGTTGACAGCTGTGTACTGCCAATTGGCTGACCAATGACGGACCCTGGCATACCTTCCTGTGCCATTACACAGATGTCATCATTATCAGTACCCATGGCACCTGATTCAGGTTCCCTGCTGCATGACACCAGAGCAGCACCAGAACCTGTGGGAGGGAAACAGGAAACACAGTTTACAATGTCTACACAATATTACCAGTGATGCACACATCCACACATGCACAGGTCCACACTTGCACACATGCACAAGTGCACACGTGCACACATGCACACATGCACAGTTGCACACAGTTGCACACAGTTGCACACAGTTGTACACTACTCAGTATGCGAGATATCAACACACAGACAGACACACCTGCATGCATACACAGAGCACTACTCAGTGAGCCTAATATTACTATTACTATCAAGACTATTAAAGGTATTGTTAATACACACTCACCAGCATGGATAGGCTGCATTGCTGTTACACCGGAGGGACCTGCAGAAGTGAGGAAACTAATGTCAGCGGGCACAGCTGTGCCATTGTTACTGAGTATGATACAGGTCAGTAGTGCAACAGTCGCCTTTCACAGGTCAGCTGCTGATATTGAGGATATCACACTTGCACATTAAATACTATGATGACAGCTACAAACCAAGGACACACCTCACACATGCATTAACTACCAGTGTACACAACAGTCAACTATACATATGGCATATTACCTGCACGCTCATAGTCTTACTGCTGCGTGGCTCCAGCCTCCATCATAATGCATGTCTGCTGCTGTTGTTGTTGTTGGCGGGCTGGAGCCACTACACTCATGAGTAGTCCCTCCAGTCTGGTGAGTGGGGGATGTGTAGCCATCCCACCACCTGTGGCGACCTGTTGCCTGTGGATATCCGGCGCACGCTGATGGACATTTCTGATTAAATCACTGCACTGATGTTGTACCTGCTCATATGTCCTATTATGCATGCCTATGTCATTTACCCGATGGACCAGGTCTTGCCACAGTGCAGCCCTCTCCTGCTGATTCTGGCTGGTGTGGGAAAAGAGTATTGCATAATCCCGTACCAGGCTCTGGTGTATCCCCTCATCCTCAGCTGCAGAGTAAGCTGGATTGCGCGGGTGAGCCATGGTCCTGAAAAAGGAAATAACATGATATCAGCTATATATGTCAGCAGAATTTGGCACACATACTACACATGCTACTCGACTGTTGTGATACAACATATCTCACATATATAGCATCTGTCTGTCTATTGGTGGATACACATATAAATGGCCAGGTATCAATGCTCAGCCAGCGACTGTGCAACAGTACCTGGCACACTCCATATGACATACTACCAAACCCCAGCAGTCAGAACACTGATTCAGGTCCAAAGCACCTCCTCACTCTGGGGGTTTGTATCTAGGTACTGTATGGGGTACATCATCAACTACTGTGAGCTGACCACAAACTAATTGCCCTGGATATACATATCCCACCTCCACCACCAGCACAAACGACTATAGTGAATAACATTGCAAATGCAAACTTTACACTTTGTAACAGTGACATGGTATCCTTTCAGCCCACTGGGCCAGTGGAAGACACAACCCACAATGCTGACCCCTTCACAAATGATTTCTACGGACATCTCCGAGAATGCATGGATCATGCAATCCCATATAAGACCAAGACACTCTCCACAAAGGGACAGCATCCTGTCAGGTGGACCCCAGCCATAGACAGATTGTATTACAAAAGATGGAAGCTACTGCAAGACAGAGCATAATTCCATAAAGGAAGGCATGTCTGATCAGCACTAGTAAGGAGCTATTTTCTCTCATACAAACATCCATGGGCAACTTTGAGAGGGAAATCAACAGGGACACTACAGATAACCACAAGGCCTTCTTCAGTTATGTTAGCAACCTGGTCAGAAACCCTCCACTATGCTCATAGTTAGTACACAACAACAAATAATTCACTGAACCCACAGATATTGGCAACATTGTGGCAGACAGGTTCAGTGCAGGTTTCCCCCCTCCATCTCCCCCAAAATAAGACATAGTCATCCCAGCTGACTGTAACCTCCCTGTCATCACAGATGTCCATGTGAGAGCTGCCCTCAGGGAAGCAGAATACACAACATGAATGGGACCTGATGGTATCCCCGGTTGCATGCTACATGAACTCCAAGAGGAGCTAAACACACATATAGAAGTGCTATGTAACACTAGCCTGACTACAGGATATGTACCTGTACACTGGCGCACAGCAGCAGTGGTTCCACTCCACGAAGGAGGCACCTCTACATACCAATACAATACAACACAATACAATACATTACAATACAATACTATACAATATGCTATTGCCCCTGGGACTACAGCAGCATATTGTTCTGCTACCCTGACCATTGTGACATATGTGATGTGATGGTACCTGCTGCTGTCAAACAGTTACACAGGGTGACTCATATGGCATATTACCTATCTGACTAACATTCAGCAGGGGTATGTGTGACATGTACTCATGGGGAGTCTTGCTTCTTAACACTGTGTGGTTTATTGCAGGGTATATCTTATCTGTGGGTAGGAACCTGTACCTCCACCATGTGCTCTCTATTGCAGTGTCACGGACAACACACAGCAGTCATTTAGGTTGTGGATGGTGTGAGGTGTTACTATGGTTGTTGGACATCTGTCATGGGTGTGACTTAAGTATGTAAATCCAGGAGTGGTAACCTCTATGTGGGTAGTATGTGTGTACTCTGTGGTGTTGTCACTCACTGTGCATTGGTAATGTGTTTGAGTGCATTGTGACAGTGTTGTACATGTCACTGTGTCCTTCTCCATATCTGTAGCTGTCATGTGAGGTACATACTGTGGCAGCCATTATGTGGTGTGGAGGGGTACACTGACCTACATGTCCATAGCTGACACACCATGTCTGCTGATACATACCATGTGCAGGTATTCCAGGAATAGTGTGCCACTGTGAATATCATTGGGGGGACTATTGTACACATTTATGACCCTGTTCACCCCTGACACATGCAGTGGTGGGCAGCCAATCACATATCTGGTGGTTACTGGTGTAGGTGATTTGAAATGGGGTATGGTACTCAGTTTTGACACTGGTGTTCACTCCATGCCTTTGTCACCAGGCAGGCACCTGTTGCAATACATCTGTACACATGTGCCTCACTCAGAATTTATATACATCTCTCTCTCTCTCTCTCTATATATATATATATATATATATATATATATATATATATATATATATATATATATATAGATATATATATATATGTATATAGATATATATATATATATATATATATATATATATATATATATATATATATGTCTGTATACATATACACATATATATATTGATGTGCATATATTGCTATAGATATGGGTGTGACAGAGAGGGGGTGAGAGTGACAGAGGGGGTGGGACAGGGGGAGTGTGAAATCGTCATATACAGTCATACCTGTAGATAGTCAGATCTGTCTGTCTATGTATATGTATCTACATATATCTATATCTGTATGTATGTATTACATATATATGTTTGTACATATTCTATCTATCTACATCTGTCTATGTATTCCTACATCTCTCTCTATGTATGTATACATATATGCATATTATATATATATATATATATATATATATATATATATATATATATATATATATACATACATATATTGACATACATACGTATCCATATGATAGATAGGTATATCAACATGTTTGTTTACAAAACTGTATACACACACTAACATACTGCTAAACATACATAACTGTGAAACCTACTTTGTACATTGCACTACAACCTACATTCAACCTACATTGATATGTGCACATAGATGCTCTCACATACAAATGTATGTATAGCCTTCACTGATAGTTGCTGTATGTCCCCTGCCCTTTGCACATCTTCATATACATATGGATACAGACCAATGACACATATGGAGGGTTCACAGTATGTAGACTTTTATAGTATTACTTTACATTACCTGTGTTTGTCACAGCTGCTTGTGTTGCCATCTGGTTTTGTGTCCTGCTGCTCCACTTGCCAGTTGTCAGCTTTCAGGTGGCTGTTGCTGACCAGTTTTGTTTGTGTATGTTTAATTATTTATTTTCTCTCTCTCTCTCTCTCTCTCTCTCTGTCTCTCACTACCTCCACAGGGTGCAATGAAAGTATTGCATGTGTGGACTGGGAGTACAGCATGCTTTTGTAGGTATCTGCATATGTCCATGTGATGGCCTCTGCACCAATTGTTAGCCAGCATTTGCTAATTGCATGCAGCCAGTTGTGTACTGATTGCAGTTCTCACTGTGATTTCAGAACAGTGCTATAAAAAGGTATGTGAGATAGGCATAGCCCTTTCAGATTTTAAGGGCAGGGACCATGCTGGTATGCTGTGGACACTGTTCTGTGAGTGTAAAGGTTAGTATCTCTCTCATATTTCTGGCTGTGTTGTAGATTAACATTTCTCCATTCATTTCTCCAGTTTCCTGTACTAAGTGTGTATGTAGACTGACACCTAAGACTATAACTACTGTTAATGTGGGTGTGTGTGCTTTCCTGTGGGACATGTGGTATAACTGGTGTATAGCAGTGGCTCTTGCACTTTGTTGCTATGGCTTCAATATTTGCCTTTTACAGTCACTACTTGTATGCCTGCTAGGTGTCTTGACTGTAGTGTGCTGCTGTGGCTTTCCTATTTTCCATGTACATTCACACCTTGGAATGATTGTTATATCTGCTAGGGTGTTACAGCATGCATTGTGGTCTGGCCATGGTGTGGGCCTTGACATCTATTAGGGTATTTGAGTATGCTGCTGAGCAGGCCCCAGAGACTCTCAGGTGCATCTGTTATCTGCCTCATGGAATGGTACATATCAGTGGGGTACACCCATTAAATTGTCTGGTATTCTGCAGTTGTGACTGTGGGATAGCATGAGCATATGTATTACTACACTATTTCTGCCGTGCAAGTGGTGCATACTTTCAGGACTTCATAGTTACCATTACATGTGTTGTAACACCTTTCTGCCTACTGTTTGTACATTTCACATGGAGTCTGTGGGGCATCCCTGTAACTCAGTCACTGTTGCTATGTCTAGGCTCTTAACTATTCAAATATGGCAGTGTCAGACCTCTCAAGTGTACAGATATCTGCAGGTTGTCCACATTTCTGCCTCATATTTTGGTCAATATCTCATGCACAGCTCTTTCTGGCAAATCACTCTGGGCTCAAGTCAGAATATAGTGACAAACATTTAAGTTTCAGACTTCATGCCCTTCCAAACATCCAACAAAATGCAGAACCTGTTACTCTCTGAACTGTCTAAGTTTGTTGTAACATTATTTGGAATGTGTCCCTGTTTTTGGCCCTTTGCTCCACATATTTTATTACTTGGTCCGGATGTGTTCCTGTAACAGGTTGTGGGGTATGGGCAGTGATTATCCTGCTGTGAGTATGTGTGTGGCTTGCAAGGTGCTACAGTGACATTATTACCTACTAGCTACCAACTAGCATAGCTGTTTCTGTTCACACACTACTATTATAGAAATCCACTAGATTTGACAGTAAATATACATGACATGCTTTGTGTACTACACATCCTATATTCCCTTTACATTCATTCCTACTATTACATGATATATTTATTGTAGCACAATGTTCTTATATAACAGTCCTGGCTTAGTGGTAAGTCATGCAGACTACTGTTTCCAAGGTCCTGGGTTCGGGACTGACAGTGGGATTTTATTTTGCTTTTGAGCAGACTACAGGACCTGTCATTCAGAGTGACTAAGGCACTTTTAAGCAGTTGTAACCAGGTTAGCGCTGGTTTGTGCGGAGTTCACGCATGCGCACTGACGTTCAGCTCTGCGCACACCCGCTTACAACCGCTTAAAAATGCTTACTTGTGCGCACACCCGCGCTATTTTCTTTGAAAGAAATGAAAATGAGGAGACAGGAAAGTGGTGAAATAGGGGTCACAAAGAGGGTAAGACAGTAGGGAAACAAGCCTGGGTTTTGCAAGAGGGATGTAGATAAGGCCCATAGCTGCCCATTTCTTCATCAGCAACAGCTGTGCATATGTTTGTAATTTGAAACCTTCCACCCCTGAGAGAGGTGTAAGGACAACAATAATACTTGTTGTACAGCCAATTGTAATTGACAGTTTCCATGTCCAGCAGACATGTGTGCGAAATGGGCAGCTATGTATGGGACGTAATTTTTTTGTGGGTACAGAGTGCCCTTTTTCTTTTTTTTTTCAGGTGAGAGTGGTTTGTCAGGTAAAGGAAGTCGGTATAGCTGGGGAGGTAGGTTGGGTAGGTCAACAGACAAGACAAACAAGACGCATACAGGGGCGGTGTATGACACGTGTGGGGGGGGTTACACAATTGACGGGGACGGATGTTTGGATATCCAGAGCCCATGAGCCCACAGATGGCAACAGTGGAACTGATTTCCCCACCCATGGGCAGTTGCCACTGTGCCTTCACTGCCCAGGATGGGGCTGTGCTGGGGGCTGTGTAGGCCGGGCAGCAGGCATGCCCGTTAGTTGTGCCACCTGTGCCTCAAGCTGGCGTAGGGGCCCAAGAACAGCTTCCTGGATCTCCCTACGCACCACAGTCCGGACGCTATGGAGGGTGAGTGGTGGTTCTCCTCCGGCCACACTTGCAGAGGGGGGATGAGCCCCATCCCCTGCAGCACTTCCACCCGCAGGTGGCACAGGGCCACCGGAGGAGGGTCCGGCCTGGGCACTACTGCCAGGTGCACTTGCCAGCTGAGGTGGGAGAGGTGGGTCCGCTGGAACCCGCCTTCCCTGTCGTCCTATGTTTTGCATTATGTCATGACAGTTTGGGTTAGTAACATACAATACCATTTACAATTAGTTGTAACAGCATGCATTAGTATTCCCATTAACCAAACACCCAGATATTCACACCATTGAACAGCGAGCATAACACATGCATAATTTGAACAGCAATACACAGTCCAACAACATGCAGGGTTGATTGATGGCAACAGGCCATCAGGTTTGGATGTATGAACAGGGCAGATGCATCAACGTACATGCAAATATGTATGACCCAACAGGACAAATGTCCAGGGGTGTTAATTGTGATTGCACATACCAATTTCACGTGGAATGGATTATATGTGGTTATAGGGTAGGGTGCAGAAAATATAATTAACACCTTCAAATACCAATACATATGCTGTACATTTCTAATAGCTGCAGATATATACACACTACAGTTCTACCTACAGTTTCCTATGTGATAACTACTTCAAGTTGGTGATAGGAATGTTACTGCTACATCAATATACATTTTCATTTTTATTCATACACATTCATATCTGGCTCTGTTCAGCTACATCATCTTGCTACATTTGCTTTATATAGCTATAGACAACTGTGGATGTTTGGTATTTCAGACAATCATACTATCTGCATATTGCAGACTGAGAGCAACATATCCAGATTTTGGGATACACATTCCAGCTGCAGGAACATTTTGAACACATTTCGCAGTTTGGTTCTGCTTGTCACATTCATTTAATTCTGTACTGACTGCAGTATACTTTATTCAGGAGTTATTACTACTTTATTGGTGGATTCATAGCTCTTTCTCACACTCTCTCACTTGTATTTTTACAATTCAGGATGGTACTTACTTCTAGGCTTTATTGACATGTTTTAACTGTAGTTATTACAATCCTTTCCAACAGTCTCACTTCTGTCATGTTTCAGTATTTCAACAGGGATATATTTCACACGTGTTTTGCTCATCTTCTGCAGCTGTACTTTTCAGCCTGCTGCAGGTTGTGCACTATTATATTACCTGTGGGACATCTTTATTTCAGACTTTATTTCAGACATTTTCATTTTTCTGTTTGGATTACAGACTGCAACACACTTTTGTAATCAAGCAATACTTGTAAACACTCTTACACTGTTACTTGCACATTTTATTACTTAGTGACTACGCTGCACTCTTTTGCTAACTGTCATACTTTTATATTTATTTACAATTACGGGGAGAGGATTACTGACCTGCCTGGTGGTGCAACCGCACCAGCCTATCGCCATAGGCTCTGCGGTTCGCAGAACGGACATCTGCAGCTGTAATATAAATAAAGTAATATTGGAATACACATCTCCATAATATCAGCTAGGTTAATTTCTTACATACATAATTAGATGTAACTTACTCAGTAGTGGGGCGTTGGGCATTTGCTGGGCCTCCTGGATCCAAAGGTTCAGTTGGTCCTGCTTGTGTCTCTTCACGTCCGCATGGTGGTGACAGACCTGCTCACCAGTCCTTGGAATCCCTGTGGCACTGGTAAGATCATGAGCCAACCGGTCCCATGCCTCAGCCCTATATGCTCCCCACAGGACCTGGCCCTGCATGAGTTGGGCCTCATGATTGTGGACAAGGAGCCAAACCATATATTTGGACTCCTCAACGCCCCACCTCTGTGCTTGAAAGCAACTACCCTTACCTACTCATGACATTCTGGCTGCAAGTTAGTTCTACAATCAGTTATGCTGTGTATTCTCGCCTATGGGGCTTATATATGCCGTTTTTCCCGCACTTATCTGTGATTGGCCATTTTGGAATTGTATCAGCTTCACAAAACCTGCTTTGTCATGCTCCTCTTTCTATTCATTCCTATATATTTGCTATTACTGCATTTCTAGGTACAGCTGTCATGGCTTAGTGGTTCAGTACCTTGACTATGGTGCATGGTATCCTGGGTTCGAACCTGGCCACTGCTTTTTATATTTTATGACTGTCTACACAGGCTAGGAGGTGTGTCTGTGTAAAGGCAGTTTTGTTACAGCTTGCTCAACGTTGCCTGTTGGTTAGCTTGTTGGCATGGTGCGCATCTCCGCGCAAATGGGTTACGCTGGTTTACGCTTCATTTGGCTGTCAGCATGCATATTACACTCAGCTCAGCCAGGGTCACACAGTTTCAGCGTGTTAAACCACTGCTCACCTACGGGCACTCATTCTACACCTGTTAAACCACTGCTCACCTACGGGCACTCATTCTACACCTGTTAAACCACTGCTCACCTACGGGCACTCATTCTGCACCTGTTAAACCACTGCTCACCTATGGGCAGATGCACTGAACTTGTTAGACTGTAGCTCAGCTATAGGCACATCTGGCATCTTTTATTATTTTATCTCACATTTCTTCAAAATAAATGTCCCATTTCATTACATTTTACATAAAATATAATTTTATATGTGTACATATATGTCAGGGACTTGTTTTGTGCTTATTTCACTAAAAATAAAAATTGATGTTGTGGGGTCTCGAACCATGACTGCCTGCTCTTTAGCCGACGTCTCTACCACTACACTATTGCTTTTTGGCTTACTTTGCATAGTTAGTTCTTATATGCTTTTCCACTTACTGCTAACTGTGGCTAAGCTACGGGCACACACGCAAATGAGCGCACTCACGGGCAAACATCTTTACAATTTAAAAAAAATATAACATGTTCATTTATATATTTTATGTTCATAGTCTGTGGGGGCATGTGTTGTGTTGTGTTTATTCACATTTCCATGGACTTTGTCGTGGGGGTTTACTTTCGGCACTTTTACTCTTCTGGGGGCGTGTCCGTTTGCAGGGCTCGGCCTACGGACACGCCCCCTACTGTCTTCCACGGACCGTGTAAGCCTTAGGTGTGATTCAGCATGCCCTCATGCATATGCATAACATGCTGACATCACACCGTTTAACTGCAGCCTCCGTGTAAGCCTTGTAACTCTTACAAGGAGGCTTCGTGAATCCTGCCCATTGTCTATTTTTTCCAGAATCGATGCTTGCAGCCCTCCAGATTGACCATAATGTACTTTATGAAAATGTTCAGCCACTGAGCCTTCTTCTTTTCCCTTGTCATCAATATCTCAAATGTGTTCTAAATCCCTGATTTTAAAGGCTCTTTTTGATTCACCAATGTAAAACCTATTACAAGGGCACTTCAGGGCATAAATAATGCCCTCGGTATCCCATTTATAATGTCCTATTACATTAAACCTGACACCATTAATTCTGTCAAAACTTGATATAATATGTTTACAAGCCTTGCATCTGCAACATGTATTAGTCCCATGTTGATGAACTGTAGTGTTTAAATTCACAGTGGGCATAACAAATTTCCCTTTAACTGAAAAGTTTTTTATATTCCTGCCAACTTTATATTATATTTTAAGTCTTCCAGACATCCGTTTTTTAGCATCTTTTAAAGATTTGAGAAAACCCCAATAATACATCACTAAATTTATCACTGTATCACTAAAACAACTATATGTAGTGACAAAATATATATACGATGTGTTCTCCATATTTGTAAAAGTTGCCGATTTATGTGTTACCCTATTTCCTTTACTCCACTCTTTTATTAATTTTTTCCACATATTATTAAGTAATTTTATATCATTCCCCCTGGACTCAAACAAAGCACAAGTTTAGTTTAAATGTTTATATATTGATTCAATTGATTTAATTGTCTTAATTGTGTAATTATGTGTCTAATTGTGCTTGTTATAAAAAGGTTAAGGTTTTTGGATGTATTATACTCCTTGAAAGCATTGCTGCTGAGATGTCAGATAGAATAAATGGCTTTTATACAATTTGTTGTGGTCACTGGCTTTGTGGTTATACATGCATCCAACCAGTGTCTCATTAGGAGTTACAGCAAAGGAGTATACTGTTTTATGGCCATCATAGTCCATAATATCATGTCCACTGGTGATGTCTCCTGCATCAGATCAGTGCTGCAGGCCATCACTGCCTTCAGAAGCATAATCAGTAGACACAACTTATCACAGATGCCCAATGGCATAGATGCATCCCCCAGCAGCTGTTAACAAAACTCTCCAAGTTCACATTACTTGCATGTACATCCAGCTGATACCACCAAACAACACGTGTAACATGTGTGCTTTCACAGAACTTGCAGCAACAGGCTCTGCCTCCTACACTGATGGTTACCAACACTTTGGAGGCCCTGTGTGGGACCCTGTGTCAGAATAGCTGCATGTTGAGGTACAGTTCTCCTCCACTTCAGACAGAATCTTTGGCAGACCCAGATGCATCTACATAATAGCAAATGCAGACCTGAGTTTATGAGGATGTCTCTGAAGGTTTACATGTATTGATCGGACATCATGCCTGATCCCATGTACGTTGAATGCCAGGCCCTGATGGCTTATAGGTGGATTATGTCTTCAATGACGGCTTCCCACACACTATGTTGCATTGCCTGTGATGTGAGATGTAACAGCTCCTGTTCCTCTGTGTTACTGCAATGGTTTTGTGTAGGACACCACTGTGTGTACATCTAGATCTGTAGAAGCTACAGTAATATAATAGTACATCATGCAAATGTACTGAGCATACAGCATGCAAAGTCACTATGACCCTCCCCTTGACTCCCACCTCCATGTCCTCCTCAAGGATAAGGATATCATCTTTAGATGCAGTTGGGGAGCCAAGGAACTTCTCCTTCTCTGGTGTGAGTGGTGGGTGACTGTTCTTCTCCCCTGCTTACAAAGATACTATAGTATTTGCTGGGTACCAAGCATGCTTAGTTACTTGTGAGACTATAATGGCAATATTGTACAGTGTGTCCATGGTCATCAGACACATTAATATCAGCTTATGTGGCCAACCACACCCTTTTATCAAAGCTTTTGATCCAGGTATGCCCAGGCAACATCGAATAATGTGAGTGTAAGATCTCCAACTGCACCTTGTTTTTTCCCCCATATAACTGCACTGCCTGCAGCACTAAGAGTCTTCCAATACTGTATATGCTGTAAGAAGGTATAATGAAAGGAAACAAGCATGGGGAGAAATGGGTGTGGTCAGTGATCTGGATAAAGCATGGGAAGAAATGGGTGTGGTCAGTGATCTGGATAAAGCATGGGAAGAAATGGGTGTGGTCAGTGATCTGGATGAACACAAGTCATATGATACTGAGCACAACAGATGTAAATGCACATGGATATTGGTAATTGTTCTGTGATAATTCAGATTTATGTAGGAATATTTCTATGTTCTCTGCCTTTTGGCTAAAATCAAGTGTGTGGTATCTTTTACTAATATGCTTATGGGATGAGCCTGAAAATGTTCCATTGTAATTAAAGCACTACCACAGTAAAAGAATTAACTAACCATATAAATAAAAATGTGAATAAATAAATACATGTGAGGAAGCGTAGTGATGCAATGGATTGCACTGTTGCCTCACAGCAAGAAGTTCTGTGGTTTGATACCTTGGGAGTGGCCTCTCTTCAGAGTCTGTATGTCCCTCCTGTGTTTATATGGATTTTCTCCAGGTGCCCTGGTTTCCTCCCCACCTCCCAGAGGCATGTGATGGTTCTTAATTCTCCTAGTTGTAAATGTGGTATGTGAGTGATATGGAATAAAGGCCTAATACTATAGTTCCATTCACTACTTTACTATAAACTCTGTGGATGGTGGTGGCTGTTTAAGGGGTCACTATAGGGGTCAGATGTGCCTAATAACATGGTTGGAAATAAATGTGAGAAACAGCTACAGTCGCATGTTTCACAACAATTAACAGGAAATGGTGCACAGATGTGCCTAAGTCTTGTTCCTGCATACTTTTCCACTGTTCCTCATTATGAGGAATGCCTCTAAAATACTGTGTTCCACATTATTCCACATTGAAAGGATTGGCAGACATTAGCTGCTAATGTTTTAAACAAATATCCATGGTAAATAATTCTGAATAATAACAAATCACATTAATTCATCAAAGGAACCTTTTAAGTATGACAAAACTGTTCAAACAACCATGCTGTGAGCTTCCTAGATTAAACTATTAGTTAGTGTTCCATATTTTCTCCTTTTGTTCCACATAGTGAAATGTACATTTTCACATATTGGCGATGGAAAGTTCAGAGCTTTGTGCTGCTGTTTAGCTACAAAAAAATAGCACAGGGCAAAAATATGGCCCCATTACTGGCATGGCAATAGTCATCTCAGGGCAAACAGCAATGCATGCAACTATCCATGATAAGGCATGTGTGGCACACTGACTACCAGCTGCCTAACAGCAGGGTCTTCATACAGTAAATGAACACACAAAAAGAACACTAATGCAGTTATCCAACATATATGGGTAGCAGTGTACTTGAAAACTAAAAAAATGTAGTAATAGGGAACATCTTTAAACAGAATGGAGCTATCAATTTCTAAGACCCCTTAGGAGGGTTTTGCAAAACACTATCACACTTGGAGCAAATCTGTTGAATCGGGTCAGTTAAAAATGTAGAGACTGTACTGAAAATTAGTTATACTCATGTGTACATCTAAAGTACTGTAGGTAGGCCTCCATCTTTTCTGAAACAGTTTTACCTATTTTCTCATATGAATCCTTTGCAGTTTCACGTTTTTTGTTTTATTTTATCTGAAGCAATATTTTCTCAGAAGGCAGAATTTCTAGTTCCATAGTTACTTTTATGTTTTTTTTTTAAACTGAGGTGACAGTTAGCTATGCTTCAATGATCTGGAATAGATTCTTCATACTCAATAAGCAGAACTTTGTAAACAGGTCACTGTATTCCCATCAGTGCTTATGAAAACCTCCTTTTCATCTATTTTAATAGAACATGATGAAGATGGAGGCCGTAGAAGGATCATGGGAAGACATCTGGTATAAAAATTAAAATTGTTACTTCTTGAGAATCCAGGCAGACAACAAAGAGCAATAATAAGAAAGATATTAATAAGTCCTGATAATGGGACTTGCTAAAATAAAATAAAAAATAAACATCTGTTTAGTTTGCAGTACTTAAACTTTTCAACATGATGAACACTTACTATCTTAATTTTAGGAGGGAAAAATAATAGCTGTGCTGGAAATTGCCAACTATTTTCATTTAAATGTATTAAGCGTACTAGCACTTTTACATGTCAGACATTGTTTTGGTAAGTCTGGGCTATATTACCTGCTTTATTGTTGGGAATATTAGTCATGACAGTGAGGACATCAATTCATTTTAAATATGTGTGTGTGTGTGTGTGTGTGTGTGTGTGTGTGTGTGTGTGTGTGTATATATATAGCCCAGCCTACTCAAACTGCAAAAAGTCACACAGGAAGCCTTTTCCTCTGTTGAAACTTGGTTATCCGATGCCCAATTAATACTCAACCCAAACAAAACTAAATTACTCATCTTCCAACCCACCAAGCATACTCAAAACAACTCTCACTTTAGCATCACAGCAAAAGACAACACCACTATATACCCAACTGAACACACCAAATTGCTAGGAGTGGAAATAGACAATAAACTAAAATTTGACATTCACATATCCATGACCATAAAAAAAGTCCACAAAAAACTAGGAGCGTTATACAGAAATAAGCAACTTCTCACCAAAGCAGCAAAGATTTCAATAGCAAATTCCCACCTTATCTCCACCCTACTTCATGCCTCTCCAATATATACCAACCCAAGGCAATGCGATCTAAACAAGCTAGAGACCTGTACAACAAAATCACCAAATTCGCCACAGAGGCATCCTACCATAGTCACCATTGTCTCTCACTTGCTGAACTGGGCTGGCTTGAACTCCCTCACCTCCTTCAATGGTATCAACTCTCACTCGCCCACAAACTAGTAAACCATCCACTAAATGTCCCATCCCTTCAGAATCTACTCCAACCCTATCACACCACCAGACCACTAAGATCCAGCAACAAAAATCACTTGCAGATCACTAACGCCTATAACTCTGCTGGTGAAGCACTATTCTCTTGCACAATAGCCAAACTATGGAACTTCCTCCCACCCACAATTACCTCTGTACCATCATGTACCCACTTCAAAACTTTACTAAAAGCACACCTAAAAACATGCTGGCTATGCCCTTGCAACTCCCACTCTAAAATCACCCACCCCATCCAACCACTACCTTTCTTTCCACTGCACTAACTACCTTGATTATAGCAAGCTCAGATGCTCATAAGCCTAGTACTTGTTATACAGCAGGAACTTCTTATTGTAACATTTGTTAATGTCTGTTATGTACTTCACAGATAAAGATTCTAGTTGACTACTGATGTACTATGTTCTTCATCTGTAAATATGTTGTAAGTAATTGCTATGTTATATTATTAATCACTATGTAATCCAATGTAACTACTGTCTGTTTATTTTAACTGTGGAGCTTTTCTCCCCAGGCCTCCACTGAAAATGGACCTACGTCCAGTCGGACACTCCCGGTCAATAAATGTAAATAAATAAATTAAATATATATATATATATATATATATATATATATATATATATATATATTATATATATATATATATATATATATATATATATATATATATATATATATATATATATATATATCTATATATATATATATATATATAGATTCACTATACAATCTTGAAATACTGAAATGTCGAATTTCAGTATTTCGAGACTGAATAGTCGAAAAACCACATACACGAAGACCCACAATCACGAATACTACAATCGCGACCATTCACACACACACACACACACACACACACACACACACACACACACACACACACACACACACAAACACAAACCAGGACATAATCACACACACACATACACCTACCTAACTAAACAAACATAGCAACACACACAAACACACTTAACCTACCTACGCCCCCACCCCCCTACTTATATATTCTAACTCCGAGGTCGCACTAAACACACAAACACACAAAAAACACCACCACACACACTAAAATCCCTACTCATTATCCTCAAACACACAACATTTACCTGAAACCCTAGATAAATCCACAGACTGCACCACACATCACGAACGCGACACCACGATAGTGGCGGATTCGACATTTGCAGATTCGGCATAGTGTAGTTTCGGTTAACTGCACTTTCCATAATTCGGTCTTCAGTATGTCGAGATTGTTTAGTGTATCTATATATATATATATATATATATATATATATATATATATATATATATATATCTACGGATCTACTTCTAAACCTTGAAATCCCATATAATTTAAACCTATTTTTGCGAGATGAAAATCCCAAAACCTTAAATTTCCAAATGGTGAATTTTCCTAGGGTAAGTAAACATTTGCCCAAAATTAAACAAAAAACATACCGTAGTAAATAAAACCCACCTACTTGGGGGGCTACATCCCCCACACCCCCCTACCTATATATATCAATTGCGGGATTGCACTACAGTGGAAAAAAGGGCATGTTGGGCAAGTGTTTACATACCCTGGGAAACATTTGCTGTTCGGGAATTCAATATTTGGTTTTATTTGTGACAGTTAAAATTGTGTGAATATCCACATAAGAAGCCACGATAATGGTGTCTTCTGAAGTGCATCTTGACTTGTGTAATGGTAGAATCATTATACAAAGGCCATTAAGTCTAAGGAAATGTTATGTTATACAAATTCCTGGAAGAAGCAAAACAATGGAAGTTATCATTTCATTTTGTGACCACACAACCGAATCACCTAGAGACGTATTTTACACTGTCGAATGGCTAGCCCTGCCACAGTATCTTGAGGATATTCTGCACTATAGTAGACACCCAAAGTGGGGGGTTTATTTAACTCTTCCCCCTATAGGGCACCATATAGAGTCTGTGCTGCTGTTCAGAGCTCCATTAATTGAGTTTTGAGATGGAAAAACCTCAGCATGTTTTTTTTTTTTTTGAAGGTGTTAAGAACCCAAAAGACACACAGGGAGAACAAGCAAACTCCAAACAGGCATTGGCTGGAGGTCAGGATTAAACATTGTACCTTGTACATGGGAGTTGAAGACCTTAACTATTATGCCAACTGGTGATGGAAATGAAGTGCCTGAGACAGGTAGTAGGATGCACACTGAGTTCTTTGCATGTAGATGGGCAAGAAGTAAAGTAATGATGGATTTTACTATCCTGAGTTTGAAAATCTCTGCAGATGTTGATTGCAGCCATGGAATTAAAAGACACTTGCTTTTTGGAAGGAAAACTATGGAAAATCTGGATATGATTTCAAACAACATTGCATTGTCAACAAAAGTCCATAAAGTCAAAGCTAAAGTTTCTCCATTAATAATGCATTGCTGTGAGAGTTACACTATATTTAAGACTACAAGCTGGATAATCAATACTTTTGAACTGTGGTTGTGGAGAAAACTTTTGATAATCCAATAGAGTGCAAAAACCTCAAGTTTAAGGAAATAAACCTAGACCATTCACTGGAAGGTCTGATAGTAAAACTAACACTCAGACACTTTGGACATGTAATGTGAAGACAGGATTCACTAGGGCAGACACTGATGCTGGGAAAATCAACAATAAAAGGGGAATGGAGCAGAAGAGGCCAAGAACAGACAGCATTACTGTTGTCATGAAAAGGAATTTGTAAGAAGGTAAAGAAGCATTTGTTGACAGACAGGCCTGGGTTGCTAAAACCCTTGAGGTAATGAAGAATCAGACTTGACTAAATGGATAAACAACAACATACTTTGTATTTTTAGACAGCTTTAAATGCCATCTGTAGTTATTGGTTCAGCTGTTGCAGCAAGCTGATATGGCACAGTTCTCCATAGCCTAAGGCAGTTGAGGAAATGTACTGTTTAAGTGGTATCCTTATAAATTCAAAAAACTTAGTGGTGCACTTTGAATGTTGGCCCTTTCAATCTGTATTTTAAGGATTCTTTTATTGGAAGTTGGAGTAGAATGATACATCAGTGTTTAATAATGAAAAAGAATCTCAGCTTATTCAGTAGCTGCTGTGGTGGTTTTGGCAAAAGTCCACATGCAGTTGCCACGGTCCATACCTTTCAACTGTCCAGATTTTTGGAGAACATCCAGATTTTTGTCTCATATTTTTGTTTTGTTTGTGACACCCCTGCATTGGCCCAATAATCAAGGAGCCTCTATCCTCACCACTGGCAAAAGTGGGGGACATACACACTTGGAGGATGACAAGTACACAGTAAAGTGCAATTTTCCTTTAGTGCACACATAGATCACTGTCAGTCTGGGGCTGGTTTCTCGCTCTCTCTACAGATCCCCAATAAGACTCTCCACTGGCACAGCTATAGGGTTGAGATCTCAGCTGAGTGGCCAAGCCAAAACCTTCAGCTCCAGCACCCTCTCTGTCCAACCACTGCTTCACGTCTGGCCCAAGTAGCTGACACACAGACACACACACACACACACACACACACACACACACACACACACACACACACACACACACACACACACACACACACACACACACACTGCCCAAATTGAAGTTTTAGTTGTGCTTCAAATGTGTTAGCATTCTGAATAGATTTCAGTGGTGGTGGGATGTGGTTCCATACTTTAGCTACACAGTTTGAATATAGAGAGTTACCTGCAGCATTAGATAATTTTGTTATGTTGATTAGTGATTTTTTTCTAGTGTAAAATTCAATTTTTGGCGTAGTGTTGTATTAAGCTGGTAAGGGCTGGGCAAATATATGGCTTATAGAGAAATCTGTGTAACAGCTAGGTGATGTAGTAATTCTAACCAGTTTAATTCTTTGAGGGCTGGGCAGTGGTGTGATGACAGATAAAGATCATTAGTAGCTCATAGCCTTATCTACCTTAGCAGCTATATAGGTTCATAGGTATATAGTTGGCCACTGGAGCCTTTATAGGCCTAGCCAAGCATCCCAAATGTATCCTGCAAGTTTATGTGTATTAGAGGTTGTTCTTAAAGAGTAAGTGTAAGCTAGGAAAAGATGTAAAGGCTACCTTTATCCATTAGAGACATAGGTGCTAGAACTAGGGTGTATTTCCAAGTTCTCATCCACTGGTCTAGGCTTTTCTTGAATAGGGTTAGGGTTAGGGATGAGCTCTGCTACATGTGGATGGGTGAGCTGTAACAGAGAAAGAGAACTTTCTGAGACACATATCTGTCCCTCCAACATGTCCTGTTTATGTCACAAGCAAAATTTAACTCTCTAGATCAAATAATTCTGATGATATTAATTTCCTGGATATACAAAGGGTCAATCAGAGTGGAATCCAGGAATGCCCTGTATGCCAGGCATAGATCACTTCTCAACAGTTTGTAGGTAACAGAATATAGAGATAGGGTTTTGAGGTCATCAGCACAGAACATGCTGTTTGCACTCTTTGTTTTTTTTTTTGAAGAAATTCTATGGACATTCCAGTTATTGCTTTTGCCTGGTCAAGTCTATACAACAAGGGATGTTGTACTCAATGGTGGGCCTGATGAAGACTAAATAGAAATGGAACAATAACATACTTGGACGTAAATGCCATACCCTTGCTTATAAGCTGAGCAACATAGAATGATTTTTTATTACCTTAGACAGATGTTGGTCAAAAGCCAGGTTACTATCGACATGCATATCGAAAGCCCTGACTATTGGTTCTACTCTTAGGGGTGTGTTATCAATGAGGCAATGTCCTAGGATGGCTGACTTCCCAAAGGGTACTGTTATGCATTTCTTGGCATTGAGTTTTAAGGCATGGCTTTGACACTAGTCATTCATCTGTGTTAGCCCTTCCTGTAGGATGCTAGTGTCTTGGGGGTATACTATGACTGCTCATAATTTACAATAATCTGCAAAACTGGACAGCCAGATGCCCTTGACATTGGCTTTGACTTGTGAGAAGTAGATGCCAAAATGGAGCTGAACAAGCACACAGCCCTGGGTGATTCCACTAGTGTCTGAATTCTTTGTGGAGGTGGTCTCTCCTGTCATAAATTCTTTGGTACTGTCTAAGAGCGAGATGCTTATTTAGCATGTAACATATGGGTTTATGCCTATATCTGTGAATTTGTTTACAGTGCCAATGTAGGATTTGTATCAGATATCTTAGTCAAGGTAAGCAATATGCATCATTTTGCTCTCATACATTGTCTTGGTGATCTTCTCAAAGAAGCCTACCTGGATGAGTAGGCATGATCTGCCCTTGACAAAACCAAACTAGGATGGATTGTTTTTGAAGGTTTTCTATGTTCTTATTAATCATTTCCATGATAATTACTTTCATGGCTTTGCAAATGAGACTAGTCAGACTCATGGGTCTGTAGTTCCTGGGGTTCATTGATGGCCCACCCTTGTGTAGAGGGAAGACTGTTGCAATTCTCCATTTAAGTCCCATGAAGCCATTCTTTAGGCTATGGTTAGACAATGACTCCACTGGTCGTTATATGTAATGTTTCAGACTATTCCTGGGATATTATTAGGGCCTACTAATTCAGTGTTTCATCCTTAGCAAGTGCATCTAGCAGCCCCCTAGTGATAGTTTTGTGTGTGGGGGGATGGGGGTGGAAGATTGGTTGTTTGATGGTATTTCCTGAGGAGTGGCTGGGGGGTAAAACTTGACCTAAATTTGTTGGCCAGCAGATTTGCTGTATCTTCTGGATCTGTGTAGGTGGCTCCATTTATAATCAGTTCTATACAGTTTTCTGTGCTGCCTTTTAGGTTTTGGACAGGTGAAAAAAGCCTTGTGGTTGTCCTTTACCTGGGAGGCTATCTTTACTTCGAATATGGCTTTAGCAGACTTAATTGTTCTTCTTAGCTGTTTGGTTAGATTGATGAGAGTGTTTTTATAATGCCGGGTGTAGCACTTCCTAATCTTGGTTATGACTTTTGCTTTTGTTGTACAACCTGTTTCAGTTTGAATTCCAAATGGATTGTTTTTTTTTTCTTCTTTTTTTGAGTTAGTTTTGGGATTATTTCTGGCAGGTGCGGCTGACTCTGCATTTATTGACTGGTTTGCATGATTGCACAGGCTTTCTATGAACAATTCGCCATAGACAGCTGTATTTTCAGAGTTTCGGGGGTGAAGGGGGGGCTTGAAATTTTGACAGGTTAAAGTTTGTCTTAAAATAGTTCCTAAATGTTACAGGGTTAGCTGGGTTCACAGAATTGATTTGTATTACAAAGGAGACAACTTTGTGATTTGACCTTACCAGAGGGGACACTACACCAGGGGGCTACAGCTTTCTCCCATGTTTTTGAGTACCAGGCTGAGTATATTTGCACCTCTAGTGAGTGTATGGATGATCTGGTTCAAGGTGTTTGTGTTTATAATGTCCAGGCATTTAAGGCCTGTATGTCTGGGGTCATGTAAGTATCCCAATTTATATGGGGTAGTTGAAGTTGTCCATGAATATGGTATTGAGTTAAATGGTGAGAACTTCCAGTAAATCTAAGTGCAAGTTATGGATTACTTGGGTCAGAGATGGTGACCTATAGCTTGCAAGGATATGATATGAGACTTTGCCTGTGAAAATCTGACCATGGATAAGCTCATGGGCATTGTCCTGTTTAACTAGTCTTGAGATAATGTTTGTTGTTGATATAGATTGAGACACCTCCATCTTTGGTCCCTGCCTGTGAAGTAGCTGGTCTAAATGTGTGGAAGGCATTGTAGCCTTGCAATGTTGGAGTGCTCTGTGCCACTTTAAATCATGTTTCATTAACTGCACAGATGTTCACATACTCTAGGGTGAGGACAGCCTGGAGGGAGTAAAGTCTCTTGTTTAGGCTGCTGGCATTGAGAAGTAACACCTTTAAATTCTCTTGAGTTGTTTTTGCTATTTTGGAAGGCTTGTTAGTTTGGCATTGCCTAAAAAAGACACTCTGGGGAGAACAGTGCTTTAGTCACTATCTGAAAGCCTAGAGGGGGCAAGTGCAGACCATCCCTGACAAAGCAATGTGGTCTGATGACCATGTCCTCTCACACTGACAAATATTGCACCCCCTTGGAATGACACCAGAAACTAAGCCAGTTATTGAAGTCAATAATATTTTGCTCATATTGTGGCATCATCCTTGGTGTAGGTAGAATGATGATCACTGCTAGGCACATACCAGGCTGGGGCAATTAGTCTGAGAGCTCCATAATGTATCTATTCACAAAGTCCAGGAAGGTATGTCTATGGTCATTTATACCCACATGGACTATGACTAAATCCTACTGGTACCTGTGATCTAATGACTTGAGTGCATGGGTGATTTGCAAGATCCTCACCCCTGATAGACAACTATGATTTTCTCCTTATTCAGCCTGGTGAGTAGAACCTCTGTATGTCTCACAATAGAGTCTCGTATGAGTAAAATATTGGGTAATGTGTTGGCTTGTCTTCTGGGCTTTTTGGTTACAGCTCAAAATAATGTGGCTGTATTTTTTGTGCTGTGTTGTTTGATGAAGTGCTTTTGGGGTTGCTGAGGATTCTTTTTGTAGGATAAATGTCTAGGAGGTCTTGGAGTTTAGGAAGGTTGGTTTTAAGTGCCTCAGCATATGTTGGTGTATGTGCTAGGTCAGTAGTATGCATGGTGGGTGTAGTGCTTATGTTACTGACAACCTGACTCTTATTTTGAGTCATTTTGTGTGAGAGTCTTTCCTCTACTAATACTGTGCAATTGCATTTCTCACATCCTGTATTTGTTTCTCTAAGGATTAACTGGTTGTCAGTGAACATGAAACAATTCCTACATTGTCTCAGGATGCCCATATCTACTAAACTGTTGGCAGATAAATTGATAAAGTGCCCATCCATGGTGTCAGGTCTTTTTCAGGTAAACTCCAAAGTGGCAGTACAGTAAGGGTTTACAGCAGGCTCTCTTGAGTGCTGTGAGGGCAGAAACTACAGCTAGGCTATATATAACTGAATTCTTTTTTTTTAAAACAAGTTTATTGATTTTAACATACAAAATAAATATCATAACAATCTTATACAAGCAATTAAAATGTAAATAGGTATAACATTTAATAAAGCAACCAGAATATTTACAGAGACATCCACTACAAATCAAATCAATTGATTAAACTGTAATGTCTTACTAATGAAACTAAGATTTTTTTAACAGGTTTTGTAAAGTATCCCATATAGTATAATAAGGCGTTTTTCTAGTAGTTCTTGACTTTATTGTCATTAATTCCATATGACACACTTCTGTCATAACAGTTTTAAATTCATTAAATGAAGGAGGAGTATCTGAAATCCAATTTCTGGTTATTATTTTTCTAGCCACTGCTAGAATAGACCATAACAAGGGAAGTTTAACTTTTTTAACACTTTTAGGAACAGGAGTGTTAAATAATATAAGTGATTTAGAGACAATGAAATTATCTGTGAAAAGAGCCTGCAAAAAATCATTGATTAACATCCAATATTCCTTCAATTTTATACAGTCATAAAACATATGTGCCCAATCAGCATTTATTTCTACATTACATCTTTTACATAAGTTGTCTTTATTATTTATTTTATTCATCATTAAAGGTGTATAGAAAGATCTATGTAAAAATTTCCAAGTAAAAAGTCTCCAATTAATGGAAGAAGTAGTTTTATAAGCAGATTCCAATATATATTGTTTATCTTGTTGTTTTGGTGATTCACCATTAATAGAAATAAAATAATTCCAATAAGTATCTGAACTGTAATGAGTTTCTTCTCTAATAATTTTATGTATGTGTGAGAGCTTACCTTTATCAGAAACCCTATGTTGTAAATTTAATATCAAGTAATCAATCAGAATTGGGACAGATTCTTTAACTGTTAAAGACATTAAATCAAGTTTATTAATAAGATGTTGTCTAAAAGTCTGAATCTCTAACCAACATGTTTCTCTCAAATCAAATTCTTGCTTTAAGAAGTCTAAGTTTTTTACTTTGTTGTCAGACAGCAACTGATACCAATACTTTAAATCATTATCTGTGACTAAAAGAATTCTTTCAGAGGTGGTTGATAAGAGAATACCTTGTGTATACATTATAGGGAATAGGATAAAATTCCATTCCTTATACTTAGGATGCATAAATATAAAATCACGATATCTAATAATAATATTTAATGGGTAACTAGCTAGATATTTTGGTGTAATAGATGAAGTACAAAATTCCTTCAATAACCATAACATGGGGTTATTTACAAAGGTATTTTTATGTATTAAGGAGATTTTCATGAAGTGAATGCTAATTAGTTCCCAATAATCTTTCCATTTTGCAACATATGACTGATCTATTAACAAAGTAATAACTTTTATAATAGAAGAGATAGTATATAAATTAAAGTCTGGGAATGAAATGCCCCATTGAGACCAACTATTAGTTTGTTTCTTTAATGCAATCCTAGGTCTATTAGGTGCCCATAAGAAATTTAACATTAGTGAATTCAATTTCTTAATAATTATTTTTGTAGGTGGGAGTATTATTGATTGTATTAAATATAATATCTTAGGGAATATTATCATTTTAATAATTGTGAGTCTCTCTTCCATGGTAAAAAACATATTGTTCCAACTATTGAAAAGATTTTGTATATTATGAAGACAGTAACTATAATTATTATGTATAATAGATTTAATATCTTTAGTTAATATTATACCTAAGTAAGTTATCTGACCTGAGTTGGGTATATATTTGTGAAAATCATTAGAGAGGACATTTTTTCATGTGTATATAGGTAATATTTTAGTTTTTTCTTCATTAAATATCAAACCAGAGATATTTTTAAAATCTGTCATTTATCAAAAAATGACTGCATAGAAGAGTTAGTTCCTGTTGATGTAATTAGAACATCATCTGCAAAAAGTTGAATTTTAGATATTGTATTTTCATCTATATCAAATCCTACTATATCAGTGCTGTTTCTAATCAAATTAGCCCAAGGCTCCATTATTAAAGTAAATAATAGTGGAGAAAGTGGACACCCTTGTTTTGTACCTTTTAATATGGATATATTTTGTGAGACATATGTTCCTATCTTAATGTAAGCCAATGCTCCTTTATATAGATGTTCAATTAGATTCACAAATGCATCAGAGAAATTTGTACACTTCAATAAGATAAACAGGTAGTCCCAACTTACTGAGTCAAATGCTGATCTTATATCGAGACTAATAAGTGTTAAGTCTTTCTTTTTTCTGTTTGCATAATCAATTAACGTTAAAGTTCTTCTTATATTGTCAAAAGTATTTCTATTTATAATAAAGCCTGTCTGATCTATATCTATTATACCTGGAATGATTGTCTTTAATCTGTCAACAAAAATACTCATAAACATTTTATAGTCAACATTAAGTAATGAAATAGGTCTATATGAAGTGCATCTGGTTGGGTCTTTATTGGGTTTTAAAATTGGTGAAATAAATGTGTATTGCCAGGATGGGGGAGTTGTTAACTCATTTTGAGCTGAAATAAAACCCTATGTATTAATGAGTAAGTACTTTTAGGAAGAATTTTATAAATCTCTGGTATAATACCATCATTACCTGGTGCTTTGTTTGATTTAAGTTTGTTTATTTGTGTAATAACCTCTGTATATGAAATATCTTTATCTATTAATTTAGTCTGTTGTTTATTAAGCTTTTTGTTCATGTTTGTAGTTATAAATTTCTTTATTTTATCTTTAGAATCCATGTTAATGTTATTGTGATTAATTTTATGAAAGTGATTTCTAAATTCATCTAATATTTCTGGTAAACTAGAAACATTCTTCTTTTTCCCTGGAGAGAAAATTTCTTTGATATGATTTTGTTTATTCAGCCTTTTTGTTTTATTTTTAAGTCTATGTAAGTATTTGGGACTTATTGAGTAAGACAAAACTTATATTTCTCTAATGTTATTTTGACTTTATGAGTTAAAATTTCTTTGTATTTCTCATTTAATTTATTTATTTCCTCAATGACTTTTTTGTCCATAATATTTTCTTTATTATTATGTTTATATGAGTCTAATTTGCTTTGAATATCTAGTAATTCTTTGTCCCAGGATTTCCTTTTATTATTATACCATCTGATACTTTGTCCATACAAATATGATTTTAAAGCATCCCAAATGTAAACAATGGAGACATCAGGTGTAGTGTTTAAGTCTAAGAAATGTTGCACCTCTGTAAGTATATAATCTTTATAGTCTTTTAGTTGAGTTAAATATGCTGGTATTCTTTTGATCTGGACATTATAAGTACTCTTTACCATGAATTCAAAGACAATTGAATTATGATCTGATATAGGACATGAAATTATTTTGGAATTAATTAAGTCTCTTACCATTTGATTAGAAATAAAGACTCTATCTATTCTTGAATAAGTTTTATATCTGTTAGAACAAAAAGTGTATGGTAATGATTTAGAATCTATCTGATTATTAATATCATTCAAATGATATAAATTAATAAAATCCTTTAAATGTTTTGCATTAGATGTAATTTTCCTCTTTCCTGTAGTAGTAGTATCTTTTTCATGTAGGATACAATTAAAGTCACCTGCTAAAATAATATCTCCTATAGAAAATGATATAATCTTATTGAGATGGTGTTTCACTGTATTAGTGCCAATTCCTGGTATCCAATAAACATTGATTAATGTATATACTTTCCCATTAATCTGTATTGTAACCATACAAAACATTCCTTTATCATCTTTATAAGACTTAATAGTTTTAGGTATGGGCATATTTTTGTTCCATAAGATAGCCACTCCTCTTTTTTTCTGTGTGTGTTCTGAGCTAACCAAGACTGTATATTTATTAGTGGCTAATTTATCTATATCCTTTTTCAGGAGATGTGTTTCTTGAAGGAATATTAAGTTGGCTCTATGCAAATTAATATATCTCATTAAACTTGCCCTTTTACATGGGTTATTCAATCCATTAATGTTTAAAGAAATTCCTTTTAGAGATACCATTTAACTTCTATGAACATATAAAACATATAATCAAAATAATAATTAACAAAATAAGTATTATTATGTCTCCTCCTTTAGGTGTTCCATTAATTATAGCTGTATTTAATGAGAATCTTATGGAATGTTGTGTAAGTTTTACTTTTATTTGTAGTGACAATGAGTTTATAAAATGTGATGTGGATGTCAAAACTATATACATACAACAATAATCAGATGAAAATAATGTTTGGATTAAACAGTGCACCCAGCCTGGAGTTGAAAACTCCAACTTCGAGTAGCAAAAACCACTCAAGTTATCCCCCTATCCTAAGCAGCAGTACTTCAGCTGCCACCAAATTAATTCAATACTAACTATTATTAACTAAAGTTAACCTCATTTAACTTGGTTATCTATTATAACAAAGCTAAACAATTTTTATAACAGCTTCATATAAACATATAAAACATTTAGAAACAACTAATATTGCTATGTACATCTATTCTGTATAATACACTCATAATCAAAATAGCATTCTAACAATCTTGATAAAGGGAGCAAAGACGAGAGAGAGAGAGAGAGAGAGAGAGAAAGGGGAACATCTATATGATAGTTTAATAAAAGTTTGTAAGAATAAGTTCTTATTATATGTTTATGTGCAATTGAATTCAATAACATATATTATCTTAGGCTATTATGGTTCAGACATTACTTATATTAGGGTATTCCCACTTTCTGCCATAGTAATACAGTTAAAAGCTCTTAAAACTTTAAGTTACTTGCACCAAAAGCTTCCTTCTCATATTTATTATTGTCAATTAAATAAATATTTATTCTCATACATGAGTTAAAAGAACATACTGCACAGCAATGTTGATTCCTAGTTGTACATAAATCATTGTGATGAAAGCCATCTCTTTTTTATATATCTGAACTGCAGCTTTAAAATATGTCACAAGACAGTTTCTTCTAAAATATAATCACAATGATACATGTACTTGTCTGTTAGTCAAGGCAAATGATTTATAACATTACATATGTTTAAATCATAAGCATTTATATACATTAAAGTGCTGCAGCCATATAAGCTTTCAAAAACAAGTGTACATGTGTTTTACCTTCTATGCCTTCTAAAATATCTCATTAGTTTACTATGTCATATTAAGTCATTTAAAATCATTTTAACTTTTATATTTTATAAATTACATCTTAAATAAGTAAGTTATTATAAAGAAAAACTCACATTTAGGTGTCATAAAGTTTGTTTTTCATCACAAAGTCACATTTACAGCAGTTCTACTTCCTGAAACAGTTTACTTCTTGGATCTGCGATGTGTCAGTGTGAAATCAGGGGTCAAAGTTCAAAATGACTGCTTTCAGATTCTCTGCGTGTATTCTGAGAGTTGAAGCTTTTAAAACGACTCGAGGACACTATTCACGAGGAAACCCACATCCCAGATTGTCTCCCTTAACATTCTGGCGGGAATTTTAGTAAAAGCAAGTGACTGACATTCATTTTGCAATACAAATGAATCTAAACAGTGCAAAACCTTCTCGAAGCATTTTACAAGTCATTACAGTCTCTATGACAGTGAAACCAAGCCTACAGTTGTTTAACATAAACACAACTTATTTTTATATGCCCCATTTCATTTTCTCATACAGATCTTATTACATACACATATCAGTATTATCAAAAGCATATAATTATATAGATAAGAGAGAGAGAGAGAAGAAGAAGAAAAAAAAGAAAGAAAAGAAGAAGAGAAAAGAAAAAAAAAAAGGGACCTACAAAGAGTATCTACAAATATATATTACTTGCTGTTTGTTTTTACAAATATATATTACTTGCTGTTTGTTTTAATAAAGTGGAACATGAGACATATTACTGTCAACTACTTTAGTTCTAGTTAACTGCAATTATATCATGACAAATTATTTGAAACCATGTATTAAGTAATTAAGTCATGGTATAATATATAGCAACAGTATTTAAACAGCATAAATAATTTAAAAAAACTAATAAATTATTTTTCCCCTTATTTCATATTTTCCATCAAACCTCTCTCCCTGCCCTCCCCCACCCCTCACTGAATGTATAGTTTAAAGAGAATGCCATTATTTAAATCAAGAAGAGAAAGGAAATGTATCAAATTACTAACCTTAGGTCTCTTTATCACAAAGAGAAACAAGTTGATTCATAACAGGTTATTTGTTCCTCAGAAAGATTGATTATTTATAAAACAAAATCAGTTCTTTGCACACAAAAAAGTAACTTTGAATAAATCCTTAAGATATTTGTGGCTTTCTTGAAAATGTAGTAACTGTAATTAAAGAGTTCAAAGAAATATAGAACATGTCATTTGTTTTTTAGTCTTTTTTGCTTCTCTGAAGTCTTCCAAGAAGTTCCTGTTGCCATCCTCTTTAACGAAGGGCTAGCCCATTCCATATCTTCTATTTTATCTAATATTTAATTTTTTTTAATATACAGCAAAGCAGAGTCCAAGTCTTCAAAAATTCTAGGGCCATCCGGTAAAAAGATTTTTAGTTTGGCAGGAAATAAAAGATGAGTTTTGAACTGTGCTTTCTTAAGCTCTCTTATTAATGGCAAAAAAACTTTTCTTTTTGTTATTACCAAGGAAGAATAGTCATTGTCAAAACGCACAGTTGCCTCATTAATTTTTATAGGAGCTTTAGCCCATGCAGCCTTTAATACCATCTCCTTGTCATAAGATGATAAAAATCTTACAATAACTGATCTGGGGTACTTTTTATTTGTATTAGAATTAGATAAAGACCTATGGGCTCTTTCAATACCAAAAGAAAATGCTTCTGACATATCTAAAGTTTTGGGAAGCCAAGTATTTAAAAAGGAAGTAATGTTGTTACCTTCTATATTTTCTGGCAGTCCAAAAATTCTTATATTATTGCGTCTGGATCTGTTTTCAAGGTCATCTATTTTGGATTGAAGGTGTGTGTTCTGTTTCAGTAAAAATTCAATGTTAATTTCTTCTTCCTGAATTCTGTTGTCCATATCATTAAGAGTCTCTTCTATACCTGTAATCTGGGCTTTCTGATGTTGTAAGTCTTGATGTAACAAATCCATTTGTTTTGTGGTTTTTTTCTATAAAGTTATCAATTTTAACATCCAGTCTGTCCATTTTGGTTGTTAGTTGCTGAATAGTTAATAGTAAAGACTGAAGCTCTTTCTTGATGCTGGAATCCTGACTGTTAGCCTTACTGGAACTCATTCTGAGCAGAGGTGATGAAAGAGAAATTTCCAAGAAGATTTCTGACAGGAAAATTATTTAAATTTTCTTTCTTTTTTAGATATTATTCAAGATACTAGTATTCCAAATGTTTTTAGAAAGAAAATTATTACATTAGTTGAATTTTAAAGTAATTATTTCCTGTCAGTGTAGTAATGTTGGTGGAGCTGAAGAAATCTGCTGCTATCCTGTGTTCATCCTTGGCCACCTATATAACTGAATTCTGGCAGCAGTGCTCCTCAGGTCGCTCATAATTTCTAAGTGCCTGTGTCTATGCAAGGCACTGCTAAACATCACTGTGCAATGAACAGCAGAATTTATAGATTCAAAGAAATGTGTCTAAGACAACTGAAAAATACTCTTGCCAATGAAACACTTTAAGCCTGCCTGTGTTTCTTAACTTGGCCAGACCAGACTACCTTTTTACTGCCATTAGAATTGTAGTTCCAGTCTTCTTAATGTAAAAACACACTTTAGTTAGCCAGAAATGAAGACATACCAGAAACAAATCAAACAACTAGCTATAACAAGTGATTACAAGACAGTTCTAAGGTAGTCAAGCCAACAATGAGGAGCACATACTTTAAGGCGATTTGAAAGCACACACTTGTTATATTCAATTACTATTTTTCATTTTAGCATGTCAGTTTTAATATTGTATTTGATTTCATATTTATTTAAGTGATTTCATATTGTATTTGTAAATGAAAATAAACTTATTAAAAAAGAAAGCACACTAGCAGCAGATAGGCCAAAGAAAATCAAATATACTTTACAGTGATGAAATACAGAAAAATCCAACAATTTTCAAAAATGCAATATTTCAATTTAAAGTACTTATCTTTGCCTGGATAGCAGCAGATGCAAAACAAGTACTCTGAGAACACAGAGAGTCCATTACGCCCTGTGGTAGGTACATTGGCATGTGGCAATCTTGTCACAGTAAGCTCATGGCAGACTATATTACTTTGAGTAAAGCAGTCTTGGTTCACTAGGGAATTGTGTCAGCCCTGTTCTTCTATGTGGATATACATATGGCCTCCATGACATGTTTGCCTATTCATAAGTGTACTACATGCAGTTCATTGTAACGCACCTCTACTAGAATAGCTTCATGGCATATGGCAGTCTATTTCTATCAGAATGGTACCTCAAGGAGATCATATTGTTCAAGCACTATGTCAAACAGGAGACCAGTGGGAGGTACAAGATAAGGAAGTTATATATTGGTGGTAGTGGTACCTGCAATGGAAATATCAGAAACAAGCCATCAACATCCCAAATGGAGGAACTTGTATTTGTACCCATGAATAATGAAATGTGATAAAGGACCACAGCTTTTGCTTTCACACTGTGGATCACTGTAAGAGAAATCAGGCCACATGATATACATACAGAACTCTGAGAGATACTAAGTGCACCAATATGTAAAGATATGCACACATATATTGACTCTTCCTTCTTCAGAAGGAAAGGATTTCCCATCTTTTGTAGTAGACTACAGTACATAAAAGATCTCCTATAGATGGACATTCTTTTCCATCTATATCTGTGTCTTTTTTTCACATACCACATTGCTCAAACATTTCTGCCACTGTAATTGTAACATTTTTCTTATCAGGAAAAAAGAAAAAAAATATTTATTTGTACAATAGCAGCAGTAGTGCAATACTGTTTAGATTTACTTAATATTTTTCGTCCTCTGGATTGTTTGAATATCTTGCTGACTTTTTTGTTAGTCTTCCAGACTGCAAACACTTAGCTGATTTTATGGTCAGCACCTCTGGTGCTGATATATTTGGGAACCATATTTGGTAATAGGACTCTAGACAGTATCACCCGCTGTTTAGAGAGTATCACCAGCTGTCTAGAGAGTATGACCAGCTGTTCTGGATGGACTCCAATTTCCATATGAACTCCTTGTGTGGAAATGACTCTTGCGACATTGCTTTCAAAAGCTGTCTGGACATATTTATGAATATTTCAGACGGGGAGATATCACTGATACAGTCAGTCTGCAGCATTTTTCTTGGGCAAATGTCTGATTTCTTTTTGATAGCTTTACATTCTCAAGAACTAAGAAGAAAGACAATGGATGATTTGTACTCTACTCTATGACATATGAGGACTGTTTTCTATGTGCTTTTAGTCTCCATATCTGCCAATCATTGAGCCTATCTCTGTTGTTCTTGAGACTATTAATTCATATTAGGTTTACCCAGCATAAGGGTAATAGTTGACCAGAGGAGAGCTATCATTCACTTAGCCATAGAGGTGTTTTGTGCCCTGGCTGACAGCCTGGCAATGGCAACATTTCTGGTGAGGAGATAACCCTACCTATGGTGGCAGACATGAGCACTCATGCCACCACGCTGTGGCATGAGTGCTCATGCCATGCTGTGGCATGAGCACTCATGCCACAGTGGTCTTCTATATAACCCTACCTATGGTGGCAGACATGAGCACTCATGCCACAGCTTGGTCTTCTATACCCTTCCTATGCCATGCATGAATGTACTACCACCCACATGCAAAATATTACTTTTGTCAGAGGCTTGGGATGGCTAAGCACATGTTCCCAGTTGTGGCCATTTTCAGTGCAGTGCAAGCCTGTTTGCATTCTGGTGATCAGCCAACCAAATATCGCCTTTTCTTTCACAAGGATGAGTGAGTCAGCATCAGCCAGTCACTCCCATCCTCCTCTGCCCACTTTGAACTTGGGTAGACTGCGTTGTATTCCAGATGTTATCCCTGTGTGCTACCGAATTGGTCTGTTAATCTGGGAATGAACTGGTGACAGATGTGCACCTCACAGTGAAGTGTCCCCTCATTCCAGTAAAACCAAGTGGATGCCAATGTAACAGAAAATGTTAATGCTCTATGATTTCTTCACAAGGATTTTGACAGTATGTACACAGTCCTCTCAATTTTATCATTAGACTTGGGTAGTTAGGAATGTATCTACTATAAGTTCCTGAGACACAGGTGTTCAAAAACCACCATATTAAAAAACAGAACTTGTGCCTCTTGCAGTGAGCACAGGCTGCTGCTGAAGCTCACACACAGACATGTACTTGGGTAAGGTGTGGAAACTGTGCAGAGAGAGGTGATGTACCTTATCCGAACTCATGTTTGAGTCAGAGCAAGGTAAGTGCAGCAGTCATGGAGAGAGAATGGGAGGGTAGGAGTGTAAATTAGGGTTTCAGGCAGTGCTCAGGAAGTGAACTTAGGTTTAGGAAGTGGGAGGGAAGTTTTAGGGTTAGGGAGCAGGAAGGGAGTTTACAGTTAGGGAGTGGGAGAAGAATTTTATGATTAGGGAGTGATCAGAGGGTTTAAGTTTAGGAGTGGGGATTGGAGTTTTAGGGAGCAATCAGAGACTTTAAGTTAGTTGCTGGAAGAGGCGTTTTAGGTTTACAGAATAATTTGGAAATTTAAGTTTAGGGAGGCCGAGTGGAGTTTTAGGGCTAGGGAGTAAGGACTTGCATTATTAATTGTGTGGGAGTTTTAGGGTTAGAGTTAGGTCTCTAGTAGGGCTCTACAGTTTAATAGGGCCAGCTTTTGGGGGATATGTAATTAAATATGATCTAGCTAGTGGGAGTTATGACATTTAGTTTTTAGAGCAAATTGCAGTCAGCAAGTGTGTCATGGCTTACTACTATGTGAGCATTTGTAGTAGACCAATTAGGACTAGATTTCACATGACAAAATTTCTATTGTTCTACACAATCTTTTGAATCTCACACTTTTATACTGTGAACCATTGTTTGGTATTACTTCATCTGTAATTTTATGCCTTAAAACTTAGACTTATGTACACTAGTCACAGTCTTCTTGTAGTAGTTGTTAATGTCATGACTTCAGAAAAATTTGGGAAGTGGTCACCACAGATCACATGCATAGACACATATTCCTGATACTGAAACAACATTTTACTAAATACTTATATATTCTTTTGGATTATTATTGAAGCAGACATCACATACAGCACAGTTCAAAATTCTTGCTCTACCTGTACTGACATTCCTGGCCAGTATATAACACATCACAAGCTATTTCTTTATACCTCACAGTTTTCAAACATGACCATGAATTCTGCCAGTATTTTCTAACTTAATTGATTATGCAGTATTAATTTAATAGCCTTAACACAAACTTTATATGTAGGTAATCACTTCTTTGAATAAAAATTCTGACCATGTTTTTCTTTCTGGCATACGTCTCTTCTAGTTAACTTCTCATAGCCACTTTTGGAAGCAAATGCATTTTCAGATCACCCTCCATACATTGTTAGTAATATATTGTAAGCTTCTTTTCAAACCTAGGCAGCTGTATATATGGTTAACCTACAATTCTTCACTAAATAAAACTGCTGTCTTGGCAAATATGAATAACGTAGGATATCTGCTATATGCTTCTCTTTTCCTGACTTATACTTTACAACTAAACCATACTTTGTATAAGTCTGAGAATGGTCTCTGCAGTGTTGGTGGTGCATTGTGTACCTTTATTATCCCCTTCTACATAGTGTCCCATGTGAAAGAAAAAACCCTCCTTGGATGTTCAGTTCTAATCATGAACAAATGCAAAATGTTCAACCATACCCAAACAGGACAACAGCATATAAAGACAACAGCATATAAAGGACATACTTCTTAGCTTTGTAGCATTTTTAAATACAGCTCAGATTTAGCTTGCTGATTAAGTACAAATTAATTACAATGCTGCATCATCTATGTAATGTATTACTTTAATACTAAAACCACTAATCTTCATCAAGCAATCTAATACCTTTCACACTGTCCTCAAACACATTCTTGACTGCTTACTCATAAACATAGCTATCCCATACCTTGTGTAACTCATTTATATTTTTGCTATCAACTCGTCTCCTTATTGATTAAAGCTGTTAGCCTCCATGATACTCAGTGTACATTATACTCACAATTGTAATCTTAAAAAACAAGACGCTTCCAGTCATCAAGAACTGAATTATATCACTAGTAACTTTAAACATCCGTTACATTCAATATGCAATATACCCACAAATCTAATATGAATAGAATGCAAAAGTTCCAGCTATAAAAAAATTAGTTGTATCTCTAAATGTTTTACCTCAGTTAAGATGTTTTGTTTGTATTTATTAATATTTATAAAACATCTTCAACATTGCCTGAAAAGCCATCAGAAATATAGCCCCTAAACATAGGCTTTACAAATGTTGCTGTACAATCCTTGGCCACAGAAATATTGTCAATAATTTATAATTATTTCTCAAACAGAATTCACCTCTAAAATGTATTATTTTTGGCCACTGTTTAATAATTCTGCACTGGTAAGACCACCAAGATCGCACTGACTGAAAATAAATATCCAAATAGTGTATGTGAAAAAAAAAAAACAAAGGTAGGAATTTTGGGGTCTACTATGTGTTTACATACCATTAACTCATGACACACTTCCCTGCTGCCACTCACTCATGTTGGGAAGTGCCTTAACTTCACCACTCTGATTCCCATGCACTACCATTAAGCTAACTGTACTTCCCAGAACCCTGACCCTAACCCTAAAAATAACTCCTGGTCACCCCCAAACCTAAAATCTGCCTCCCCTACCTAACCCTAATCTTGCACTAATTCCCAAGTGCTCCCTGTCTCTAAAATCTCCTCCCCAACCCTGATCTTCTGATCACTCCCTAAACCTCAGTTTCCCCTATATTCCCTAACCCTAACCTTGTGCTAACTCCTGATCAGTCTCTAAACCTAAAATCCCATCCTGGTTTCCCTTCCTCACTTACCAGTTCCACGAGATCTTCATTGCACGTGGCTGTAATTTCTGGATTTCAAACAGCTGTGGCTCAAGTGGCAGTAAGGGCCCAGGGATTTTATAATTTAATTTTATTTATTTATATTTTGGTGAGCAGGTTAGTTCCACTAGATCAATGACCTCTTTTGAAGTGGTATTCATACTGACTACAAGAAATGTGGCCAGGGCACTGAGGAACTTTCCTTACTCTTTTCAGTAAGTGCTGTGGGATCTTTTATATCCCCCTTAGTTACCACCAACTCAGGCAGATGGGGTCTGTGTTTAATTTTTATTCAAAGGCTAGCACACTCAGCACTGCAGCACCCCCCCCCCCCACACACACACACCAATGCTGCGCTTAGTGTCAGTATTGGAAAATTAATCAATTTACCTGATATGGGAATAGAACTCACAGCCTTTTGGTCTTCCAGCTCCAAAGGCAAGTGCTATCTGTTGCACTACTGAGACTGCACATTTGATTATATGAGTCCAAACAGTAGTCCAAACTGCAAGGCATTTTTGCTTTGACCATGCTGAGAAAATAAGGCACTCACAATCCTTCATCACTCAGCACAATCCATACATGAATATATCATGTTCAATATGTAAATATACAGAGGCAGAAAAAAAAAACACCTAAATTACAAACCAGACAATAGCATTTGTAGTTTTTTGGTATCAGAACTACAATTTTTAGTGGTATTCGAAATGAATATACTCTTTTTTGCCCTGATTAACGTCCCATAGTAAGACCATCTGAACAGCTAATATTAATATCCATTTAATTACTTAGGTAATCAAATTGAATAGCAGTGCCAATACTAATTTAAAACTGCAGAAATTTGTTTCCATGAAGAATCAAGAAATGAGTGTAGAACTGAAATATTTACAAATATGGTACTGTATCAATTGAATTTGCAACGATTAATATAAACACATTCTCCAGGTACTATGTATCGTTCAGATTAAAAAGTTGTGGTTTCAAATGTCTATCACTAGCCCATAATAGGTTCATAGGTAGGTACTAGGCTATTGGCCCTAGGGCCTATTTAAGCCTAGCCAAACGGTACCCTGGCTTTTGCCACCCAAGAAAATTATTTTCCTGTGCCTCTGTCAAGCAGAGCCACAGAAGTAATCCCCGGGGTGAATTTCCTATCTTCCATCCAATCATCAAGATTTTTCTTGAAGAGTGCTAATGAGGAGCTTTGTTTGATATAGTTAGGTAGTTTGTTCCAGAGTATGGGAAGTCTCTGAGACAGGAATCTATCCCTCTAGCATGTTCTGTTTATTGTGGTGACAAGGTTTAGGTCCCTAGAGCATGTAGCTCGGAAGGATTGGGATTTCTTTACGTGGAGCATGTCCAACAGCTCTGGGTTTGACATAGCTTTGTATGTTAGGCAGAGATTGCCTCTGAGTAGGCGATATGCGATGGAGTAAAGCTGGAGTTTTTTGAGACTGTCTGCGTAGGGCATCTGTTTGAGGCCGGTAATCCTCTTTGTGAGGTATTTCTGTGGCCTTTCCAGTTGTTGTAGATATCTTGTGAGGTACATACCAAAAGGGGCATTGTACTCTATAATGGGTCTAATGAGTGCTGAGTAGAGGGGAACGATGACCTCTTTTTTCCTGGATGAGAAACCTTTTGTGATGAGGTGTGCCACATAGAAGGATTTCCTGACTACTGTGGCGATACTAATTGAAATTTCTAAAGGCATTTCAGATGAACCATGAAAGTTTTTAGGTAATCAGTTTTCTTTCCCAACACACATTTACATTTGTTAAATTGAAATAACTACCTTCTAAGTCATCTTTACTTTATATCAAAGCATTAATATCAAACCTTCATGAATCAAACTGTGATTGAATACCAGCTATAGCTCTCCTACTATATTTTTCCATATCAACATATTATCCTTACTATCTACCTTTAAGACTGTCCTTACAAGTTAGGAAACATCTGCATCCCATTGGGCAGAAACAAGTTCAATACTGCTTGAAAAGTAAGTTTATACTTTATGTTCCTTTAATGACACTTCAACATCAGATTGTTTTCACAACATCGCTCAGCTCTGTTCCTCACCACCAAATAATTTCCTGCTATGCATCATTAGATATTCCAGTTGCCTTATATACATCACTAATTTCTTAGACAAAATATTCACTCATGCATAATAATTCCAGTGAGCAACAGCATCCTTAAATATGTTCTCAGCAGGACTACTTTTTAATGGCGACTTATTCTGTCAAGCCTGGAACCAAACTGTCAACACTGTTTCTCCTGTCTCCATAGGTGCATCATTTTCCGACTTTACCAAAACTTTCTAATCCAAGTACCACATGTTAGCTAGACTTTTTATTACTACTTCCTTTATTATGATATACTGTAAAATGTACTTCACTAGACAGATTTACTAGACTTTTTATTGTAGTAAGTGATACTTGTAACAGAGCAGGATTTAGATGAACTAGATAAAATCTTGGTTAACAACCCAAACGTATAAATCTCCATACACTTTAACACTTTAAGCAACTTATCAGTCTATCTATGTTCTGACAATTTTTTACAGAAGCAGTATACTGGCAATTATTTTCAATAGGCCAATAAGTCAAGTGACCCAACATAGAAGGAGCACCTGCAGTATCAACCATCTGGAATAGGATCATATGTTTTTTATTCTTGTAGTCGGATGCAAGCATTTTCTGACCCTCCTATTTTACTCATTTACATGAAGATGTAAGTAGTTTATAAAGTGGTAGCTTCATTTTTTTTCTCTATTAAATTTTATGCAAACATTCAAGTAGTGATTAAATACTCTGTACCAGCATCTACTCTAAAAAACATAATTTAGTTAATGTTAAGCATCTCCACCCAGCTTTCCAACTGATTCTTTGGTTTCTTATTTTCTAAATTCTTTTCTACGACAATTAACTTTGTGCACATTCTCATCACAAAAATAACCCACATATATACCATTTTGATGACTTAGATCTACTACATGCAAACATGTAAACGGAGACTTTATTTATTTCATTTTACACTTTATCGAAGTGGTTTATTTTTCCTTCATCTTTGACATGTTTGATTAATTGTACAGTATTTTTGCTTAAAACCACAGACTGTGCAGAAATTATCACTTCTACTATGACTCATTGAGTTACAACTCAGTGAGATACCAATTCACTGAACACTACTGGTCAGGTGTCAGCCCAATTGAAAAGTTACTTTTAGCACTGTTTGCGGGAGAGGTAAGCCTCCCTATAGCGTTTGAATATATGTATGCCAATTGCAAGATTGTAAGATCTCAAAGAAGACAGAAGTTACTCCAAAATAAAGGAATCACTGCTATTGCACATTTAGAAGCACCTGCTGTGATTTCCTATGGAAATCAGCAATTGGAGAGCTCAGCTTTACCATTTTGGGCTTGGTTATTTGGTTCCAAGTACAATTCGTACATGAGCTGTACAGCAGCTAAATCACCATGTTTGCGCGTTTTTTTATACTTTACAAAGTTCTCATGGCTCATTTCAGTCCAGTTTTGCTTGTTTTGAGTTTTTGTTTCTCAGAGATAACTTTACTTTAAATTTTTCTGAGGTCTTTTGTCAGATGAGACTCTTTATCAACAATCTTTCTCACCACGTCTTATCATTTTTGATACTTAAAATGATTTCTCAAATCGGTGAATTATATAACTCACCAAATTTGCAGCCTTTGACTCATTTTATTTAGTTCAGTAACTCCAATGTCTGTAGACTGGGTAGAAACTTGTCCTCTTAAAAAGAACAAATGCAGATGTATGACAGAGTACTTCTTAATTAACAGTAACTTTAAAATTTCCCTCTCAACATTTCAGTACTCTTTTTCCTTCTTAAAAAAAACAAACATATAAACTTTCATTCTCTCCCCTGAAATAAGCAGATGAATAGCACACTAACTTTTAAGGCCTCATGGCTATATCACTCGTAGTATGGAATAAATCAGATTTTGTGGTTCACAAGTTTAATTTCTTGAACAGATTATACTGGCGATTAATGTTCAGTGGTAGTTGTAGCTGAACATTTCTCAAACAGAAGATTAAATTACATTTGCAGTTATGGTTGACACCACATAACGCTTGGTATTGATAATTAACAAATAATGAGGTGTGACATAGGACTTCATGCTGTCAGCTTGACTAGCTTTTGTTTTTAGACTGCACAGGAAACAAAGCAAAATTAAAAATATACAGGCCTTTGAAGAAGGTTAAAGCACCAATCATTTAGAATATAAAAGAAAAAAAATTAACAGTTTGTTTAATTTTGGGATGCATCATATTAACAGTATATTTTTATTTGTGCCTATACATTTTAACATGACATTTTTTTTACTCTTTCAGAGTTAATACTTCTCAGAAATATTAGGAATGATTGGAGTAGGAGAAGAAGATATTTGCCTGATATTCTGTCAGTCTGCATGAGTTGTATTTTTCATTCTGGAGTATAGTGAGAAAGCCTTAAAACAAACCCCGGGATTCATGAAGCTTGTGCCAGGCGCAGGCGTAGCGTAGGTGATATAACACCAAATATGTCCACTGAGCGATTCAGGTATGATCCAATTCCACGTGCACTACCAGCGTACACCAGATCTGCGCAGCTCCCCGCATAGGTATGCAAATCACCCCATGCGCAGTACTGCAGCATGCAAATGAAGGTACATAGCGATTCATGAAGTGGCGTAGGCGTAGTGTAAACCTACAGAAATGTAAACCAAAAAAAATGGTTTACATGTAGACAAACAGAACATTGGAGCCTTGGAAGCGGACCAGACTCATGTATTATAAAGTTAACATATGCCAATCACTAAATATACAGCCAATGCCATAAGAAAAGATGCACAACACATACAAAATAGCATTTAATGTCATGGCCACAGTAACACAAAGTACAACTGTAGGGCATGTGTGCACAAACGGGAACACAAGGAAAATATATATAAATGTCATAAAATAGCAATGTAACACAAATCATGATTTCACCATAATAGTCAATGGTATGCATGCTACACTACAACCAAGCTATAAGAGTTGCTAAGGGCCTGTGACAGTGTTTGGCACGGTAACTATGAATTAGTAGTCAATGCATTGCAAATGAGGCAAGTAATAGTAAATCGCAAATGTCCCGCCAGCCTAAGGATGTACAATACAGCGCAGCACTACAACATCGAGGAGGGGTCTGGAGGAATACATGACATCAGCAGTGGGGTGTGCCACTGCAGCTGTAAGCACATTGGAGCAATGCAAATCCGGGCTGCCCATTGCTAAGCAAAGCCGCAGGACAGGGGCGTGGATGTAGGTATAGCTTTGCTCAGCTGAGAGCACACATGGTGCCTGAAAGCGCATGTGTATGTGGATGAAAACGTGCCCGAAACCCACTAAGCGGACTCACACGCCACGCACCACAGCCCAAAAAGGAAGTTTAGGGGAAGACAATAAGGAAATGCTACAGCAGGGTAATTGGAGTACAACTGAGCAATTAACACCTATTAACTCACAGTGGGCAATTGACGCCAGCCAACAAGGCTGCTATTAGCAACCTGCAGAACAGGATAGGGGAGGTGTCGGATTGCAAAGAAAAGAGAACTGTAACCGCCAGCAAAGCAAACCTGCAGTAGATTGGCAATAGAACACATTTCGCAAGACAATCTTGGTTCAGGAAAGCACAACACAAGAAAGCAGGCTGCTGGATGCATGCCAGACAATGGGAGGGGAATCGTTAAGAAAAGTGGAGGCAAGGGCAAGAGGTAATCCACGGCAGCTAAATGTAATTTAACACCGAAGGCAGCACAATAGCAGTATCTGTGGTAAAATACAAGATACCCTGCAGCTCCGAATGTACATACACACCCTATGACATCATCAGTGTTCAAAGCACAATAGTATAAAGTGTGAAGGCACCTCACACACACTTGCGCATTCCCAAACACTGCACCATCGGTGTAAACAGACGGGGAACTTTTACAATGTACTTGTTGGGAGCTGCCATAGCTGTGATTCATCAGCATGTGTTGGAGACTGAAGGTGTTGCGGAGGACAATGCTGACAACCACCTCAGGCCACGGAGGAGGAGAAGAGTGTTCAGACCAAGGGTAACCTACCAGGGGCTACATGATCTGGAGATAGTAGAGCATTACAGGGTGGACAGGGACATCATACAGCAAATAGCTGAGCTGTGCCGGCCACGCCTGAGAGCCAGAAACAACAGAGGGGAACCCATCCCAGTGGACACAAAGGTATGTGTAAGCCTGAGAATACTAGCCACAGGTACCTTTCAAAGGCCAGCTGGAGATATCATGGGGATCTCACAGGCATCAGCATCCAGGGTACTCCACCAGTTCCTGGATGCCATGTTACCATATGCCAGTGAGCATATATACTTCCCTCGAACTCAGGAGGAGTTGGCCAGCAATATGCGTCTCTTCCACCATGTGGCACACTACCCGGAGGTACTGGGTGCAATAGACTGCACGCACATACATATCAAGGCACCACCTGGAGACCATGGTAGGCGCTACATAAACTGCAAGGGATACCACTCCATCAACTGTCAGGTCGTGTGCAATGCCCAGGGCATTATCACAGATGTGTGTGCTGGCAGCCCTGGAAGCTACTATGACTCCCACATCTGGCATGCCTCACAGCTGTATCAGGTATTTGTCAGGGGGGACATCCCATATGGCCACCTAGTGGGGGATGCTGGCTATGCACTGGAGCCGTGGATGATGACTCCCATCAGAAATGCACACACACCCATGCAAGAATGCCATAATGAGGCACATGCACAAACCAGAATCATCATAGAGCATGTGTTTGGGATGCTGAAATCACATTTCCGTTACTTGGACATATCTGGTGGAGCCTTGCAGTACTCTCCAGGCACGTGTGCCCACATCTTCATAGTATGTGCCATGCTACATAATATGATCCTGTGGAAACAGCTGCAGCAGGGACATAATGGTGAAGGCCTTCACAGCCCACCGCAATTGCTAAGGCCATCACAGGCACAGAGGGATTCAGACCACGAACAACCTGTGCCAGCCCCAGCAGGCAGACGGAGGCGTGCCCAATATGCCCATGCCTTGACAAAGAGGGAATGTATAGCACATACACTGACAGTGTAGGCCCCTATGGACTGACACACTTCTCCACCTGCACACACAGTAAAATGGATGGCACACACACACGACCACCTGCAAATTGTAATGTATAGGTGGCCTACTGTGTGAATCCTACATAGGCAGCCCTCAACTATTGCACACACAACAGCTATTGGAACAAGGAAAGTCAACACCTGAACAGTAAACGAAGCTAACAGCATATGTTGATACTGTATGTATAGGTTCTTAGGTACATCGGTAGGTACATGCCCGATTGTCAGAGGCCATTCAGCAGCCTAGGCAAAATGTGTTTGCTATTGCCATCCCATCGGTCAACCAACTGTCCCTCTGTGGAGCAGAGCTAATTGTGGGATCCATGTGTGTAACCACTGTTCCCCACCTACTCTGCATGGATTCCCCGGTGTGCTAATGAGGGCTTCCATATAATGTAATTAGGGATGTAGTACCAAAGCATGGGGAGTACCCATGACAGGTATCCACCACCCCAGCATTCTCCAGTTATGGTTGTGTGAAGGTGTAGCACATACAGTGTGTGGCACACTCTGACATAGATCCCCAATGCTGGAACACATCCATTAAACATCACTTGGATATACCATGAAGTGGTATCATCCATATGTAAGCTAACTGCGTTACACATTTGACTGCAGTATGGAGGAACAGCCATAGTACAGTCCACATACAAAACACCATTAACACCTATACAAACACCAGATGACCAAGTGGTAAAGCCACTGACTGTGTTGTGTATGTACCCGGTTCCACGTCCTGCAAGGTCCGTTATGTAATTCCGATGGCACAAATAATGGATGTTGGATATAGGTCATTAGAGCACGTGTAAGCACATGTTAGCGGGTTTATGCGGCGGCAAGTGATGGTAAGCGTCATTTAAACAGGACTACATGGATATGCGCAAAACAGGTCTAAGCTTTGCCGAATTCCATGCAGATCACGGTCAAGGATGTCCAGAACAGGTGAAACCAGCATTATTCACCCATGTACTAACAGTGCCTGCTCTGAGAGGTAAAATGACCACTGGCAGGAGTAGAACACGCAACCATGTACACAATTACCTACCACTAAGCTACCCGAGATGTATCGATGGCAGGTGTGTATTATGACAGGTTAAAACACAAAAGGGTGGGGTTCAGCAAACAGAATACACCACCATGTACCCAACGAAAGGTGTGTACACTCTCTCTCCTTCTCCCTGTCTATATATATATATATATATATATATATATATATATATATATATATATATAAAATAGGGATAGAAAGGGTGATAGAGAGATGTATGTCGATATATACGGAAATACATATATCTGCGAATATATAGACAGGTTAATGACATGTAAACAACCATGGAGGTACAAATGAATAGGATACTGCCAACTACTGAATGCTTTACATACCAACATGTGTAATCATGAGGCTTAAAGACTGAAAGACCACAGTACTGGAACAGTATAACCACGAGTAATATAATCACAATGTTAAGGGACATTTAGTTATTGCTGCTGGTGCTGCGGTCCAGGTAGGTACTGTGTTTATGTGTGGTTCCGATTGCTGTAGTGTGTGTAAGTGCGTGTTGAGAGTGCGGTGTGCATTTCCATGAGACTGTAATGTGTGTTTGTGTGTGTGTTTGCATCGTGGGTCTGTTCGTGCTAACTCGGAGGTAGATTATTACAGTAGTTGTGGTCATAGCCGGCCTTAGGCATATGGTTACCACCTGTCCCACTTTGAGAGGGACAGTCCCTCTTTGGCCAGTTGTGTTCTGGCAATAATATTAAAAAGGGCAAATGTACTGAGATTGTAGGACATAATGATGCCCCATATATTAAGTAATATTTGCATGAAATAGTTATGTCCGTCTCTCAAATACGTAAATTGTACAAGAAACATAATAAGCAGCTAAAGTGCTACAAGAATAAGTTTTAATTTAGGGCAAAAGTAAGTGCTATCCTTTGTACTGACAGTGGTTTGTGTCGGCCTCTAAACCCTGATGTGTGCCCTGCAAATGTCCCAATATGGCCAATTGAAAAAGTGGCAACCCAAGCCAAAGAGTTGGAGTCACCAACACAACTGCAATGAGTGCAAATACTCGTGACAGAAATACACGAGACAGCTTTCATGTAGCAGCAGTTCAGTACATATCGATGTATTTCGGAGGGATTGAAGAATCAACCTCACCTGCATGCTATATAGGAACCAATTAGCAATGGTTTAATGAATAAGCCTGCAATAACCATAGTATTAGTCTACTAAATGACTGGTCTTCAATTAGGGAAGGGGCCCCCACACACATATGGAATATGTATAAATGCAGTCCCCACAAACCTTTATCTGCTATGTACACCCACCTACATCTCCCCCACACCTGAAACAATTGCAATACAGACTGTAATAACATCACAAACATCCACTCACTGAATGACATCTGCAGAAGTGTTAACATACCTTTTGAGAGACACACTTGTAATGGCACCATGTGAAATCGTTGCTGTTGTACAATGGAACAGACGCCGATGTTACAGGTTTTGTTTGCAATAGTCTCATATCAGAGGGTTGAGATAACAGCTACACTCACATGTAGAACTATTTACTCTAGCCGTCACTTACAATCCACGGGGGACATGAATTCAAAGTATCTGTGTCTCTCCAAATAGCTTTTGCAATTCATCACAATACAATACATCCAGACCATCTCCCTCGAAGGTAGGGCAAAAGGACAACGCCCAAGTGGAGTATTCAATTATACACCACTGATGCCGTGTAATTGGCCAATGGAGTAGCTGCACAGCTGATGTGTATGTAATAATCTACTCCGGAACACCAACTGGTGGCAGGATACCACGTTACAGGTATCCACGTATAAAATGATGGCTTGCCATACATTCAAACCGTATGCTCATACCATTGAATCGTTTAAAGAGGAAAGGAGTAACACAGTTATTATCGTATACTCGGACCACTAAGAAGGTATGTAGAACATGCAATATGTTAGTGTATGTAGTGGCTGTTCTGTATTAATGAAAGTGTACGCAATGCAGACAGTGGGAAAAGGTATTATGTAGTGATGTCTTGTTGAGCATAGTAACACTTGTAGAAATTGTGTGTACTGCTGTAGGCCACAAGGTAAACACCTCAGACACCACAAGGGATGCTACATAAGGGCTTTAAACATAACAATTCCACTCCAGCCACTGTTGGTGGTAGGGTTTGTCCAACAAGTACGTGCCATAACAGGGGATATTTTATGTTTATGTACTGTAACAGTAGACATATGTATGGGCATATAATGAGAATAGCATGCCTAAGGTGGTCCTGCTGTGCAATTATGCTTTGCATTATGGGATATGGTTTCAAATATGTGAAAAGTATAGTATTGTAGGTAGATAACTCAAATATTTTACATAGCATGACTGGTATATTATGCAAACATAAGGTATGTGTATTGGACTGTACAATACACAATAACAGGATACATATGTCTTGTAGTCACCAGACAGTGTAACAGCATGATAGCTAATTGAAATGGAAGAGCTACTCAATTATCCATGCACAAAGGACATGTAATAGCTTCATAGGTTCATAATTAGGTACTATGCTGTCTGGCCAAGTCCATTTGTAAGCCCTAATACAGTGTTGTCACTGGCGGCACCTCCCTAGGTTAGTGTCCTGTGCCTGGGAACAGCACAGCCATTTGTTTCCTGCACCTGTGGACAGTACAGCCACTGCAGTAATCTCTGGCATACATGTCTGTTCCCCATCCACCCATCGAGGTATCGCACAAAGAGTGCTAGTGAGGGTCCCTGCCTGATGTACATAGGAATCATGTTCCAAAGCATGGTGAGTGTCCAGTTCAGAAATGTATCCCTCCAGCACGTCCTACTCATCATTGCATTTGGGTACATATCCCAGAGCATGTCGCTCTCAGTGGCTTTCACTTATGTTGCTTATGTGGAGCATATCCATCAATATTGGTGTGGACATGGGCCTTGTATGTTCAGCAGAGGTCACCTCTGAGTATGAAGTACGCAAATGACTACAGCTGGGGTTTCAGTAGTTGCGCTGCATACGTCATCCTTTGGAGGTGAGTAATACTGTTGGTGCATTAATGTTGTGGTATTTAAAGCCATTGCTGTCCCATAAGGTACACCCCAAAGGGGGTGTTGTACCCCTGAATGTGTTTCATAAGTCAGGAGTATAGAGGTACCATGGCATCCTTTATTCCGGATACAAAACATTACATATTAGGGTGGCCATGTAGAAGGATATCTATGCCCCCTTGGCAATAAGGTTATCAAAGGAGTGGGTGCTATCTACGTGTGTACTAAGATCCCTTATAATGTCTTATGTATGTAGGGGACTACCACCTATGTGATAGTCACAGGGTGATTGTTGTAATTCAAAGGGGATGTCTATGCACCATCTGCCATGCTGCCTGAGGCCATGTTACCGACACCAGGTATCCATCACAGTGATATCCGTATGAAGGGTGTGTATATTAGCTGGTGAATCAATCATGGCCCCTAGTTTGCAGTTGTCTGGAAACCTATTTAGGGAAAGTCTTTCTGTGCTAGACTGTACCTCAGGGAAGCATATAACGAACATGAGGGTCCCTATGACTGAGAACTGGGGTATGCCAAGTGAAACTGATGTACAGTAGGAACTGTGGTATGCTACCCTCACTGTGTGTGTCCTGTCCATGAGCCACTTTGCATAATGTCTCAAGACGTATGGGTCGCTGTGCAGGTGGATGTGTATATTGACAATACCAGAATGGTGAACAGTGTTGAAAGGCAATGAGAGGGCAAGGTAGGCTGTGTGGACCCCCTTACCATCATCTATTACCTTGGTAACTGTCTCACAGGACTCCACCAGGGGTAGGAGCCATGGTGTGGCCCTAACAACTCTAACCTGGGTGGTATCAAAGGTTTGGAGGCCAACAATGTCTCTGTGAATGACTTCCATTATGATGTTCTCAATGCAGAACAGTCTAGTCAGGCATATAGGGCAATAGTTCCTCTGGTCCATTGTGGTGCCACCTCTGTGGAGTGTGATAACTGTTGCTGTGCACCATTCAGGGCCCATAATGCCTAATACAAGGTTATTAGTGAATCTGGTGCCCAAGTGGGGAGCCATGTCATTCTGAGGTTTATGTACATTGCAGCCCGGGATGTTGGATGGTCACATGGAGTGTGTGTTCCAGGCTTTAGAGAGAGCAGGTCTGAATGGTGTAGTTGTGACTGCAGGCACTCTGCATTGATCCTGTATAGATGTGGGCCCTTTAGGGTGTGAGAGTGGTGTAAAGTTAGCTGCCAGGTTGTTGCCAATATCAGTCGGTTCTGTAATGTTTTTGCCTAACCGTTGTATGTCACAGCAGATGTGGGTATTGTCATCGAGAGTAGTGACATACCTACATAACGCTTAATGGTAGTCCTTTGAATGTGTCGCAGTAATGTTTATGTAGCTAGTGTTGGAGGATGTAAGAAGGGATCCCAGAATCCTACTGAGACTTACTTGGGAGCTACCCCACCCATGGGAGTATACCCTACTTTGCAACTGTCTCCTTCTGTCGTGCAGTATGTCCATGGCGGTGGACCCCCAGAGGGGTGTCCATTATGTGGTGGGTACTGTCATGGCTCTGTTTGGGATAGCATGATCCATGCAGTCATGTAAGTACTAATGAAGTGCAGTTGGGAATGTTTCTGCATTTGTAACTATATTGTCCATCTGCATGGGTGTCATGGCGTTTACTACTTCTGTCATACAAAGCGTGAAGTTGGCTTTGTAGAAATATTGTACTGTGTTTTCCATGAAGGGTGTGGTGCCGGGATGTGGATAACAAGGGTGATTAGCATATGTTCGGAACTGACCAACAAGGGGATACCCCAGGTGTGTAACACCAGTCACACATGTTGGTAATGTCCAGGTCTATTGTTGGCGTTGGTGGCGGTGTGTATAGGTTGATCCAGCTGAATGGAGTGCATTAACCCATGAAAGTGTTGGCCTAATGTGTCGGTACATGAGTAGGTATCACAGTTAGGTGTGGGGTAGTGTCAGTGTCAAATCAGTAGTTCCTGTTTGAACCCTACTTTCCAGTACACCAAGAAATGAGGCCCGTTAACCATGGGGTATGGTGTGGAATCCGTAGCAAGCTACAATTTGTATAGCAGTTCTGGCCACAGTTAGTTGCACTTGGATTGCCTCCGATGCATCGTGCTAAGCAACCAGCATGGAGGTGTGTACATCCCTGTGAAATATGGACACACCTCCGCCGTGGGTGTTCCGGTCCTGGTTACATGACTAAAAGGTGTGGTCTGTGTAATAGCCTGTCAGTGCAGGGGTGCTCTTCGGAGTCTAGAAGCAGGTCACAGTCACTGCAGAGACATCGAAGTGGTCTATTATAAGGAGTGCCTCGGATGAGTGCATTTGAGATGAAGATGTCAAGCATTGAGTAACAATACCCTCAGGTTTTGCTTGCCAGTACCTGTTCTGGTGGTGAATATGTGTCTGAAATGTGTCTGAAACAGGCAGTATAGGAGCAGCAAGAGCCTGAGATGTTACCCATAATCCCAGGGCTGACAGGTGCAGGCCATCTGTGGCAAAGCATTGTGGTTTGTCGACCATGTCAGTCAAAGCAGACAGATACTGGATACCCTTGGAATGACACCAGAAGCATAGACAACTATTGATGTGAATAATTCTGTTGTTCTACTGTGTCATCAGTCTGGACTAATGCAGAATGCTTCTCAGGGCTAGGGTGAAACCTGCCTGGGCTACAAGATCGGAGAGCTATTGCATGTCCCTGTACATGTAGTCCAGGAAGTCACATCTCAGGGCATTCAAACTAACGTGGAGAATGACAGTCATAGTGTACCTGTTGAGGAGTGACCTGAGTGCATAGGTCATGTTGTGGATCCTGTTACCCGACAGGCAGATGACAGTGACTATCACCTTGTGTGGCCTGCTGAGTGGGACATCAGTGTGACCGCCTACAGAGTCACCTATGACTAGTGTGTTGGGTATGTTATAACACCCTATTGGCTGTAGTTGATGGGCACACATGATTCTGTGGGCTATAAGTAATTGGTGTTGTGTTTGGTGATGGGGGCTGCCTCTGTTGCCTACATAGAGTAGTGTGGTGAGGCTCCGTAAATGTTGTACTCTTACTATGTGTAGCCTGTGGTGGTGGAGATCTACTGAGATTATGTGATGAGTGGGGTGTGCTGCAAATGTTTAACATCCCCACATGATTGTCAGGATAAGTCTGGGTTGGAGAGAGCATTACCTCCAGCATGGCTACATATGTGCATCTCCCACAGGCTGTAGTGTCGTATGTTAGGAGGTGAGCATTGACTGTGTACATGAGCCGATTGCTATATTGCCACATGTTGCTCACATTCATCATATAGACAGGCAATAACACTGGTAATTGACATTTGGACATGCCTGTCTAGTCAACCATTACTCACAAGATATGTGAGGTAAGTGTGTACAACAGCTGTTGTACTGTAAGCATGCTGGAAATGTAAGGACAAACAGTGTTTACTTGTAGGAAATGAGTAGGATTGAGTGATAAAGTAATTAGTAGCTCATGAAGTGTGTACATGTTCTGAACAAGTGCTGAGCATGAATAAGCAATACAGATAGGGTGTTGGATAATTTAAACTCACTGACCCCCAATAGGTACACAATCACATATCCATGAACATGACATGGCCCCTGTAACCATAGCTATGATGGTACAGGTTACACTCTGGCTGCATGTGAGCTGTCCAAATCCCTGGTCGTATAATACACATATGGCAAAACAGTTGGCTCTACACATACACTGCCATGTAAAACATAGGTTCATGGCAGTCTGTGTAAATATGGAATGGATCACACCAACAGTTATCACAACCCACAAAGTGGAGACACCACTCATAATGGGAGGCACAGCACTACTACCCTACTGAGTATGGTCTGAAAGTCTATGAACCTTAATCAACGTAGATGTTGTTAGCAGTACAGATGTAGATGACAGTACCGATAAATACACACTACATAGCATACCTGTGACAGGTCAGAGGGCATCATCACCCATACTGTGTTTCACCTACACTCAGTATACTACATGTACCATCGTATGTCACAGGACTGTTCTACCAGTGGCCTGTTCACAGAAGCAACACTACAAAAGGTGTCCAAGTGACATGTGCATAGCACACCAGTGGCAGCTACAGTAAAACAGGGTTAATGTGTTGTACTTCCCTGTCACTGTAGCCCATACCACACAGACAAATGGGTGGCATCTGCATATGTGAGAATGTGAATGGCCATGACCTAGGAGCAATAGCTGATGCAGTGTTGTGGACAACATACAGCATGGGCTTTGTGGGTGAGGTGCGTGACATATGTGCACAATCTGACAGCTGCTTATTGCATTGTCACTGCTATGTTAATAACCCTGTACCCATTAACTACCACCTTGGCAGCGGTCAACATTATGGACACTGTGTGTAAAGGATAGTGCTGTGCAGTTTACCTCCCTGAGCTAGTGACATCACCAGGCCTATTAGGTAGTCATAAGAGGCAACCCACGTCATGACAGGGTGCCATCCATGAGCATGGAGATCATTAGACAGTCATACTCAGCACTCACATGGCCAATATCAGATCACAGATCACCTTTAAGAGGTATTGACCATGCTTGGATGGGCATCACCAGCCTTCACAATCCTCATTTCCACTATGCAGCATGCTGCCTACCCTGCATAAAGACATGTGCAACACTGTGATGTTGGACATGCTACACATACATATCCTGATCTGAAAGACATACATCATGGACAGCCACCATCCTAGTACAAGGGTCGCCACATGCTGGACAGATCCCTGTGCCATACATGTGACATACACCTGCCATACCATGCAACCCTGTCCAGCAAAGCTGCATATGTCATCTCTGTCATACATGGTGCGATGACTGCAGGGTAGATGTATCAGTGACTGTCTGGATCAGTAATTTGGCACTGATTCACCTGTCGCTGGGAACATGGCTGTTGGATACAGCTAGTAAACCTGACATCCTATGCCCATACATGGCCCAGAGCATACACACTACTACATGATCTTGGCTGTACATGCTATAGTTGATAACCATCCCTGCGAATACCATCCGGCTAGCCATTGTCCCATGTGTATCACATGTGCAACACCGGCGATACGTGGCAGGATGTTGAACTGTTGTACAGTGCCGTGTATTTGTATATGGAAAAACACATGCTTGTAAAGGTTTCCATGTGCATGTCTGCATTGTCACTGCCCATGTCCGTGAAGGCAGTGTATGTGATGATATGTGACATATACACAGCATCAAGTTCAACAGCATTAATGTGCACACATCCAGGCATGTGCTGATAGGTAGAAACACCAGTACAGGCAAACAGACATGCCCACATCACAACAGCATTCACATGGAGTATGAGCAATGTAATGAGGTGACACACGTATATGGTGATAATATCCAATCCCCATCGGGGGTTACATGTGTGTGAAACAAACATGTCAGCCATGTGAGTGTCATGACGATTTGCAAAGACAACTGTTCATAAGTACTAAATGTAATACACATGAATGTGCATCTGTATCTCTGTGCATCTCTGAGATGCTGTGACCTGTCTCCATCATTATGTCTTACAGATAATGCCTCGATCACGACTGCCGGCATATAGCCACTTGGAGGATGATGCCCTCATACCATACCTCCATGATAACTATGAGGTACTGTTCAGCCATGTGCCACAGCATGCCCAGCAGCATGACGACCTGTGGCAGGAACTTCACAGGAGGGTCAATGATGTGGGTGGCCATAACCGCACCTACCAGCAGGTCCACAGACACTGCACAGACCTGATCCGACACCACATCAGAACAGCATCCACAAACTCTAGCTGCCATCGTGGAGGTGGGTGTCTCCCAACCATAGAGCCTGGAGTTGCCTGGTAAGTCACTACTGCACATATAAATATTATATCCCATTTAGTCGCATGTGTCACTGTACACTATGTAATGTAACATCATATGCAAGGTATGTTTACACACATGCTGCATACTATAGTATGCTACCCTGTGTATGCACACATGTGCATACTCCATAGTATATGCTATTGTACTGGCGAATGTGTTAAAATGCAAAGTGCACCCTGTAGCTGTCATAAAGCCATGGATAATGATCTAACTGCTGTGTCACCCCCTATACAGGTACCTCTGGTGTGCCGCAGAGACAGCAGTCCATTGCAGGTGAGACAGTTATCAGTATCAGGCATGTGAATGCACAGATCTATTCGCCATGTGGCCAGTTAACACATGTACACATAATGTATGGTCCAGTCACGATATACAGGTCGCAGCTTTCATCAATCACACTGGCTACCCATGTGCCATATATAAAAACCAAATGAAACAACAATATGAACCCACAGTAACTGTCATTGCTAGATGTGTGGACAGCTGTCCATACAACGGTGGAGGCATTGTTCAATGTAGGAATATGTACTATACATCAGAACAACACATATGGGGTACGCAAACAGTACTACACAGTGAGCTGGTATATGGGCAGCCCACATGATCCATCATTGTGGAATGTGCCCCTGCAATGAGTGCAGATATTGTGATGTGCCAGCTGACATGTCCCAGACATGTAATGGTCCGGCTGCAACACTGTCACACTATCCCATAAAACATACCCCACATATCAAACATACAACTCTTTGTCTGTATAACCCTGTGGACACTGGAGTATCTGACATCTATGGGTGTATGTCATATGGAACAACACAGACAAGTGACATAGATGACCATCACACACATCTGGCCAACACATGTTCACACAAGGCCATGGAGGATGGCCAGAGACATGTAGTAACACACCGTAGATGTGATGTGTATGTGTGTACACCCTGTTGCACATTGTCTACACATGGTCCAACTACAGCCTTTGTTGAATGGTTGTATAGTAGATGTGGAACACTGGACATCCTAACAGCCTGTGCACAGCTTGTGGAGGTGTCACTTAATTTGACCACATACGATGTGTTGCACATCATGACTGCATCACAGCATGAAAGTAGTCACCTGTACAGCTTCCACATACATACAGAGACACCACATCAGGCCAGAGATACCATACATTTCCCTTGCTACTGTTGGACATCACTGTCAGTCATGCACCTTGTGTGTGTGGTACATAAATGTATGTGGAACATGGTGTATTGAGCAGTCTGCCATGTGTGGACACGGTTGACAGGCAGCTAAGATATGTTAGCAGATGTGCAGGGGTGTCATCGGTATGTTGTCCGGTGACCTGTCACACATGACACAGCATGGTGTAGTGTGTATACACCTCAGTGACATGGGTCACAATCCACAGTATGTCTGTATTGTGTATGCACGCAGTCATGGCTATGCACTGTATGTGTATTCCACACTGTATAGCAATAAAGACGCCTCATGATTACATGCAATGGCACTGTGTCTGTACTTCACACTGTATAGCAATATAGATGCCTCATACCACCCTCAATGGTCATACACATCTGCTAAAAGTGCATTCTATCTGTAGGGCATACAGACAACACAGAAATGTGACACCATTACACTGCTGTACATGTGTCTGAACACCATTGTGTCAAACATGTATGCATGTCACTGCACACATCAGCAGATTACATGTCATACTACATGTTAATGTCAACGACATATGCCTTACATCAGCTATGTGTACTGTTAACCTGTGCTGGTCCACATGATGTATCACAGGGATGCATGCTTGCTACCATGATTGTGTGATATGCATGGCTTCTGCTATGACACATGCTTGCTGTTGTGTGCAACCCAGGGATGTAATCTAACTAACACTGTTAATGTCTGAGCTGCATGCCGTCTGCTGTATCAAATGCATGCTGCATGCCTCCTGTCATATCACATGCATGGTTGTCTGTGTGTGTGTGTGTGTGTGTGTGTGTGTGTGTGTGTGTGTGTGTGTGTGTGTGTGTTTGTGTGTCTGTGTCTGTGTGTGCATCTGTGTGTGTGTGTCTCTATTGTAATGTAGAGTATTTGTTTGCCTTCACAGGTGATGTAGGTGCATTGTCCTCCTGCGGTCCATCTGATGTTAGTGTCCCCACAGAGTCTAGCAGTGATGAACATATGCTTGAGGTACAGGCAAGGTTGTCAGGGGCTGAATCTGTGCCTTTGGTTGCCATCCCACCTATATCCCCTGCTTCCCCACACACAGTTCTCATGTCAACACATACCCCATCACCAGTAGCCATAGAGGAAGGACAGTTACCATGTGTTAGCTCGGAACAGGAACGTGTGGTGGCAACGGAAGGTGTGTCGTCACACCATGGTGTCAGTGAACTGACCACAGATGCGCCACACAGACATATGGCCAGTGCTGCTCGTAGGAGGACCCCTGGCTGACATGCACCTGCACGACAGAGCACAGCAACTGGTGTCCCCAGACACATGTTTCAGACTGTAATGGCGGCACAAGCACATGCTGAATGGCAGAACAGAGGAGGGCAGAGGCTTCAGAGGGCTGCTATCCATTCTTTAAATGAAAACATCCAGGCATTGGCAAATGCTCAACAGCAGATTGCTGACGTTTTGGACAGACAATTATGTGACATGGTTAGAATCCTTGACCGTGGCATGGCAATCCGTGGACATGAGCTGTCTGTGCTGGAACATCTGGTAGGAGTGAGGCATAGGCCACATGGATGTAGGCCAGCTACACCACCTGGTGCAGGTCTACGCGAACGAGCTACCTCACATGCCCCCTCCCATAGTGCCGGTAGCAGCAGCAGTGCAGCTGGTGCTGCGCTGTCCCCACCAGGACACAGCAGGCCACATGGACATGGCCCTGGATGGTCCAAGTGGGGACATGGTTCCAGTGGACATGTCATCGGACAGTACCCATTCTGTACCTTTGTCTGGTAGTGCCCGTGCAACCCTTGGCAGGCACAGATCATGTGGCCGTGGACGGACACAGTGAGCTGTACATCCTGGTCTGTACAATCTGGAGCTGTCAACAATACCCCGGATACATGGCAGAACTGTGTGCACACATACACGCACACACCAGAAACATCTGTAGGGTACCAACACCCTCATGCATAATAACCACACATGTCCAAGTAGATTACAGGCCCTAACCCACACTCATGATGTCATCCACTGGTGCAGCCTAGGCCCCTGGCAAACATTATCACCCTGTGTATATGATGATGCCTGTGCCACATCCCTGTCATCCACACCATCAATGCAGGGACATGCTCATATGGTCTGATGCACAGGGTGAACAGAATAGTGAGATAGTTGTATATTACAATTGTTGTGTACTGTTGGGATGCAGCGGACATACCATGTAGTACAGGATTACACTGCATTGTTTTATGCTCACAGTATGTGTCTTGGTAACAACAGTCACATCATGTTGGTAATGATGCCCTGCATCCCTCCTGAAGGTCTAATTGCATGTGCCATTACGTGACAGTGTTTGCAGTTAGAATGCATTGTTTTATGTTCACAGTATGTGTCTTGGTAACAACAGTAACAGCATGTTGGTAAGGATGCCCTGCTTCCCTCCTTCAGGTCTAATTGCATGTGCCATTAAGTACCAGTGTTTCCAGTTTCACATGTGTAAATGTGGAGTACTCACAGGCATGTATGGCAGTACCAGCATGCTATACGTAGCCTCTACCTCACTGTTAGTAAGGCTGACATTCTATAGATCTCTACACACCTACTGATCCAAGAGCATGTGAGCTGTGTACTAGGCCACTTGTGGCTAGGGACGCGACACACATACCAGGTGACTTCACAGGTACGGCTACATGGTGTGGGGGGTTTACACAGCTGTCTAGCTGATGTCAAGGGTGGGGGCCAGTTGATAGCATGAGGACTCACTGTGTAGCAGTAAAACACTGCCACATTACAGGATGTGAACACACACAGACATACACAGACACACACAGTAACATGCCCACACTCACGGGGTCAACGACACTGTAACACACATGATAGTGTTGAGGTGAGGACCCCTGCCTATGTGCTAATCACCATTACAGTACTGTGCACCCACATGACACGACACAGAGAATGAACATGTACAAGTAGTCAGTGATGCCTTAGACTGATGGCATCAACAGGGTAGTAGATTGCATCATCTTGAGGGGTTAGGGGCCCTATCTGTTCTCAATGGTAGCATACATCCTCACTCCATGCACCAGACAGCCATACATACATACACATACACACACTGGAGTCCACATGTTGTGCACATACAGATAGCTAACGTGTGTGATACACACACCACACCTGCCTATGTCTTGCTGTCTACACTGCAGTATGTACAGATCTCTACAACAGTGTACATGGGTGGGTAACAATTGGGATGTATTCCCCACCATACGTGGCATATATGGTCACATAGGCAAACACACATGGCAGTACTATGAAACAAACACCTGCTATCTTCTGATACGTCTGACAGACCTGCAGCAGTATTGCCCGCATTACATTGTGTACCGACACTACCTTTGGCAAGTGTGCTGCTATATGCACACAGGAGGACATAAGTGTTACAAGTGTCAACTGCTTTACAGTCTGTGACACCCTGACCACTGTGCAGGTTGTATATCTTCACCTTCAATTACCGGAAACATAGCTTACTGTTTGCACATGTTATGGTATGATGGCTTGTGAGACACCTGTGAGCTGTCTTCAGCAAACATCCACCTGCAAAGTTGGCCCACCACTTTATGTACACACATCCACCCATACCTGATGTACATCTTACCGTATTGTCAGTATTTCACCATATACAGGTGTCAATGATGGGACTGCATTGCAACTGCACGTTGTAGTCGGACACAAATAAACTGCAAACATCAGCTACTGCTCATGCATGGTAGCTGAATGCACACCTCTACATGTACATGTGTATAGGTCCTACATTCCTGTCATGTAGCCATGTTTGTATGCATTGCAATTGATGAACATGTGTGACATACATGACACATGGACTGTTGTATGCTATGATAGTTGTCATGGGTAACCAGTACAGAGGGAATGTTAACTCAGTCAACATTGCTACCTTATGTACTGTTAGCATTGAACAGCCATGGACCTACCTTCCATGTGCATGCGTGTAATCGCTGTAGCCATGTGTCTGCACATTGACAGCATTAGCTATGCTATGTACATATGTGTTGTGTGTGTGTGTGTGTGGGGGGGGCATGTACATATCCATGGTGGTTACATGTATGTCACATCCAAACATGGGTGTGTCGCCTGGTGTACAGCAACAGTTATCTGTTACAGCTGTATAAGACCCAGGGCCCCTGTTATGTGTACAGCTGACCTGGTTATGAATAGTGGTATCAGTGCATTGCAAAACACATGATGGAACCCTGTCAGGACATGGGTAGTCTGCACAGTTGCTGTACAGCTAAGTACAGTCCACTGTCATGAGTAACATGGTGTTGTACTAATGTATGGATGTGTGTTGCTGGTCCAAGGACACGGTGATGTGTGAGGGCTACATACTACAGTGCAGCATTTACCACTGTGATCTGCACCTGACACATCTGTGATGGCCTTTGAGAGTGTACTGGTCAGTACATGTGAATGGCCTTCATATACGTGGGGACACTAACACCTGGAGCGATCCATAACGGTCTTATGGCCCACATGTCTGTATCTGAGGTATACAGTGGTAGTGCTATTGTGCACAACTGAGCCTTATGCCAGGTGTTCCTCACTGCACAGATGTCAGTATTCCCCATTGTTGGATCTAGATTGGCAGCTATGATTACAAACGCTACACATCTAGCACTGTTTAGCATACACATACAATGCAGTTGTCCTGTAGGTGTCAGGGTGTTCACCTGGTCTCAGGTTCTTCATCTGTGTATGGTACTACATGTGCGAAGTACCCACTCCTTCCAGGACAACACCACAGGTGGTATTAGTGTGCCAGGTTTAGATTGGTACAGCTAAGGTGATGGACAGCAGCAGACATTGTGTAGATGACCGGTGTTAGACATATGTCATACAGCGTTCATGCTAACAATGATGACTATCGACACACTGTGCCCTTCCCTGTTTAGAATCTGTGTGCATAAAAGACAGCCCTTCACTACTATGTGTGTGAGCATGCCCAGTACGTTGTTATGTAGATGGACACATAGTAGCACACGTCAGTCTGGAATGCACTAAGTGTGTGAGCATGCCCAGTGACACCTTGTGTCGGTTGTGTGCCCCTGTGCATAGGCAGGACCATTGTTATCCTGTATAGCGATAGTGGTCATACAAGCATCAGTTGGGCATATCCCACTTCAGGATGGATTCCTACATTTAACACACTGGTTCACAGGTATGTACACCATAACTGCCAGCATTTATGTCGATGTCTGCATTCCTAGAAGGTCATATTGACTGTCTTGAAAGGTGTACTGTCTGTGGCACGTCTCGTATCTATGTAGTGTTGTACTAGTGCTCCATAGATAGCCAGTTGTCCTGCTCACACCACTGCCCTGTGTTCATCTCCATCTGCCTTGGGACACTAATATGCTTTTAGAATGATCACACTCCATACAATCCCTATCAGTGTCTTTGCCTTTGCTGATGATGTCACCCACCTAAAAGTATGCCTCTGGGAGTGTTGTGATCCAGTAATCTCGGTAGCGCGTTCTGTAACTGCGTAATGCTGTAGTGTGATAAGGTAATCAGGTCTATGTTCTAATCCCAGCCCTACTGTGTGTGTTTCCAGCTGCCTGGGGACAGAATAATGTTTTTAGACAACTCACTCTCCGTACACTCCCTATTGGCGTCTTTGCCTTTGCTGATGATGTCACCCACCTAGAATTATGCCTCTAGGAGTGCTGTGATCCAGTAATCTTGGTAGCATGTTCTGTAATTGCATAATGCTGTAGTGTGAAAAGGTAGCTAGGTCTATGTTCGAATCCCAGCCCTGCCGTGTGTGTGTGTTTCCAGCTGCCTGCAGACTGAGTAATGTTTTTAGACAGCTCACTCTCCGTACACTCCCTGTTGGCGTCTTTACCTTTGCTGATGATGTCACCCACCTAGAAGTATGCCTCTGGGAGTGCTGTGATCCAGTAATCTTGGTAGCGCATTCTGTAACTGCATAATGCTGTAATGTGATAAGGTAGTCAGGTCTATGTTCGAATCCCAGCCCTGCCGTTTGTGTGTGTGTGTGTGTGTGCTTCCAGCTGCCTAGGACTGAATAATGTTTTTAGACAGCTCACTCTCTGTACACTCCCTATCGGCGTCTTTGCCTTTACTGATGATGTCACCCACCTAGAAGTATGCCTCTGGGAGTGCTGTAATCCAGTAAACTCGGTAGCATGCTCTGTTACTGCGTAATGCTGTAGTGTGGTATAATAGACAGAAAGGTGCTCGATTCCAAGGCATGGCAGGTGTGTGTGTTTGGCAGTCATATCCTATGTGTTGGTATCTGTGGGTGGCTAGCTTCGGGATGTGTTGAGTGTGTTTTGTTGCTTTCCTATATAGTGTCCACAGCTCGCATAATCGGCCAAGACACTGGGTTGTCAACACATACATTCGCCAATAGGTCTGGTGAGTAAATGTCAGCAGCCCTACTTTTACCCTTAATACAGTCTGACCCGTGTGATGCAATGAAACACACTTGCCTTGATAGTAACAGCACTACATAATGCAGGTGGCACATGTAGTTTCCTTTTCATTCCTATCTAATGCTTTGGGGTCATGTGGCCCGCTGTTGTGATATAAATGCAATATCTATGTATGTGTGTATATGTATATGTGTGTGTATCTATGTATATATATATATATATATATATATATATATATCTATGTATATATGTATATATTTAATATATATGATATATGTAGATATAGATAGATAGACATAGATATATACATATATGTATGTGGACATTGGCACTAATGAATGTTTGTGCTGGATGATCTGTACGTGATCACCTCAGATGTATGTATATCTGCCATGGCGTAGTGGTAAAGCACATCGTCTGTGGTGTGCAGGGTCCCAGGTTCTAGTCGTGTAGACACCGGTTATTTTGTTGCTGGGAAGACCATGGGACATCGAATACGGTGATAGTAAGGCACCTGTAACCAGTTGTGTATGGATCTGAGTGACAGTGAGCAGTGGTTATTAATTTGGAGGTTCGGTATGGGTCATATAACTATGCATTAGAAAACTATACTATGCAGATGAGGTTGACAATAGTGTATCCCATTTATCCCCAGGGTGTGATGCAGATCCCTGGAGTGTATGTGTGTAGATAGCCGGGTGCAGGGCTCGAATATAGATGACAGCATGAGAGGGGGGTCAGGCAAACTGTATGTTCATTGGAGACCTGTGCCACGGGAGTGCTTCTGCCTTAGCACGCCTAAGCTAGGGGTGTGTCTATACCTGACTGGTGACATTGGGAGGGACAAAAGCAGTAGTGGGGTAGTCAGGGTGAACAGGCTGCACAAACAGGTGATGATCAGCACAATCAGCAGATTACATGGCCAGCCCGCACCAGAACAGTACGGTAATGTGAGAAAGCATCATACACACAGGTTTCTTCTACACTCTACACCACCGGTGTATACATGCGGGGACATTTCACAACACAGTCCAACCAAATGAGAAGGGCTGCAGCAGGCAACATAGACCAACATGTGCAGGAGGCCGAGGGCAGTGAGGATGCGTATGCTGCCGAACAACCCTTACTGGGGTGACATACGACTTTATAGACCCAGGGTGACTTACCAAGGGCTACATGAGCTGGGGATAGTGGAGCACTATGGGGTGGACAGAGAACTCCTACAGCGGCCTGTTGACCTGTGCCTGCCACATCTGACACATCAAACAGGCCGAGGGAAACCCATCACAGTGGATACCACGGTATGTGTTGGCCTAGGTATACTAGCCACAGGTACCTCCCAGAGCACAACTGGGGATATCATGTGGATCTCACAGGCATCTGCATCCAGAGTATTGCACCAGTTCACAGATGCCATGTCAACACATGCTAGTGAGCATGTACATGTCCTCATCACACGTGATTAGTAGACCAGCAATATGCATCTCTTCCACCACATGGCTGACTACCTTGGGGTACTGGGTGCTATAGCCTGCACACACGTACGCATCAAAGCACCACCCTATGAGCGGGGTAGGGCCTACATTAACTGCAGGGGCATACCCTCCAACAGCTAGGCCATATGCGATAGCCAGGGCCTTAAACTGAATGTGTGTGCTGTCTGTCCTGGAAGCTATGAAGATTCTGATATATGGCATCTGATGCAGCTGTACAACACCTTTGCCAATACGGACTTCCCCTACAGTCTCCTAGTGGGGGACGCTGGGTAACCACTGGAGTCGTGGCTGATGACACCCATCAGCAATGCACACAAACCTGAACAATCGCAACATAATGAGGCAGATGCACAGGCAAGACATATAATTGAGCATGTGTTTGGGATGCTCAGGTCATGGTTCTGGTAACTGGACACATCCGGTGGAGCCCTGCAGTATTCAGTAGTTACATGCACACAAATTGTTATGGTATTTGTTATGCTAAACAATCTGATCCTGCAGTAACAGTTGCAGCAGGAACAGCATGGGGCAGGGCCACACGGCCCACCACCACTGCCAAGGCCTGTACAGGGACAGTGTGACCTGGAGGAGGAACTGCCTGAGCTGGGCCCAGTAGGCGAAAGGGCCGTGCACAGTATGACCTGCCCTTGGCAAAGAGGCAACACAAGGCATATGCACTGACACAGTAGGTACCCAGGGATTTCACCCTCACTGACTCACACACAGTACAATGGATGCCAAACATGAAACTACCTGTGCTCAGCCATGTATAGGAAGTGCATTGTGCGCATTCAACATAGGCAGCCCTCCAGCACCATCCTCAGGTCTGGAACACACCCAAGGTACGTCTATCGACCTAACAATTAGCAGTTGCATTAGAATGTGTATTTAACCATTGCTATGGTATGGATGTGAGCATACAAGAGAATTTGGTGGCCGAATGTTAGGGCAGCAGACAGTACACATCCATAGTGGCACCATGACATCTGTAGCACATACTGGGGTCACAATAGTAGCTGGTAGTACACAGGGTGTCCTAACCCACTGCAAGTTATGGGCTGAACATCATGTGTGTCCATGCAGCCCACACACGTTCCATACAGCTGGACAGGTGTAGACCACTACAGACAAATGATATACAATGGCCTCTGGATATGCCCAATGAATGACCCCAACCCCCACAGACACACACAGACTACAGTAGGCCAGGCAGTTGGATGTAGGTTGTGAAAGCTAGGACGTCCGACACCACTATGCTGGTAATTAAAGCTAGGATCTGATGTACACTGGTATGCCTCCAACCAGCAATTTAGGTAGGTCCACACACTGACATGGAGTACCTGGCATACCAGTACAGTAGTGGCAAATGTGTACAACTGTCAGCTGTGCCCCCCTTCCAACGTACACATGTGAGAGGTCATGTGCACCACCCCTGGTGCTGTGTAGGACTGTGGATGCGGATGGATGTCCCCCCACGCTATGCAGAAATGTAGCAACTGTCAATGCCACATGACCATTAGCTACCCTGCAGACACAGCATGCCACCTGTTTGTGTAGAACACAGGGGTCGGCACCACAGTACTGACTATCTGGACATGTGACACATGCGATCCAGTTGACCATACTTGGCATGCTCACACACATGACGGTATGACGGTAATGTCAGTCGACAACATGCGTAACAGTCATACTGGGCATGCTCACACACTGCAACACAGGACGGCCAGGCCTGCAAACACCAGTGGTCTGGACATATCTGCCAGTACATTGCTATACTGTTGGATGACTGTGCTGTATGGTATGTGTGTGGTCTATTGTCTGTACATATGCCATGGTGTATTCATAATTCACATGAGCTATGTGCACAGGGTATTGCTACCAACACGTGCTAAGGACGGTTCTTTGTTTGCGGACAGAGCGACGCATTTGGATATGGAGTGGGTAAGGCACATTCCAGCAGGTGGGAACAGTTGTGTGTGGGTTTGCATGGTGTTAAGCACTGCTGACCTCTGGTTACAGCTCCTTATACCCGTTTAGACTCCACATTTCTTTAACAGTGCACTACTGGTATACTGGTAGACAAACATGCTTACACCCGCTCGCTCACCGACATTTGTGCTTACATTTGTCACTCATGCTGGGTGTGTGCGATCCCTTGTGATGCATATTACATCGGACTACATGATTACAGTATCGGGTATGTCTAACCATTAGGCGACGGCAGGCGTTCGACTGTACGGACTCAGCAGCCTGTCCAGTGACATAATCATATTATATGCGTGTTCCTCATACAATCTGCTCCCATCTGGATGATACATGGGAACCGATACTCTGCAATGCTGACATGTGAATGTTATTTGGTTAACGCAGCTCTCTGCCGGGTCATGCTACCGCATACCTAATGTAGGTTTTCCACCTTTTAGATTGGACGACGGGAGACTGTAGGAGTAACACCTTTCCCACTTTGCATGGGACAGTCCCTCATTACGCATATGTGTCATGTGACAATACTCTAACCATTGCAACTGTCCTGATTAGAGGACATTCTTATATTCTACGTGTCTGTAATAGTTGCATGTAATGGGTCTTGTATACATGACACGTCGATATGTTATGTGAAGTAGCATAAGCAACTTGACTGCTGCTAGAGTAAGCTTTGAATTGTGCTAATATGTATATTTCTGTACTATGTATGGCTATAGGTATGTTCTGCCCTGGTACGTCTGACATTTCTACAGAGCAGGTCCCACTTTGGCCATTCGGAATGGTGGCAGCCCTATAGGACCTATATGTAGAGCTATCACATTTGGCAAGGCAACACATACCCACAGCCAGTAGTACAATAACTACTTCACCGGTTTGCATATGTTAAGGTTATTCTTGTAGAATTATAGTTGCTAATACTGTTTCCTACAACATGTAGCTGTTTCTGATACAACAAAATAATTTTATGACACCACTACACACAATATACGACCTCCTTTCCCGAACTCACAGGCCATGTGCCATAACATTCATTTTGCAGGTCACACCTGCCCAGACTGGTGTGTCCCTCAAAGGTGATTAGGTGGTAATCCACATCTATTATGCTATCATCTACCTAAGGTGGTCAGCGAAATATGCACTTTCCGTCACTAGCAGACCTCACATACCAATGGGGGAGAATGAACACTGTATCAGGGACACTGCATAACACCCTGAGGGACACATTTAGATGATTGCTTCTATTAACCAGACACATTGACAGTCACAGAGCATATGTATTCATTCATGTTTGTCGAGGTACATGCTGTTTATGACTCATATATGTTGTCATCAGTCATTACCTGTATTCCTCCACCTGTCCACCTAATTTCACTAGTTCTGGAAGTGTTTAGTTGGACATTGTTACATTCTGATTCATAACTATGGACGTCCATGCTAATCGGGTACACAGCACTGATATGGTCCATATGTATTCCCCAGATGGTTTACAGACTATCCAGTAGATGTGCTCTTCAGGTTTGGGAGGTATAGGCGTCTGCTATGCCCACATAGGAATATTAATGACTTCCACTGGGCAGGCCTACTACATCTCTGCCAACCAGCACCTGCACACTTAAGCCCATTATTGCATACCCATGATTCACTTACCTGGCACCCCTCTACAGCACTCATAACAAATACTTACTGTGAGCGCAGCTGGGGTATGAGCACACCCCTACACAATGCCCACTCTCCCCGTCTCGGGACACATGTCATACGTTTTGTCAACCCATGTGTTATTACACTTGCACAACCTACTGTTCCATGTACACCTACATCCTGCTCACATCAATAACCAGGGGTTCACACGTAGAGTGAATTTTTGGTGTCCTGCAAAGGACCCCATTATCCATGTTAAAGTGTAGACCTTGCAGATCTCTCCCACTGGTACTTTCCTGCTGGTGTTTTGGACAGCAGCAGTGTATTTATCTTTATTGCCTGTCTGTATGTCTGATCGGCCTAGCTGGGCAGTGTGGGAGCTAAAATGTTTGTTTATTGGACCTCCCAGTAACATATGCCCGGTCTGAACATATGTTACCCGTAATTGTTGTAAAGTAACCTAGTTATGTACATGTGTATATCTATAATGACATATATATTTGTTTTGTGTGTATGTGTATATATCAATAACTGTTGTATGTGTGTGTGTGTGTGTGTATATATATATATATATATATATATATATATATATATATATATATATATATATCTTTGTGTGTGTGTGTGTGTGTGTATATATATATATATATATATATATATATATATATATATATATATATATATATATATATATATATATATATATATATATATATATACTGCCTTCCAGTTTATAGCCTGCTACAGACCACCCTCCCAAACCCAGGAACCCCACTCGGCCTTCCTGAGAACACTGGAAAATATGAAGGTCTCTCCAAACACCATTATATTGGGCGACTTCAACTACCCAAACATAGACTGGGAGCATTACTCTAGCTCCAACACCCTAGCCCAAAGGTTTCTAGAATTTATAAACTCAAATGCTATGGAACAACTTGTTACCACTCCCACAAGAGGGGAAAACATACTGGACCTGATCATCACCAACATGGGGACTCTATGCTCCAGACCAGAAGTGTATCCCTCACTGGTAAGATCAGACCATAAACTAATCTCACTGGATATTCACATCCCGACTCCACCCCCTGTCCTGAAAACCACAGTGAAAAACTTCTCTAAAGCAAATTTCACACTCCTCAAAACCGAGGTGGAATCCTTCAAAGCCCCCGGGCCTGTGAAAAATATGGCCCAGACCGCAGAATCCTTTATAAACACATTCTATGAACACCTTCAGGAATGTATGGATCATGCAATCCCAAATAAAACCAAGACCCAATCTTCCAAAGGCAGACGTCCTATCTGGTGGACCCCAGCCATAAACAAACTATACAATAGAAGGAGGAAGCTACTACATGATAGAGCAAAATCCCAAAAAGGGAAGGCATCTCTGATCAGTATTAGCAAAAAACTACGGGCACTCATAAAATCGTCTAAGGCCAGCTTTGAGAGAAAAATTGCACAGGACACTAAGGATAATCACAAGGCTTTCTTTAGTTATGTTGGGAACCTGGGTGGGAATTCCCAGATATGTTCAGAATTAGTCCAAAATGACAAAAAATACACCGAACCCACAGACATTGCCAACATCCTAGCTGACAGGTTCAGCACAAACTCCCCCTCCCACCAAAGGGCAAATATTTATCCCAGCAGAGTGCTGCCCCCCTGACATCTCAGATGCTCAGGTAAGAGCTGCCCTCTCCAAAGCCAAAAACACAGCATCAGTGGGACCAGATGGTGTCCCAGGCTGTGTCCTACATGAACTCCAAGAAGAGCTAAACCCAAACATAAAACTACTGTTCAATCTCAGCCTTACTACAGGATATGTACCCAAAGAGTGATGTACAGCAACAGTGGTCCCTCTCCACAAAGGTGGTGCCTCAACAGACCCTGGAAACTATCGCCCCATAAGCCTGACTAGCTTGGTCTGCAAAGCTATGGAAATGATCATCATGGACCTCATAAATAAAGATATTGGGGACCTACAGACACTGGATCCTACCCAGTTCGGCTTTGTTAAGGGCAGATCCTGCCTCTTAAACCTGGTTGATTTATTTGAAACAGTCACCAAGGCCATTGACGAGGGGCAGGTGGTCCACACAGCCTACCTGGACCTCACAAAAGCCTTTGATACAATACCCCACTCGGGCATTATAGATAAGCTCACCAGCTTAAATATAAACCCCTATGTCACTAGATAGGTTGCAAACTGGCTCAAGGACAGAACCCACATGGTTAGAATTGCTGGAGCCATGTCAGACTCCAAACCAGTTACAAGTGGCGTCCCCCAAGGCTCAGTCCTGGGACCTCTCTTGTTTGGTATATATTTCTCGGAGGTACAGGCCAACATGGAAGGACTATGGCTGACTAAGTTCGCAGATGACTGCAAACTGGGCACCATAATTGACTCTCCAGCTGACACAAGCATCCTCCAAAAGGGCCTCATAGAAACAGACAACTGGTGCCAGAGCCATGGCCTCAAGCTAAATGCCAAAAGTGTATAGTCATCCCTTTGGCAAAACAAAGTGCCCACAAATTACCACATAGGTGGTAATCCATTCAGTACAGAAGAAGTAATTAGGGACCTGGGGACCCAAGTTGATAGCAATCTCTCATTTGACAACCACGTGGCCAAAGTGGTTAGAAAAACATTTTATATAGCCCACCTAATCATGAAGGGATTTACATCTAGATCAGGGAGGTCATCGTGCCTCTTTACTCATCCCTCATCAGGCCCATAATTGAGTACAATGCCCTTTTGGGATGTACCTTACCAGACACCTGCAGCAACTGGAAAGACCCCAAAAGTACCTCACCAAGAGGATCATAGGGCTCAAACAGATGCCATATGCTGCCCGGTTAAAGAAACTCCAGCTCTACTCAGTGGCATACCGCCTGCTCAGAGGCGATCTGTGCCTGACGTATAAAGCCATGTCCAACCAATTAATGGACATGCTGCACCTCAGAAAATCCAAATCCCATCGAGCTACGCGCTCAAGAGACTTGAACCTCAGCACTGAAATAAATAGGACATGCTGGAGGGACAGATTCATAACCCAGAGGCGCCCTTCACTCTGGAATAAAATCCCAGTCCAGGTTAGGCAGACTCCCTCATTGACTCTCTTCAAGAGGAATCTTGATGCGTGGATGGAAGATCGTAGGTTTACTCCAGGTATCACTTCTGTGTCACTGTTAGACAGAGGCACAGTATACTAACCTCGAAAAAGGGCATATCAAAATTAATTTAAAATGGGTGGCGAAAGCCAAACACAGTCAGGCTAGGCTTATAAATGCCCTAGGGCAGATAGCCTAGTATGAACCTATGAACATATATATATGTGTATATATATATATATATATATATATATATATATATATATATATATATATATATATATATATATATATATATATATATATATATATATATATATCTCTCTCTCTCTCTCTCTCTATATATATATATATATATCTCTCTCTCTCTCTCTCTCTATATATATATATATATATATATATATATATATATATCTATATATACATCTGTGTGTCCGTTAACCAATACATTTCCCGGACATACCCACTTACACATGCGTATTGGGTTGTATCTCTGCTTCAACAGCATACTATTGCCTTAGTCATTATGACACCGACACTTCACTTCGGTTAACTTGTAATCAATATACAGCACGTTATACAGAGGACAGATGTCGCACGTTTTTCATGTCTGGAGTACCGCTGATAAGTGTGATGTGATATTGTTTCATTTAACCTATTTCTCGTATGCACAGCCTACTATTCCTGCTACTGTGTTTGTTTCTGTGCACATTCATATTATTTATGTTAATAAATGGAGTGCTTGTGTTACAGAGATTGTGCGTCAACATATTGTTGTCTGCATGTAGTTGTGTCTTTCTGCTTTTCCCGGTTTGGGGTCGCCACAGCAGAACTCCGGTCCGCTTATGGTTGGCAGATAACTTTTACTTGCCAGGCTGCCAGCCCTGACGCACAACCTCCAATGATGGTACGCCCATTCACGCATGTCTCCACGCAGACGACGCTCTAGCTGGGAATCGCACATACGTACTAGCTGACCTCCACAAGCCGCTCCATTGCAACTGTTTACAGACGCAGGGGTTTGGGCAACTCTGACCACATTATTAGGTTGGCACTACATAATATAGGGTGGGGGATGCTTCCACTACATGATACAGGGTGGGGGGGGGTTTCCACTGGTGTTTCCCTTCACATTTGACTATTTCATTCATTCATATATACGATGAATATTATTCTGGACATCACTTATGAATTCACTACAGGTATGCAATAGCCCTGTCAACAAATGTAACAGTTGGTTGGTGTACATATGTGTATGGACCTCTGTGATACTCGGGGACTAATTTCAACAGTGACAGGGACAAGGCAGTGACAAATCAGGGACAATCACGGACACTTCTACCATATTAGTACTATTAACTTGGAACATGTCGACAGATTTGTATTACTACTTATTTTCTGCAGTTAAATGCATCTATTACTCTTAATTCTTGTCATTAGTCATTTTCATTCAACACCTTTCCTCCAACGGTCACTGGCTTTGTGAGTGATTATGAGGCTGGCCAGTTATTGTGCGAATGCTCTGACCATTGGTAAGGTTGCCACATTTTCATATGTACAGGATGGGATATATTCTGGAGACACCAGATTTTCTAGGCCAACACACCCACGGTCAGTGCAGGGTTTAGAACATTCAATATTTTCCTAGCTGACAGCCTATTCCTTTAGCACTTTAGTTGCTTAGTCGTTTCTTGTACAAATTACGTATTTTATATCCAGACATGACTGCTTTAGGCAACTGTTACATGAAGTATGGTACATAGTTATTTCCTACAATCACAGGACATTTGCCATTGTATCATTGTTGGTCAGGACACATTTACCCAAATAGTGACTGTCCCTCACACAGTGGGTCAGGAGGTACCCTGTTTATGTCAGCGCCTTAATCACCCTATTTCCAAGTGCCACTATGTGAATGTGTACAATATATTCTCTCGATTATTCATGTGGGGAGACGTACGTCACGGGCAGGTGTTTGATCCTGGGTAGTAGGTTCTGCATGACCGTCTAGGGCTGGACAGTCTCGTGCACCACTACTGCACATTCAACTTGTGTCCGGATGTCAACAGGACTGGACATCGTGTCCTGATACCCAGTCTGATGTTTACACAGGTTACTTATCCCATGAGGGATATCCAAAAATTGAACAATACCAATACCGTCCATTCTTTTGGCTTTACGAAAATGTGTTGGGGTTTTACGTGCAAGGGATACAAAGTTTGCAATCCTGAAACTGCCTAGGGTGACACTGCCTACTACATATGAGTAGTGGTCACTATGTGTAGATATGGCTGCGCCAAGCTAGTAGGCCGAGTATGGCTGGATTTGGTGGACGTTCAGGTATGGGGACGGGTTATGTGCTGTGGAGGGGATGATGGGTATTCAATTATGCATCCAGGTGTGTTGCATTTGAATGGGCCGGTTCCATCCAGACCATTCTGTGGGTATGTGCCGGTGACATTTCTGTACATTTGTATCGCACATTTTATTATTCATATGTTTGTGTGATTGTGTTCTAAAGTATGGCCTGTCAAGTTGTATTGCAGATGTGTATACTTGTTCTTTGTGTTTCTTTCTGATTCACCCACTGCTCCCTTATACACCTCCAGTTCACCTATTCTGCATCCAACACAGTCTCGCCTTTGTGGATTATACCATTACCCCCCCCCCCCCACACACACACACATATTCCTGACGCTCCATCCATCACTTCTTTGGTTGATGGCCCATGAGGGACAAGGGAACACATTGCATACACTACATATGTCAGGTACCTGTATGGTTGTGTGGACTACCCTGGCATGTTTCACCTTCTACATGCTGTACATCACGCACATAGGTACACTCCCATACTTAACTTTCATGACATGGTTGGTACACCTGGGTAATACCCGTTCAACTGTGACACATCCTGACAAGTACGGCTTGGACCGCATATGGGCGGATTTTGGCCGACTGCTCTGACCATTGGTAGGGTGCCACCTTTTCATATGTCCAGGATGGGATATATTCCGGACACATATCTGATTTTACAGGACAACACATACCCATGGTCAGCACTATGGATAATACTTTTCCTTTCTGCCTACATGTTAGCTTATTGTTGTAGCAGTTTATATGCTCCTTCTGTTTCGTTTTCTTGCTTATTCTATTTCTTGTCACATGTGGTATGTTACATACGGACATACCTATTGTATGTGACTATTACATGTGTTGTGGGATATAATTCTGTCATACTGTCGCTAGATATTTACATTTATCATGGTTTTGGTATGGACACATCTACCCAGCTGTGTACTATCCCTCACAATGTGGGACAGCTGGTAACCCTGACTATTGGGCTAGACGTAGCTATTGGCGGCAAGCTAACATGATGCGTTTCACTTCCACTTGGTATAACTATCTACACTGCATTAGAATATGGGAACACGGTTTTCAATGTCATTTGTTCGAGGGATGGAGACTCGATATTCCCTACCATGCATTTGTGTTTGCTTCTTCATTTTGTGTTCGCAAGAACTGTCATGCATGCTTTGCATACGTTTCAGTATCCATGGACACTGACAGGTGTGATTACTATTGCAGGCAAATTGTTATATTCAAGCATTTTAGGTTGCACGTCGACAGCTGACATTTCCACGCCTCTGTGCGGCACTTCGACATGCCCTATGCACTCGCGTTCATTTCCTATGCACGTGGCTGTGGCGGCAGCGTGCCTTCATTAATATGCATTTGGCGCTACTGCGACATCTACATGCCACACGGTCGGTGCAAGCCTAACGCCGGCCTTGCGCCGAGCTTCATGAATCCCGGGGAAAGTTTCCCTCATCAAAATAGATATTTCATTAAGTATTTATTCCTTGCTGGATGTGTGTTTTGCAGAGGCCACATTCAGTTTGTTGGCACTGAATGTTCTGTTATTGCTTCCTTGCAGAATTATTTCTTGGATAAGTTAAAAAAAAAAAAGAATGTACCCAAATTTTTTAAAAGGGACATAGGCTTAAATATTGATTTTATGTAGCTTTGGCAAATTCCTTTCTTTACTATACAGATGTACCAATCTGTTTTTTTTCTGTTGTGGTATTTATACAGCAGACACCTTACATTTCAAATAAAAAACATGTAATTATTGTCCAAACAGAAAATGTTAGGCTTATTGTGTTTTGAAGAAAAGTATAATAATAGGAAACAGTAGAGTCTGTCAGATGTAGAAATGCAAATAATCAGCATGGTGCCAGTGGATAAAAACAAACACAGCTGCTGATCATCCCAAAATGGACTAGGCTAGTGGGACTAATGTGGTTAACAAAGGATAAGTAAAGGAAATTCTCTTGGAAGATTCATTGGGTAGCACCTTGGAAGTTCAACACAACAGAGTACCAATTTGCACAATGGTCTGAAATGTAAAGGTGAAACAGTAACCAAGCCCACACAACACAATCGGTGAAACAGTAACCAAGCCCACACAACACAAGCGGTGAAACAGTAACCAAGCCCACACAACAGAATTGGTGAAACAGTAACCAAGCCCACACAACACAATTGGTGAAACAGTAACCAAGCCCACACAACACAATTGGTGAAACAGTAATCAAGTCCACACAACACAATTGGTGAAACAGTAACCAAGCCCACACAACACAATCGGTGAAACAGTAACCAAGCCCACACAACACAATCGGTGAAACAGTAACCAAGCCCACGCAATGCAATTGGTGAAACAGTAACCAAGCCCACACAACACAATTGGTGAAACAGTAGCCAAGCCCACACAACACAATTGGTGAAACAGTAACCAAGCCCACACAACACAATTGGTGAAACAGTAACCAAGCCCACACAACACAATTGATGAAACAGTAACCAAGCCCACACAACACAATTGGTGAAACAGTAACCAAGCCCACACAACACAATTGGTGAAACAGTAACCAAGTCCACACAACACAATCGGTGGTTACAAATCGATGTGCCTTTGCTCCTTTCCCAGGTGTGAAATAGTAGCACTAATCCAAAGCTGCTTCCTGAAAATCAGGTTTCAAGCTCACAATCAGTCAGTAATCTTGCCCAAGATGTAGGGTATCTTCTAAAAGTTTTCTCTTGTTAGATTTACTGGGTAGCACCTTCAGAAATTCAACACAAATATGCCAAATTACATAAAGATCTAAAATTTAAATGGAAGAGATTCCCGCAAAAACAGTAACCCGATTAATCACGGAATTCACACACACACAAAGACACACACAGATACACTTGCATGTTTCATTTACCAATATAGAGAAATATGAATCACTTGGTGCCCAAAACAAGGCACAGAGCAAGATATCAGTGCTGGGCAGCTGGCCTCATACCAGAAAAATAAGCATGGGTTTTATGAAAGTCCTGCCTCCAGTGCCTTTTTGTATTTTACAGTATATAGTGTAACATATCATGGTCGTTCCAATGGTAGAAACCTGAGAAAGATAAGAAACAGGCATGATTTAATTGTTTAATGGGAGACAGTGATATATTAAGGGATAGATATGATACTAGACAAACAGTCTATTTATATAAGGGAAACTGCAGGTTAGTGGAAGAATAGACAGTGGTCCCATTAAACAGGAAATAACTGCAGACAAGGTAGTTGGTTTTAGGTGAGCACCTGCACCTTTTTTAAGGGGTGGGGTAAGAGCAGTTTGGCATAAGTCAATAGAAGAGGGATCCAGTCAGGACTGTTACACAACTAACCAGGATAATATATCTGAAGTTAGAAATCTGGGTAACTCTCAATAAATATGCCTACCATATCATTATCAGATACTGGTCCCATCCTATTTCCTTCTCTGAGACCACAAATTATCTAAGTTAGATAAAAAAGTCTTCATCAGTCCAACTACACTTATTATGGTTTTCCTCACTATAAATTAGCATAACTATCCAACTAGCAGCAAATATTCTTAAGGGTTACTCAATTTATTAATGCTAATTCTCTTGTCCCTCTTGTTTCCCACCCCACCAGGGGATAATAACCTTCTTAACCTTGAGCTTATCAACTTCTTGCCCTTATGTAATGTCACTGCCTCCTCAATAAAATCTGACTGCCTGGCAATAACCTTCTTCCTTAATGCTTGCTTTGAACCCTGCCTGAAAAAGAAACATAATATTTTATGATTACTACAAAACAAACTTTTTCCTATTTATATACATTTTGGCAGCTATAAATGGTGCAGTTCTCCATATAACCCAATGCCAGATGTTATTGCATACCTCTCTGAATTCAGTTTTCTTATGGGCAAATGCATCAAGAACTGTGTTCTCATCCACATTAACAATAAAAAATGATAATGATAATAATAATAATAATAATAATAATAATAATAATAATAATAATAATAATAATAATAATAACAATAAAGAAGTCAGAAATTAGTCCATATGAAGGAAATTCCCATACAAATAAGCATTGCTTCATCCTTCAGATGAAACGTTAAACTGAAGTGTCATCTGCTTGAGTTGATGGGAGCTCAGTTGAATATAAAAGATCTGATGACACCTATTGAAAAGATTATGGGAAGTCCCACTATGACTCAACCAAATTTCCCCACGTAGCTCATATACTGTTTCAGGTCTCCCCCGAAAAGACAGCACTAGACTGGTGGGACTAACTCAGTCAATTCAACAGAAGAACAGGGCCAGAAATATAAAAGATAAATGCAACCCAAATATTTAATAAAAATATCCAAGCCGGTCACTAACTTCTATACTGGTTTCGGCAAACACCTTCCTCAGTACGATTTCTAATTCAGTCAACAAAGGATAAATAAATAACTAAATTACAAAAAATATTAACTTCAAGCTTACTGCAACAGATTCCCACTCTCCCACGATAAAAGGGAATGTAATCTAATAAGTAAAAACTGCAAACTCACCATCAATTATTGCAAGGCCATGTATGAAATCAGGGTCAGCTCCCATGGTGGAACCCTAATATAAACAGGCTGTATAATAAGAGAAAAAACTCATTGCACACAAAACTTTATTGTAACTCTCAAGAAGCCAAAAATGTTCTTGTTTAACTAAACAAGGAACTTCAAATCTTAATCAAATCAACCAAAGCCAGGTAAGTAAAAATAGCCACTTGAGTGAAAGATAACTACAAAATCTTCTTTAACTGTGTTAGAAATCTCAGAAGCAATGCCCAGGAATGTATAAAATGAAGTATCTCCAAAGCATCCGGTTTAAATTAAAAGTGTGGCTATCAGTTCTCTTCAGAATAACAAATATAAAACCATACATGTATGGTGTTGTGAAGCCAGACCTAAAGTGTTTATGAATTTGTGAATAAAGTTCATTATCTGCATTTTTCAAAATATTGTGGCATGAAATTACATCAAAATGATTTACTTACACTAAAATGCAGGATGCAGCCCTTCTTTCGGAGCTAGTACTACAACCTAAGGATTTCTTCTAGTATCATTCTGTGAAAATTTCATGTGCATATATTAAACCATTTTGAAGACAGAATCCTTTATATACTGGGAGCAAAATAAATAAATAACCTGAGTAAATCAATAGTTTGGGGGACAGCTTTAATTAAATTGTCCACTTATAAAAGGATGAAAAAAGCATGAAATTCGTGGAGAGCAGGGGCGGAGAGGTTTGGACCTTAGGCTTCTAGTAACACTCAGCGAATGACTTAAAGTCTCCTTCTGCCTTGTTGCATGTTATGTTATGTTATGTTATGATATGATATTGCTTCTTAAAATTCCTTTTTCTACATTGTTGTATTTTTCTGGTAAACATTTTGATTTTACCCGCATTGCTAAAGTATAAAAATCGTATAATGTAACACATTCTACCAGTGTAGCTGAACATAATGTTGAAGTTGTGCATTCTATGGCCAACCATAAGCAGACAGAACAAAATAGATGGAGAAATCAGGAATGATTAAACAATATGTATATCAGACTGAGAGAGAGAGAGAGAAAATCTGTAAGACAAAGAAAGACTCAGACTACTAACATATCTTTTTGTGTTTTATATTTTGAAAATAAAATTCTAAAGTACGTATTAGGCATGTATATGTAACTCTTACAGATCTGCTTAAAATAGAAAGAAAACAAGTACAGTATTCATTATGTTTTCAATAAGTGTTCTGTCTGTACTTTTATACCTATACTCTTTGATATATATTATATTATATTATATTATATTATATTATATTATATTATATTATATTATATTGTAGAGCATGTTAGTCAGCAAGTAAGTGGATGGATCTGACCATGACAAAATTGGTTATAACATTGTAGAATAAGATCCATCTGTGAAAAATATAGTGTGAGGCTACAAAAGCTTACATATTATTATTATTATTATTATTATTATTATTATTATTATTATTATTATTATTATTATTATTATTTCATGACACAGCACAGCCAAACATGCTTGAAGTATAACAGTATGATTTTAATCTTTAAAACATCAGGGGGCACAAGACACATGGAAAAGTAAAAACTGTGCAACTTTTTTACATTTCAGACATCCTACATTTTCCCAGTGCACATGTCTTTCTTGGTGTCTGTTGAAAATAAACTGTATGCCTCAGCACATATACCATTTAGGAAATATAAGTAAAGGAAAAAAACAGTTTTGGTACAACATGTCTTCAGGCTTGTCACTGACAACCAGATAGATTTTTTTGTGATATTTATTTTTCTGCTTGCCCATCATAACAGCTATTTAATAAATATAAAAGTGTGTACTGGTTTGGCTTAATACCCCATTTCAAACATAAGTAAGAATTATAGTACCAGAACCTCATGCCCATGATTGGAATGCCAATAGCTTTTTTTACAAAGACCACTCCACTCTTCACCCCAAAGAAAGACGACAGAAATCCACAGGTGATTCAGAGTGTAACACCATGATGTTAGAGCAAGATGTTCCTGGATTAGCACTGTGATGAATGCAAGCTGTAAAAGATAGCAGGACATGCACCTAGTTATCTCACTTGTTTGAATTGTACATAAACCACAGTAGAGGTGTGAGGAGATAGCTGCCCCAGCGTGAAAATAGCAGACTGTATTCACTTCCTTGTTATTTAAGAAAATAAAAACTCTTAAACGTAGAAAAAAAATAATAAATAGTCTGAAACTTCAGATGTTAATTCCTACTTCTATAAAGCACTAGCAGACTTAGTCACCAGAATAACTCGGCTTTTATTTATAATGAGCACTTTTGTCCATCAACTGGACTTCATCAGTTCAATTTTTCAATAACAGCTTTAACTGTGGAAAACTAAATAAATGCTTAATAAAAACAAAAGATTTTAATTCTATGTCTAAGTTTTTATTTTTCATTTTTCTCAACTAATAAGGAAGTAAAGGCAGTGTGCGATTTTCAGGCTGGGGACTGCTAACTCCCCTCATCTGTACTGTAGTTTATGTACTTGTTCGCCCTGTAACACACTATTAGTGTCCATAGGATTCTTGGATGTGAGGCAGATTTACCAGAGCCATTGGTGAGCTTTGTTCCTTCTTTGAATGGTAGCAGAATTCTTTTATTCATAGTATTGTGAAATTAATGAGCAGTCTAATGCTAGTGCGATAAAAGCAAAGGAACACAAAGGACAGAGAGTTATTCTTGCTGTTTGCATGGTAGTACAGAGTGAGGTGAAATGTAATCATTAAACCTCTTGCAAAGCAAGAGTGGTTCCATGTGATACTTTATCTTTTTAATGTGTTTTCAAAGTGTAGGTTTATGTTGCTCTAAAACCTTCAAGTTAATTAATAATAAAACATGAAACATAGTATATTGTATTTGTGGCTAACATGAAACTTCACATCTTTTGATAAATTATTACCAGAGTACAGATGTTTATGTGTCTCTCTGTTCTGCCAGTGATGTGCCAGGAAATATATTAATAGTATATTTCTAGAAACAAAGGGCAAATATACACAGGAGATTAAAGCATACCATTATGTAAAGTATAAGTGTTTGGAAGAATGACTACACAGATGTGACAACATTTGATGTTCTGGAATGCTTAAGTGATTTTATTGACTTAGAAAAAACATTATTTGATCTATTAATTGGATTAAAATTCCATCCAGCACAGAGGCTTGAACTGTCTGAGCTTCCTGTGGGAGACACTTTTGAAAGGTCTGCGTGGGAGAGTGCAAGAGAATGTCATGTCAGAATTTTGGCACACCAGTCTGTTTTAAACTTCGGAGTTTGTGATGGTAATGTAACACTGAGGTCTGGTCAGAGAATAACATTATAGGTTTAAAACCCATAATAAATAATCACATTCTGTGACTTTAAGCCAATTCATGTTGCTGAGTTATTTTCCGTGATTAAACGGATATAGTTAAAATATTTAGATTTATAGTTCAAGGTGTGTGTTGAGGGGTTTACACATTTGTATGGTAGTAGGAAGACTCTTATCACTTAAATTTAAAGGATTTAATATAGATGTAACTGGTGAAATTTTTCCAATTAGGTATACAATTCTACAGCAATCAGCAGAAAAAGGTGAATAGACATAGACTATTGTTTTACTTTTTTTACAGTGTACAAAGTCATTTAATGTAGATTTATTGAAAGCATATAAAATTATTTGAATCAGGGCCACAGCCCAAAATGTTACCTCCCATTAGAGATATCCTGTACAAATGAATCACACAGATGTGTGCACATATGCATGCGCATGCACCCCCCCCCCCACACACACACACACTGTTAGCAGACTTGGAAACAGTGGTTTGGTAAACCACACTGTAGAGATCTCTTGTGGCTATCAGACAAAAGTACAGGTATTATATTTACTGATATTGTGGCTTATGAGTCATACTGCTAAACATGCAAAATGTATAATTAGATGGTAATAGATTCAAGCCTGGTATTCCTAGTAAATCATGTTCTTTATGCAAACTCTGTCAAGAGATACAACAGTTTGATTTTTTGCATATCTGTCTTTGTACCTCTGTTTTGAACTATGTAATAAACATTGAATTTCAGGTATATTTATCTATGCATCTGTTTTGTAAAACCCTTGTTGTGGTGAGGGGTACAGTGATAGCAAGATGAGAAGGGCATATGAGACTTCTTTATCCTAAGCTCATCTGACTGGATCCTCAGGTATGTTTGAGCATGCTGAAAGGTATTATCAATAGCATGTCCTGGATCTGCACCAGAGATTGTACCTAAAGCACCTCTGGCAGGGGGCACCAAAGAGGCAGCATTACTAGATGTCCAAACCGCCTCAACTAGCTCCTTTCAAACTGAAGAGCAGTGAATCTTTTCTGAGATACTCCTGCATTATAGATCTTCCCTCTGTCTCTCTCTGTCACCCAGAGTGAACCCTGATACCCTGCAGAGGAATGTCATTCCCTCCGCTTATGTTCATGATTGTATCCTTCTGGTAAATATCCAAAGCTTGTGACCTTAGATAAGAAAACATACATTGAGCGGAACAATGCAATCTTTGTACTATGATTCAGCTGGCACTTCACCACCACAGTCCAGTACAACACCTTTTATACTGCCATTATTGTCATAAATCAGCTGATTAATATCCTAGTCCCCTCTACTCTGTCTTGAACAAGACACCAAGACAGTTAAACTATTCTTGCGTGCAAAGAGCATTCTGGTCCTTTCCAGGAGAGAACCATGACCACTGATTTGGAGATAATGATTTTAATGCTAGCCACATCATTCTCTGCTACATGCTAGTGACTACAATTTCTTGAGCTGAAAAGCAAAATAAAAGAGGAAAAAAGGAACCCTGAGGTGATGTGATATATTTTATTGGAACAACATAATTTTACAGTACAGCTCCAAAAGCTGTGTACTGCAAAAGCCATTTGTCATGAGTTCAAACTCCAGAAAATGGGATGTTGCAGTGTTCATACAGTCTAAAGCTTTCAGTGAAAGTACTGAAAAACCTATTTTGGGTCAATAAAATGTATTACATCACATCTGCTTTTCAGTGGTTTGAGGAAAATAGGAAAATTTTGTCAGCCCCAAATTGTTTACTGTTCATATCTTGGCTAAATCTTAATATTCTGTCCATGACAATCATAAATGGAATGTACCTCACAAAATATCTGCAGCAGCTGGAATGTCCACAGAAGTACATCACAGAGGATTATTGGCTCAAACAGATGCTTTACACTGACCGTCTCAAAAACTCCAGCTTTACTCCGTAGCATATCGCCTACTCCGAGGTGATCTCTGCCTAACATATAAAGCTATGTCAAACCCAGAGCTGTTGGACGTGCTACACCTAAAGAAATCCCAATCCCTCTGAGCTACATGCGCTAGGGACCTAAACCTTGTCACCACAATAAACAGGACATGCTGGAGGGATAGATTCCTGTCCCAGAGACTTCCCATACTCTGGAACAAGCTACCCATCTATGTCAAGCAAAGTTGCTCATTAGCACTCTTCAAGAAAAATCTTGATGAGTGGATGGGAAATAGGAAATACACCCCAGGGATCACTTCTGTGGCTCTGCTCGACAGGGGCACAGGAAAATAACTTTCTTGGGTGGCATAAGCCAGGGAACCTTGTTGGCTAGGCTACTTAGGCCCTTGGGCTGATAGCCTAGTACCTACCTATGAACCTATGAACCTATAAATAGAAGGGCAGTCAAGGCATACGTTTGGCAGAGAGACATGCCCTGTTTGTCAATACTTAACAGCTACAATGCAGTCACAACTCTCGTTCTGAAGATTACTAGGACCCCATGGCATAGAACAATAGCTTTGTGACAATGTATTGTTGTAGCACCTCTCACAGGGCATTCTGGGCTACACAGTCTTATGCTTTTTGCCTGTACAAAAATAAATGTAGACAGAACTAGGAAACTCCCACAGCCTTTTCAATTTATGTACAAATTTATAATGGTAATTCAATGTTCCACAGCCAAGACATTATCTGCAATGCTACTTCTGAACCAAGTTATATGTAACTTGGATTTATAGGTTCAGAAGAAAAGAAGCTTAACCGTCCTATTTTCTGCTGTTGGAATTGACTATATTGTACATCTTCCATGATTAGCCCACTAGATTTGGATGCTTGCTAATGCTAAAGATCACTTTCACAAAAGAGCATCTATTTGGCAGCCTCTGGCAATACTCTACTCTCTGAAGCTAGATGCTTGTCCACATTAAATATCTCCTGTATGTCAATGCCAAACTCTTTTCTTGTCCAACATCTTTATTCTTCTATTTGGAAGCAAACTATAACCTTTCAAATGTCATATAATCCTGCATTACATTTCTGCTTATAAGCTTCTGTTTACACATCTTCATTCGCCAATGACTGTACGTGCTGTTAAACTCACCACAGTCAGATACTCACCTACAATAGGAATCACATGCACAGCAGCCTGTATTGGAAGGCAGTATGTCAAAAGCCAATGTGCTTGTTTCCGTATGGTATCCCATTAGTGGGACTAGGCAGGTATGTAATCTGTGAAATCTGGTGGGTTTTTTCTAATTTTCAATGTGGCACAGTTCACCTTCTCTCCTATTTTCTTTATCATTTTTTCATGTTTCTTTCATCACTTCCTTTACACAGAGGATTTACACCTTTGTCTTATGATCTTACCCCATCCTTCCTGGAAATTTAATACTTTGGAACACTGATATTATTGTGATAGTTGTCTGTGTACCATCCTGTTGTGACTAAGGCAAGAGTGCCCTTCTTTTGAAATCTTTCATTTAGACGATGTTTTGCCTTGTCTGGGACCTATAATTACCAAACCTGAGATACAACAAAACAATAAAACAGGTTCTCACTGCAAAAAGGACGCTGCGAACACACAATATAAGATAAGTGCTTTTGTTCCTTTAATCAATGTAATGGAACTTCATCAGATAACATTCAATACAAAATTCCTCCTTATAAAACATTAATTAAAATAATAAACTTCTTAAAGAAACTTTTCATTTCATTTTAAACACATAAAGATCGTGTTTACATAAAAATAATACAAATGCTGTCATTGAATACACTATGAAAAACTCATGTTAAAATGTGGAACCGGTGAACTCCAAATTATATCATAATATATTTATTTAATATTGAATGTATGAGACACTTTATATTCTGACTGTTTTCAAGGTTAATAAAGTACTTATTGATATTCTATTGTTTTCCCCAGGAGGTTGCATGACATTTAATAATACCTGCCAATGTGTCTCCCTATATTCCAAAAATTATGATTAATTTGCAACCCCGTCATTCACTGCCACTTTTTAAAGATTATTCAATGACATTTGTATTGTTTTTTTTATGTAAACACAATCTTACTATTTATGTGTTTAAAATAAAATGAAAAGTTTCTTTAAGAAGTTTAGTATTTTAATTAATGAAGGGCTTTGATTGGTCCTTTACTGTTTTATAAGGGGGAATTTTGTATTGAATGCTATCTGATGAAGTTACATTGCATTGATTAAAGGAACACAAGTGCTTATCTTATATTGTGTGTTTACAGTGTCCTTGCAGTGAGAACCTGTTTTTTGTGTTTTGTTGGGACCTATACTCACTACCTTCTCTCTGCATATTTTTGTCTCTTAGTTTCTTTGCCTTCTCTTCCATTTATCTCTATTCTTTCTCTTTATTGGTTCTCGTTAATGAGTTATTCTTTAGTAATTATTCTGATTTAATAACAAGAGAGACTAGAGTCAGTGCTGCTGTTTTTCTATGCCATCCTCTTTGGTTAGTGGAAGTGGTTGTTAATGGAATTATATTTCTGACACAATTCTGACTCCTTTCAAGGACTTTTGCAAACCATTCCATCAGTTTAATCGTGCATCCTTCTACGCAGATTCTCAGTGCACATTGAAGACATCGAACACTATGATACATGTGAAGGCTGCCGGCCTAGCCAGATAGAATTTTATAGATAATTCTGTCATTTGTGAATATTAATGTAAACCACAGGCTTGTGTCTTAAATGGTAAAAACAGTGTTACAAGTGGAAATGAAAAAAATGTAACAACAGTGCACTCTACTGACCAAGTAAAGCATGTTATGACCCTTTGATGTAAACATGGCTCTGGACGGTCTAGATGAAGGAATTCTTGCTATTGTTGTAAGGCCAGAGTTAATGGCCAGAATTTGCATGCATAAATGTCCTTAATGGCTTTGCTTCCTGACCTGGTGTGAACTTACTAAAGAATGTAGCCTGTTAGCCTGGGAACCCCAGGAAAGTGTGAAGAATGATGTAATGTGAACCAGGAATGTGATTTTAAAACAGAGACAATCAGAGAGCATTAAGCATTTATTGTCCTGACTATCCAACACATCAACACTGTCTTGCTCTATATGTAAGTTTATCTTAGATTTGTGTTTTCTCTTAGAAATAGCTAGAAACTAGAAAGGTTAGACTAAGTTTTTTTCTGTGATGTCAGAACTGTACTACTGAATTATTTTAAGTATTTCTCTGTGATCTCTAAACTCTTGACTAGCACTGTGTAGTAAAAAGTATTGCCTTGTGTTTTGACCATTTGTTATTAAATATTTTAAACCCTTTCAACTGTGGCTGTTTTTGTAGAGATAATTTACGCTCTTTAGAGTACCTGCATGCCTTTGGTAAAATTGTACAAAGCCACTCCAATAGCTTTAGCTGTGGGCTGTACTACCAAATGGATAATAATATTGCCCAGTAATAATTGGACACCCTTTTAAGGGCCTTTGAGTAGCTGATAAATGTTAGTGGGTGGTGGCAGGGTACTACCGTATAGTCTGGGAAAAGGGGGTATGGCTGGAGAACCTGTGCCAGCCTTCCCCAGGAGTGTCTGTGTGGTTGTATAAACACTTCTTAAAGTGTTTTTGTGTGTGTGTGTGTGTGTGTGTGTGTGTGTGTGTGTGTGTGTGTGTGTGTGTGTGTGTGTGTGTGTGTGTGTCAGCTACTTGGGCAGGTACATGAAGCCCTGGTTGGACAGAGAGGGTGCTGGAGGTTTTAGCTTGCCCACTAGGCTGGGATCTGGACCTTATAGCTGTGCCAGTGGGGAGTCTTATTTGGGGACCTGGAGAGCAAGGGAGTGACTAGCCCTGGACTAACTGTGATTTTTGTGTGCTCTTAAGGGAATTTGCACTTTACTGTGTATATTTGTTATCCTTTCTTCCTATATGAGACACCCCTCAATTGGTGTTAGTGGTGAAGATTGAGGCTCCTTGATTGCTGGGCCAGGGCACAAGCGTCACAATACACACCACCATTCTTCACCCCACGCCATAAACAACAAGTATGCCTAAGAATATTACCAAGTTTTCCACTAGTTTAAGGCTGCTTCTTAGTTCATGTTCTTATTATATTATACTGAACTCTTTCTAGGTATTTTTTCTTTATAAAAACAGTTATATGATATCTAGTTTCTGCATTTTTAATTCTCCAAGTCTTTTGGGTTTCTAATATCATGACAGTAATGGACCCCATTCCTAAGTTAAAGTATAATTAAAGTTCATGAAATTAGTATTGTTTCAATCTCTGATGTTATCCAGAAGTGCTCTTTGCAGTGCCTGCAGTGCACCTAGTAATGACTCCTTCTGCAATTCGCATGGAGTTACATTTATTGGAAACATATCTAAGTAAGATTGTAAATTCTTTTTTATAAGACTGGCTGCTCCTACAACTATTGGAATTGTCTGGGTATCCTTCTTCCACATTGCCCTCATTTTTGCCTGCAAATCCTGGTATTTTATGACTCTGTGAGTCTCTGTACGTAAGACATTGTAGTCAATGGATGTTGCGATTTCAATGATTAATGCTACTTTTATCTTCTTTTCATAGAGTACTATATCTGGTTTTCTCGCATCTATTTTTGAACTGTTGGTAATGGGTGATTCCATGTAATATAAACTTCATCATTTTCTATAATGTTTGTAGGTCATGTTTCCAGTGTTTACATCTACGTCAGTATTATAATGTTTGCATAATCCCCAATGCAACAGTCTTGCCACATTGTTATGCCTTTCAGTACACATTCCTTTTGCCATTAGTATATCACAACTAGAAACAAGATGTGTACTGTTTCCAGTTCTATTTTACAAAACCTACATTCATCTGTTTCTCCCACATGTTTAAAGGACTTTGTAAACCAACATGAATGTAGTCCACTATCTTAGGCCTCCAATATTAACCTTTCATCTTTTGGTTTAAATTCACCTCTCCTTAATCATTCCTGCATTCAGTCCTGATCAACATGAGATTGTTCCAAGTGTTTTCTGTACTTGCAACTATATTTATGTTTTTTCCCCTCATTTCTTGCATTCTCATTTGATCCTTCACATTATAGTCTTTCTTTTGCTTTTTGGCACATTCAATTGCTGCCTGATTTTTTTATCTTCTCTGGTATAATTTCCATTAACACCTGACCGATATGCTTCTGTGATGAAAGGAGGTACTGCTACCACAGCTAGCTGGACTTTTGTAAATAATTAGATGTCATTTGTGAATATTAAACTAATTTTTGCAAGATGCTCATGTTACAAATGTGTTAGAACTGCATGTCATGTGTATATCAAACTGATTTGTACAGACATTTGTACTGAAAAGTTATTTGTAAAGTGTTTGTGTTTGAAATGTATCCCTAGTGTGCCCTACTGGAGAAAACAAAAATGTACATACACTATTGTAACTGTTTAAATGTATATGTTTTAATAGAGGAAACTGGAGGGCTAATTTCAGTGCAGCAAACTTTAGAAAAATATCTGAAATTAAATCACTTTATAGGCTAGGCCATAAAGATGCTATCTCACAGGTTTCAATGCAGCCAGAGACACAATGTCTGTACGAGGAAGTTTTCTGTATTGCCTTTGGGTAGAACTAACTACTACTCTGGAGGTGTCGAGGTATGCAATTGTTTTATGACTTCCAGTACCTGGCAAATATCTGAGCAAAAGGCCTTCTGTGTGTATTTTTACAGGTAAGTGCTAAATACTGACAGCTTCCAGGAATGGGGGTTTTGCATGGGAACTAGAAGTCATTTGACCAGGGGTGATGTCATTCTGCAAGCTATCCCAGAGGTAATATTTTAGATATTATTTTGAGAAGTCTGTTAGTGAATCAGAGGATTCTGTATTCTGTCTTGGGCCTGGCAACAAGAGGAACCATTTACCACATCATCTGCCATGCTCAATTAAGTAAGTAGAGAATAGCAACTCTCTTAGATACAGTCAGGAATATAGTGACGCTTAGTTTAGATATTATTTTTTTAATTTGTATGAGCCCGTCCTTCATTGTTATTTTAAATATTTCCTGTGTTTTGAACTCTGATGTCACTATGAATATATATTTAGTATTTTCTTGTTCTTTTATTGTTTATTATTAAATATGTTTAAACCTTTCATTGTGGCTGTTCTTTGTGGAGATATTTAAGTTTTGAGAGTATTTGCATATTTATTTGGTGACACTGTGTGGGCGGGTGTATATTATGTTATTGAACTTTTAAAAGTTCGAACGTCATATGGTCAACACCATATGATCGAACTTTTAAAAGTTCAAACATTTTAATGGAGATCTCCATACAGTGTGGTATGGGAAGATTTCCCTTTCCTGACCTGTATTGCAATCTTGGAGTTGGTATATTTAAAGAGTGGGGGTTTGGGGTTGCAGGGGTGCTTGCCCCCCTGCTTAAAACAGTCAGGTAGTTTTTTTCTGTTGTTTATTTTTTTTAGCTTTTCAAACTTTTAATGGTTCAATCATATGGCTTCGTCCATATAACGTTCGAACTTTTAAAAGTTCGATAACGTAATATACACCCTGTGTGGGCCACTCCTAATAGCCTTGCTCTTGTTCAAACTACCATTTGTAGTAATATTAATTTCACTCAGTTTATTAGGTACCCTTGGAGCTGGCAGGAGTGTCTGCTGGCAATCATAACAACCTTATATTCTGGGCAGAAGGGGGCATAGCTAGTAAACCTGTGCCAGCCTTTCCCAGGTGTGTGTGTGTGTAAAACAAATCTCTAAGAGTGTGTGTGCCAGCTACTTGGGCAGGGACACGAAGCACTGGTTGGACAAAGAGAGAGTTGGAGGACTTGGCTTGGAACCTTGGTTAAGGACTCAACTCTAGGGCTGTGCCAGTGGGGTGTCTTAATGGGGATCTGGAGAAAGAGGAAGAAACCAGCCCCAGACTGACAGTGGTCTCTGTGTGCTGTTAAGAGAAATTGCATTTGATGCAGAGAGCTGCATCTGGAAATACTGTGTACGTATGTGTTATCCTCCCAGTGAACTTCCCCCACTGTTGCCAGTGGTAGGGATGGAGGCTCCATGATTACTGTCCCATTAGTGGACAGTAATACATATTGGTTGGCAGTGTTGGGATATCCACATCACATATTGGTTGACAGTGGTGGGATATCCACATCACAGCTTCTGCTAAACAAAGCAGGGAAGTCATCTTAGACTTATTCTCCTCATGTTTTAAATCTTTTACTATGTTTGGGTCTTCTAAGGTCAAAAGATATGTATGCAGTCCTACAATTGCAGATCTATACATGTAATCAATTTATAATATCTTCTTCAGTTTGGGGAACATATAGTCTTCGTATACACTGAGTTTTATAAATCATTTGATAAGCATGAATTATCCTTCTTGTTTTCCAATCCCACCAATCCAGTACCTTTTGGGGCCAGTCAGTTACTACAAAACTGTACGTTAGGACAGGAAGAACAAATTGGTTTATAGCTTGGACTTTGTTCCTAGATGTCAGTGCTGTTTTCAGCATTAATTTTAGTCTTCTAAAATATTCCTTATTAAGTTTTATTTGCATTGGTTCATGTTTTAGTGTTGATCCTTCATCAATTCCCAAATATTTATACTCTCCCCCTTGCTCAAGTACTTTTATATCACATTCCTGTCCAAGGCTAATGTTTTCTTGGTGCTGCAGTTTTCCTGCTTTAAAGGTTGTTTTTAAACTATGTAAAAGATACCATGAGCCAGAAGATTCACTTGTTCCTCTCTGTTCCATACTACTCAATTGTCAGTAAAAACTAAATGAAAACTCTAGACAAGCTGGAACTTCCAATGAGTGACTTCTCGAACCTCTTGTATCAGAGGCACATGGGATATATGTAAATAACCCTTATACACACCAGGTTTTTCAGCTAATTGGCAGTTCTGAATGCCCATAACTTGTTTCATCATTTTAATGGACAATTTCAGGACAATAAAGGCATACCCACTAGCTGTGGATATGCATAGTTCAGCCTTATTGTGACCTCATCAGCACTGTTATGCCTAACTGAGGTCCATTATCATTAGGGTGTCTGCAAAATATCCAAAATAACAAATTAAAACAATGAGTGAAAAGGTCACACTGAAAAACCAATCAGTAAAAACTAAATGTAAACTCCAGCCAAGCTGGAGCTTCCAATGACTGACCTCTCAAACCTCTTGTATCAGAGGCACATGGGATATATGCAAATTACCCTTATTAACACACCTGGTGTTCATAAGGGTAATTTGCATATATCTCATGTGCCTCTAATACTAGAGGTCTGAGAGGTCATTCATTGGAAGTTCCAGCTTGGCTGGAGTTTTCATTTAGTTTCACTCATTGTTTTAATACTACTCAACTGTCCAGAATTTTGCAGAATGTACCTGATTTTGCCTCATGTTTTGCCTTGTCCATCATTTTTTTTTTGGATTTTCTGGTGAATGTCTGAGGATTATAGTCAGCCAATAATGATATTATGGTTTCAAACTACGTATTCAGAAAATGTGTACCAAAAATTGTTCTATTAACTTTTTTAACTGAAATACGGTAATATTTAAAAACTGACCCTGGCCTTTGTCTTCCCATTGTTTTTGCCTTTGTCCAGAATTCTTGAGTAAAGAAGTTTAGATGTATGTGCAGTTAAGCACCTTTCTCTTCTATCATTTTTTACTGTCCCCTCACATTGAATCTATTTTCTAAACAATGGTGTGCTTCAATCCAACAAAAGTTGTTCTTTTCTCCTATGAGGATCCATAGTGGTTTTCTCTGCAATGGACTCCGGTATCCTTCTTGATTTCTACTGTTGCTGCTTTCACATAGGCATCAATCTGTGCCAGGCACATAAGTGGATCACAACATACTGGGTAAATCCAGTTGCTTAGCAATGGCCTTGCAGGAAAAATGAACAGTGCACAGTCACAAAATAACATAACCATCGCAAACACACCTTAAAACCCTGGTAGGAGTTATATGAAAACGAAGAATTTTAACAAAATCTTTATGATGTATTGGGTCTACTTCATAACACTGAAATTTCTTAATGTTGAATTTCATAACATTGAGACCATAACATTGAAAATTCAAAACACTGAAAACCCAAAACATTGAAAACTCAGAACACTGAAAGTGTGCTTCATAACATTGAAAACTACATTGCACTAACCTCAGTGTATGGTGATTGCGATAAAGTGAGGTTAGGAAATTAACTTTTTTCCACTGTAGTGTGATCTTGGAGTTGGTATATTTAATTTACGGGGGCCCTGGGGGCAGACCTCCCACATGGGGGCCTCTGCAGAAACGTAGTAGAAAGTGTGTTTGTTAGTTAGGTGTTGTTATAGGTGGAGGGGTTCTTATTTACTTGTGCAATGTAGTTTTCAATGTTATGAAGCACACTTTCAGTGTTCTGAGTTTTCAGTGTTTTGAATTTTCAACATTATGGTCTTAATGTTATGAAATTCATTGTCATGAAATTTCAATGTTATGATGTATTGCACTGTGCCATTAGTAAATTAATACTTAATGGTATTGGCGGTTAACATGTTCTTTTGTGAATATCATACCTTTCAAGTGTCCAGAATTTATCAGAATTTCCAGAATTTGCCTCATAGTTTTAATATTTTACTAACTAAATTGAAGAATGAAGTCAGTAAATAATGACATTTGAGTTTCAGATTTTCTATCCTTTCAAAAAAAAAAAAAACACACACACACACACAAGCTAATGGAAAGTCTGTTGTTCTAGCACATTTCTGAGTTTATAAGAGTGACATGTAAAGTCTTTTCCTGATTTTGGTCTTACGTCCCCTATAATTTTTGTATTTTTTTCCAGAAGATGAGACTTACTTGTTGTACTGCCCCCTGATGAGCAGTAGCAAACCCTACTCCAAACCCTGCCCACCACTAACTAATTGATAAGTATGATTACCTAATGAATATTTCTTAAGATCTCAGTAGTAACCTCATTAATATTCATTAAGTAATCATTATGGAAAATTTGAAAACAAAGTATTAATGCAAAATTAGAACAAAATTATACATTAAATGCATACACAAAGCTTCATAGGTAAATACTAGGCTATCAGTCTTCAGACTATTACATGCCTAGCAAATAGTTAGAGATCAGAATCAAGTCCTGTACCTTGTAACTGTGAGCTAAACACCTTAACCAGTATGCTAACCTCTCCACCAAAACTGGAGAAGCATTTTATATGATGCTTGTTTTTTTTTTTTTTGTTTGAGGGATTATATGCAAGTACTAGGCTAGCTGCCTAGCCAATTTCTCTTTCAAAGGTGAGAATCAATCCCTGTACCTTATGACTGTGAGGTAAACACCTTAAGCATCACATCAACCCCTACTCTTTACCTATTGAACTACGAACCTGTGACAATCCTATTGCATCATAAGATGACATCACTATTATAAATACATAATACTGTTACATTTATTGAATGTGCTGCAGTGCACCAGAACAACAAGTAAATAGTATTCCACCTGCCTTCCTTGCTCATTTGCTGTTTTGTCATATTGTTTGCTTTCCTTTACATCATCTTATATCAATACTCCAGTGCCCCTTTGTTGCTGTTTCTTTTTTCCCTTCCAGTGGTATACTTCTTTGTGGTTAGTGCTCCTAGAGTCATTATTTTGAAGTATTACACTAAATTTAAACTTCTGGGTTTAAACCTGTTCTTGAATCTTGTTGAATCTCTTTTCACCTTTCTGCACCTTCCTTTTTATCAGTTATGGGTAGCACCAAATTGGGGCACATTAAGAGACTTGCTCCAGCTGTGAAATGCTGTGTTCCAGTGAAAGTATGGAATTTAAAGACTTTTTTATCTTAGTAAAAGGGAATGTTATGTTAGTCAACACGTTTAAGCTCCTGCTATCAGTTATCCTTAGCAACTGATCACTGTGTTTTCCCACCAATCTCTAGCCAAGGGGTCTATATTAGCACATTGAAGTTTCAAAACTTCAAATGTTCTAATATCGACCCCTGTTCCGCGAAAGCTGAAAACATCGAACATACAGAACAGCAAATTTTTTCCTAGGGAAAGAATTTGCTGTTCCAAAACACATACACACAACACAAGCACACCAAACAAACAGCAAATCACACACATACACTGAAAATCTTACACCTAACCCTACACTAAACTGTAAACACACCACTAACTATCCACTTACCTTAACCCAAACCCTAACCCTAAGGTCCGTCACTATCGCACACTCACCTCACCCATGCCCTAACCCTAACTCACCTAACCCACCCTAACCCTCACGTCCACACAATCGCACACATACCTAACCCGTGCCCTAACCCTAACTCACCTAACCCGCCCTAACCCTCACATCCACACAATCGCACACTTTCCTAACCCACACCCTAACGCTAACTAACCTAACCCGCACTCAATCGCATACTTACCTGAACCTGACCTATAACTTTCTACCACAGCGCTGAAAATACCGAAGCAACAGAAATGGACAACCGAATTCTTTCCCTATGAAAAAATTCGGTTTTCTGTTGCTTCGATATTTTCAGCTTTCGCTGAATAGGGGTCAATATTAGAACATTCGAAGTTTTGAAATTTCAATGTTCTAATATAGACCCTAGTCAAGTAGTCATGTGACTAGGGACTACCAGGAACTGCAGAGATGATTATCTTCAGGGGCAGTTTTCCCTTTGCAGATATGCATTTTTAATGTTGACAGGAAACCATATAGAACTGTGGTCAGTACTCACAGCAGAATATAGATATTTTCTAATTAAGTTTTACAATGTTTTACCACAATCAATATATGAGAGATGGACTTTTGTACTAGCAACTTCAACCCACTGCAGCAGCAACATATATTTCAATAGCTTTTACCATTTTTGATTGCCACGGTTGATTGACAGACATGGCTATCTGGTGAATTGAAGAAGCATAGTTCTCAACTGTACCTCATTATGAGGAATTTTCCTCATTTTGAATACTTAAAAATCCATGTTTCACACTGATATACATTGAAGAAGTAAGTTATATGTTCATTGTAATGATTTTTTTAAACAAGTGCCCATGGTAATTAATACTGAATTATATTGTTGTTGTATCATTTATTTATTTTATTTATTTATTTAACATTTGTTAACTGGGAAAGTCCGACTTGGAACAAGCCAATTTTCAGCGGAGGCCTGGGGAGAAATGCTCCAGATGCATGTCTTTGTAATATGGGAGGTATCAATAGAACTTTTTAGTTAAGTATGATGAAACTCTTATTAATCATGCTGCAAACTTCCTTGTGGAAGTTGTTAGTAAATGATGCTATGTTTCATATTCATCCTGTTTGTTTCATGCTGTGAAAGGCAGAGTTTCACATTTTGGAGATAGAGGGGTAAGAGTTGTAGGAAGCAGTCAGTGAAAGAAAGTAATAGCTGGTTGATGGCAATCACATTAGGTTGCTCATCATTGTGGCTTGGTGGGGGTAGTGTATAGACAGAGATTAGTATCTGAAAGTCCCAAGTTGAAGTTCATTGATGTGATTGGATGTTCTTCACTTTTTTCTGGCAGAAAACCAAATAGATATGTGGGCAGTAGTAACAATACAGACCACCCACAGCACACAACACAAAACACACACATTTAGTTATTTATTTTTAATATAATGTTTATGGAGATCAACAAGGAGTTGCTGTGCTCTGTAGCAGTAAATGGAAATACATTACTGTGGATTTTTTTTTCTTCTTCTCAAAGAGACATTTGGAGTACAGAGAATGTGGATATCACCTTCTGGTGGCAGTTGATGTATTAAAGCAAATGGCATTTGCAGGATCACTTCTACATGATTACTATTTTAGTTTATTTGGGTAGACAGTATTTTTCAAAGAGCAATGTTTACATTATATTTATGTATCATTTCAGAAGGAATGCATTCCACTAGTCACCATGTATGCATTTTGTACCCAAGTATTTTATTAGAATCCCTTGATTTTTTTTAATATGAGTTGCCTTCAGGGAACTGACATCTAGCTTCCCATATAAATCACTTAGAAACCTAGTTTTTCAAAAGGATTTTGTTATTACAGTCAAGCGCTGTGTTTGGTTTCCACCTGAAGGCTATCTGACCTCTGCACAAAAGGGCAAAATAAAAATTATTTTCAGAATGTATTTCCACTAAATTTGTATTATGTCAGTAACAATCGTATATATTTTATCAAAAATGTATATTTTTTCAGTTGTAACATGCCATAGGTAAACTGCTATGCTTTCAAGTGACTAAAGCTGCAGAAACAAATTCAGAGGTATGTTGCACTAGAAGCTGTGAAATGAGAATTGGAGTTGTAGCTATGTGTTGTAGCTGAATACCCTATTGTTATTAGCTGAAAGTTTTTTAATGAAATTTCAAAGTGTGGCAAAATATAGCCGTTTAGCAGACAGTTCCTGTGACTTGACTCTGTCTGGCATTTTGCATTGTATTTTTGTTTTGCTGTGTGTTCTATGGTGGACTTCTGCTCAGTATGCTGAGTACAATAATGGCCTGTAGTGCTTCTTAACTAAGTTATCATTACATCACAAGTAAAAATCCTAGTTATGATTCATGAATGCAGAAGCGTTTTTGTCACTGGACTTATGTCCCCCTAAAATTTAGACTCACGTGCAGTAAGCTGCATTACAAGAAAGTAAAGTTGTGTATATATCTTGACAACTGGAATGACCAACTTACTGTATTTTTTTCTGTGGGTCACAATATATATAATTTTGAGAAATTTGCTATAATAAGAAATGGTCCTTTACTGTTGTACATACAGTTTATGTAGTTGTTTGGATGTCCTTGTTTTGACATTTGTTTCAGAGATATATACTGGTCTATCTGTAGTAGTAATGAACACTAAGTATCTAAATAAATAAAATAAATGTCAATCAAGGCAAAGCCCTAATGAGAACAGGGTGCTTGTATTTCCTGATGGCAGTATAAATGTCAGTATACATTTGCCAGATGAGAATCACACACCTGTTTAACTCCATCCCTCTTTGCACTGCAGCTGTAAATTGCAAGTGCAGTTTAGATGTGACATTTGAGCCTGGACTAACTACCAAGTTATGTCTTATTTTATTGTCATGTCACCCTGAAACACCTCTATTTTGTATAACTTCAAGCTTCCTACTATACTTTGCTGGATTCGATAGTGGAAGATGAACAGAATATAAATGTCAAGTCTAATTAAAGATGACTTGTGAATTTTGTCTATGTAAGGGTTCTGATGTTTAGGCTAAATATGTATTGTGACAGGCTGTTATGAGAATGCCAAATTAGTACAGTTGATTTATAAGAAGAAAGTGATTTAAGGTGTAAGAGGCCTTTTTAGGTAAACAAAACCCACATCAATTAATTTATCTTTGTCCACTGGTGGTGGTAAGGAAACGATTTATTATGGGCATCACTGGAATAGATTTGAAAGAAAAATGGAGAGTTTAGAAATGAAAGCTGAAGGTTATCTGTGTGCATAAATCTTGATTTAAAAAAACAAGCATAACATTCTAAAGTATTTAATGGACAGTCTGTTAAGATAAAGATATTTGGCTTATTATAGCTTGTTTCACTGGCCAAGTGCATTTCATAGTAGCTAACAATCATGACATAATTTTTTTCAGACAGATTTGTTGAGATAAACCTGGGGATTCATTAGCAAGTGTGTACACTTTGCGCTAAGTCTATGTGTTTACTTGATGTTAACTCCATGAGCAATGGTGTTCATTGAATATGCAAGCTGCTAATCAGCAGCACCTGTCTGTGCCATTATGAGGGTTAGCAGCCATGAGGAGATGTGCAGAGCCTCAAGTACTCTATGTTAACAACAGGTTGTGCATACATGCAAACCCAGTAAGCAAGCACACGTGAAGAGTACAATACAAGGCAAGGGCATCTTAAATGACATTAATACGAGACAGGGGAAGACTAACAAGGAAAGCATAGTTACTTATAAGTAGAGTAGAGTACAAAAAACTAATTACATTTATTTTTAAATATACAACTAAGTCTGCTCACTTAGTGACATATCTACATAAATAAAATTGAAATGCTGACAAGAGGATGTGAGAGGGACGGCTCTATATTATATATAATGCTTAACTGTTCGAATCGCTAAAAAATGAACTTTAGTGATCGAACAGTTAAATGTTCGAATATATTAAAAAATTAAAAAAGAAAAAGAAAAACTAAAGTGTGTAAGCAGGGGGGCTTGCCCCGCTGCTTAAATCCTTTACTTTCTGTTTTTTCTTTTTTTTTAATATTATTTTTTAATATATTCAAACATTTAACTGTTCGAACACTAAAGTTCGTTCTTTAGCGGTTAGCAATTTGAACAGTTAAGCTTTCGAATATATAATATAGACCCGAGAGGGACATAACAGTAACATTGTAAAAAAAGGGGAATTAATGTGCTAAATCTTTATAAAGGGCTGAAATGAGATAACAGTTAGCAAGGACAGTAACTACATTATTGGGTATTTGCATATACTGCAGTTGCAGCATATCAGATGTGAATCCAGAAAGTTATCTGTTGTAACCAGCAGTATGCTGTATTCACCACCTGTCATATAAAAACAAAATAAATGAACCCTGTAACTGTTGTCTTATGCATTTTGGAAATAGACTTTTTTTGGTTATCTGCTGTCACTTGTAAAGATAGAAAGGGCATTGTAAATTTACACATGTATAAGCTAAGCATGCGTTTCATATTAATGAAAATTATAAATGATGTTATAAATACAGTCATAAAACCTAAATGGATGATTGCCAGTATACATGTTTTGTTGCATGCTCTGTAATATTTGTATTATCACACGATCATATTGAGAATGCCTAATGACAGTTGTATGGAAGTAATCTGCCATTATAATGTGCACAGTGGGAGTGATCAAAGGTAATAAATTACATCCACGTGATTGGTGTTAGAACATACATGCAAACATACACACAGTTTAAAAAATTGTATGGCTGTCCTTGCTTTTTGTGTATGAAGCAAACAATACTGATGGTTGCTATGGCAGTGTACACACCTGTGACAATGTGGAGGTATTGAAAATCATCATGGACACATTTGCAGTCATTCGAATAATAGTATTAAGTAACAACCGGCATGTTGTGAATGTTACAAAGTTTGTGACTGTTCATGCTTGCTGTGCATGTAGCAAACTACAGATGGACATGACACATACACAGATGTGTCACGTTGAAAGGATATAAACAGAATAATGAACCGATATACACAGTAGTAGTTATTTTACTATAGCAGATGTGACGTACGTACGTGAAAAAAGTGGCATGATAATACCGCGGATGTGGACATACTCATAAACAAAGGTACAACCAGTTGTAGTCAGTCCCCTGGCAAATAGGTTGTTTCTGAACCAAACTGCGTGAAAGCTGCTAAGCTAGCTGTTCTGAAGTTTATATATTAAATCTGTGAAGCACCTGGAACTTTTTTCAGACATTCTTTTTGTTGAGTTTTTTGTTTCTGAATGTCATGATATATATAAATATGCATAGGATGTATTTACATGTGTACCATAAATGGATAGGTAGTCAAGACTTAAATAAAAGTCTTCCAGCATTATGTGGATAATACATAAACCAATGGGACAATGTTACTGTAAACAATGATATGATGTGTGTCCTTCCCAGTGCAAGTACCACACCATCCATGCTGACTTAAATAACTATATTAAACTACAAATGTGAATGCAACATATTGCAACTGATATGTCGCCCTGAAATGAACCTTGTTAGAAACCAGTAGTAAGAACTGTGTGACACTACAGTAAGACAGATCACAGCCAGGTGAAGCAGTAATGTGCATTACTAAATAGCCTTTTGATGATTTACATTGCACATACATAAATGCATGCTGGCCTGTGACCAGTATCGTTATCATCCACCCATAGATCACTAGCTACATTTCGCAGATGTTGGTGAAGCTCACATTCCAGAGGCAAACTTAATTAAGTCCTGACAAAGAGCAGCAAATGACAAGAAATATCTCAAGGCATTTTATAGGTTCATAGATAGGTTAGACCAGGCTATTGGCCCGAGGGCCTACATAAGCCTAGCCAACAAGGTTCCCTGGCTTACGCCACCCAAGAAAGTTATTTTCCTGTGCCACTGTTGAGCAGAGACACAGAAGTGATCCCTGGGGTGTATTTCCTATTTCCCATTTCCCATCCACTCATCAAGATTTTTCTTGAAGAGTCCTAATGAAGATCTTTGCTTGACATAGATGGGTAGCCTGTTCCAGAGTATGGGAAGCCTCTGGGACAGGAATCCATCCCTCCAGCATGTCCTGTTTATTGTGGTGACAAGTTTTAGGTCCCTAGAGCATGTAGCTCGGAGTGATTGGGATTTCTTTAGGTGTAGCATGTCCAGCAGCTCTAGGTTTGGTATAACTTTATATGTTAGGCAGAGATCACCTCAGTGTAGGTGGTATTCTATGGAGTAAAGCTGGAGTTTTTTGATTCGGTCACTGTAGGGCATCTATTTGTGGCCAGTAATCCTCATTGTGAGGTACTTCTGTGGCCTTTCCAGCTGCTGCAGATGTCATGTGAGGTACATTCCAAAAGGGGCATTGTACTCTATAATGGGTCTAATCAGTGTCGAGTAGAGGGGAACAATGACCTCTTTTTTTTCCTGGATGAGAACCCTTTTATGATGAGGTGTGCCACGTAGAAGGACTTCCTGACTACTGTGGTGATGTGACTATTAAAGGACAGACTACTGTCCCACCTGGGTCCCAAGGTCTCTTATCACTCATTCAGTGTTAATTAGACTGCTGTCTATGTAGTAGTTCATGGGTACAGAGTTTTTACCAAAGGGGATGACAATGCACTTTTTGGCATTGAGCTTGAGGCCATGGCTCTGACACCAGGCATCTGTCTCAGCGAGGCCCTTCTGTAGGATTTCCACATCATTTGGGGACTAGAATATGGCTCCTAGTTTGCAGTCATCTGCGAACTTCGTTAGCCAGAGGCCTTCTGTGTTAGCCTGTACTTCAGAGAAGTAGATACCAAACAGGAGAGGTCCCAGGACTGAACCCTGTGGTACTCCACTTGTCACTGGTTTGAAGTCAGATTTGGAGTGTGTAACTTTTACAGTGTGGGTTCTGTCAGTGAGCCAGTTGGCAACTCATCTTGTGATGTAGGGATTTATACCTAGTTTTTTGAGTTTAGCTATAATTCCAGAATGGGGGATGGTGTAGAAAGCCTTGGCGAGGCCAAGATAGGCTGTGTGAACTACCTTACCCTCATCTACGGCTTTGGTGACTGCCTCAAAGAAGTTAATTGGGTTCAGGAGGCATGATCTGCCTTCCACAAACCCGAACTGGGTGGGATCCAGAGTTTGAAGGTTACCAATATCTTTGTTTATGAGTTCCATGATGATACGTTCCATAGTCTTGCAGACCAGGCTCATCAGGCTAATAGGGCGATAGTTCTCAGGATCAGTGGTGGCTCCCTCTTTGTGGAGTGGGATGACTGTTGCTGTATGCCATTCAGTGGGCACAAAGCCTGATGTGAGGCTATGATTGAACATGGTGCTTAGGTGGGGAGCCAATTCGTTCTGAAGTTCATGTAAAATGCAGCCTGGGATGTTGTCCGGTCCCATGGATGCTGTATTTTTGGCTTTAGAGAGTGCAGCTTTTACCTGCATAGTTGTGATTATGGGGACTCTGCATTCTTCCTGTACAGATATGGGCCCTTTAGGGGGTGAGGGGGGTAAAGTTAGCACTGAACCTATCTGCCAGGATGTTGGCAATATCACTTGGTTCTGTAATTTTCGTGCCGTTGTGCTGTAACTCAGAGCAGATCTGGGTGTTGCCATTCAGATTCTTGACATAGCTATAGAATGCTTTGTGGTGGTCCTTAGAATCAGTGGTGATTTTGTTTTCATAGCTAGCTTTGGAGGATCTTATAAGGGATCTCAGCTTCTTACTAAGGCTGACCAGGGAGCTCCTCCACTCATGGGATTTTACTCTCTTTTGCAACAATTTCTTCCTTCTGTTGTACAATTTGTTTATGTCAGGGGACCACCAGATTGGCTTCCTTTTTTTGGAGAATAGCATCTTGGTTCTGTTTGGGATAACATGATCCATGCACTCGTGTAAGTGCTTATAGAGTGCATTTGTGTAGGATTCAGCAGTCGTAACTGTATTGTCCATCTGCATGGGTGTCATGAAGTTCACCACTTCTGTCTTAAGAAGCATGAAGTTGGCTTTGGTGAAATTTTTTACCGTGGTTTCCTTAATGGGGGGTGGGGGTGGGATGCAGATATCAAGGGTGATTAGCTTATGGTCGGATCGGACCAACGAGGAGTTGACTTCAGGTGTGGAACACCGGTCACTCATGTTGGTAATGACTAGGTCTAGGATAATGTTGCCCCTGGTGGGGGTGTGGATAAGTTGATCCAGGGCATTGGAGTTTATGAATTCCAGAAAGCGTCATGTGAAGGAGGTGGTACATGAGTAGTTTTCCCAGTTAATGGTGGGGTAGTTGAAATCGCCCATTATTAGAGTGTTTGGTTGAACCCTAATATTTTCCAGTACATCAAGAAAAGAGGAGTGGGAATCCTGGGGCATGGTGAGGGATCTGTAGCAAGCTACAATTTGGACTGCAGTTTTGCCTAGAGTTAGTTGCACTTGGATAACCTCGTCTGCATTATGCTGAGCAACTAGCCTGGAGGTATGGATATCCTTAATGAATATGGACACACCTCCACCTTTGGTGTTCTGGTCCAGGTTACATGGCCGAAAAGTGTGGTATGAGTTATAGCGTGGTAGTGCAGGGGTGCTCTCTGGAGCCTTGAACTAGGTCTCAGTCACTGCACAGATATCGATGTTCTCGATTTTAAGAAGGTAACTTAATGGTTTATCTGCTACACAGCGTGCTGCTACTGGATCATTATTTTGGGCATGCTCGCAAGGAATCACAGCAAAAAACTAAATAACAGCAACTAACCAACACAAATGCAAAAGAAAGTCTCAAAGCACAGGACCTCACAGCTTGTGATGATTTTGCAGGTTGGCGCACATTAAGAAATGTTATATAAGCCCTCATATCTAATAAAACCCTAAAGTGTGAACAAAAGAATGACACTAATGACTGAATGCTTGCATGAAGTCATGCAATACAGATTGTTATTATTGAGGAAATAAATAATGACTGTGAGCATTCACTAGCATAATCAGCATTTGTATCTTGCCAAATTCACAACTGTGCGACACAACCTATGAGAAGTCATGACATCACATTACTGTCTTGCAAAGCAGTTGCTTGACGTAAAAGTGATGGGGATGCTTTTTCCACTGTAACTGTATACATTACAACTGTGGTGGATTTCATTCATGCATAACAGTATACTGACACACACACACACACACACACACACACACACACACACACACACACACACACACACTGACAACATACAGTCACTGAAGGGTTCAAACACCTACCCATATGCTACATTTTATTGTGTAGACTGAATATAGCATAGGAGAAGTTGTACTACAACTATGATATAGTGTGTATCAGAAGACATTACATCATCTTACTGCTGCAAGACATATATGTGCCTGTAATTTCATTAAAAGAGTGGTGTAACATGTTTTGTTGTCACAAAAGATTGCATGAAGTGAGGTACAATCATAATCATGTATAGTTCGTAGATAATCATGTACTAGAACTCATGGTTTACTAAGGCAACAAACTACTGAACATTGTAGCATTACCCCATGCCTCAGGAGAAGGCTTACTCCTAGCTGTAGAAAAGGTAAACCTTCCATCCCACTCTTCAATACCATAGCACCAACTATCCTTTATTGAATCCATTAATCACAAATAGTATTGCACTTAACTGTTTACTTCCTATCTTCAGAATAGGAAACAAGCAGTGCTATGGAACAATTAGGAGTTCTCAGGGGGCTCTCCCCTAGGTCCCCCATCCATTCCATCTTTATCAATGACCTACATCAAATGTCCCCCCCTCTACTTGCATTCAACGCTGACTATACTCACCATCATTTGTTCTGCCTCCAACCAAGCAACCATCACTTTTTACTTAAAAAAACCTAAGAAAAAAAAGCTGCTTCTCTTCAAACCTACACACCAATCCCCTAAGAACAATGGTTCTCTAATTTGCTTCTACTAAACCCTAAAAAAACTAAACTGCTTCTCTTCAAACTTACACTCCCCCCTATTATTAACTACTATTGACACAAAACTTAAATTTGACTCACATATATCACAACCATAAAACAACTAATAGAAAACTAGGATCACTGTATAGAATCAAATCTATATACACAACCTATCTAAATATAACATCAATAAACTACCAGCAGCCTATAATACATTGCCAGATTTGCCACATCCTCCCCATATAAAACACACCACAATTCAAACCTCTCAATCAAAATACTGCAGAGAATCTATGTCTCCAAACTCAATTGGTAAAAAATGGAAACCTACTCTCCCCCAACCTGACATCCAAACCTCCATCTCTATATTTAAAACTAAACTAAAACACTACCTAACCAACCACTGGCTTGCTGATTATCTTGGCTCCCATCTCCTATCATTTCAGCAAACTATGTCACTTGTGTTCACCAAATAAAAGAGTTGTCTTTGCTAAAATGGACAGAAAGTATTGAAAGAGAAATATCCAGATGTACATGTACACATCAAAAAGGTGGGTGACAAAATTATTACATAAATGCACATTCACACTAATACTTACATAACTGAGTTTAAGGAGTAATGGCTCATTTCTAATGCACTACCTAATTAATATCACAAGCTAGAGAACATCGCATGAATCGCAAGCACCATATGAGATGCTGGTCTCCAACTGTGACAGTCCATGTTTGAATGGATAACATCACCATTGTTTCAGTAGCGTGATGTGTCTGCTGAAATGTAATGAAAGTGGTGGTAGAACCCACTAACACTGTACATTGACATATTATATATGTAGCCGAAGCCATTTGAACACATCATGAGGGAGAAACTCACAGTAGTCACAAACTGCTGAATTCAAACCACCTACCTTTCAAATTATACAATCTACAGAACACCTATCAATGGTCAGCACCACAGGAAACGTCTGATTAAAATTAGGACATAGTGCACATTTGAAAGCATTATTTTTTTTAAACAAGAAACATCTTTATTAAATATCAGTTAATGACATAGGCAATCATACATTTATATAAATGAAAACAAACCATATTTTTAGTTGCAGACATTATACATCACCTATAAACTATCCAGTCATTTAGACAAACATTGCATAGCTCATGCAAATCCTGGAGTCTTTTAAACCTCTGCGTGTATTGTTCCCATAATTCCCATTTTTCCACATACTTTGCTCCTATCCTTTTCTAAAGATCCCATTTTCAATTGTTTTATCACTATTAATATATTCATGACTTCTAGTACAATTGGTTTAGACTTTGATTTCCATTTTCTTGTAATTGTTTTTTTTGGCAGCTACCATAATTAGACTCAGCAAGGCCTTACTATGTCTAGGCAATTCTGATTCTGTATCATAGCTCAAAAATTATTTTCATAGTTATATCAATTTATTCACTCAGTATTTCTGATAGAATAGTCTGCAGGGAATTTTTAAAGTCTTCCAACTCATTACACTCCCAGAAAATATGCCCCCTATTACCTCTTTTTTCCCCATTATACCTCCAACATTTGCTGTCTACCTGGGGAAAAATTCTGTGGCGTCTACTTGAGGTATAAATACCTAAATAAACACTTCCAAGCAAAGATCCTCATTCTTGTAGACTTTGTCGCATATTTTGGAGGCATACATATAGCTTCCCATTGTTTCTTTGTGAATTGCTTATCCAATCTCTCTTCCCAACCCTTTCCAACCTCCTCTGATTGATTCTTATAGTTATCATGTGATATTTTATATGGTCTACTAATTACTCCTTTTTTAACAGCAGCTTCTGTTCTAGATTCTACTAAAAACTCTACCAGTGCTGGTCTTTTACTTAGTATCCCTCTATTTCTTTCTCTTTGCCTATACTCTATCAATCTTGGATAGGGAAGACAATCTCTAGCCTGCAGTCCAAATAAATTCTTGGCCTCTTCCTATTCTATTACCTTTCCTTCTCTAATTATTTGCTTCCAGTCTCTTGGTTCCTTTGTCATTTTACTCCAATAATTTCCAGCCCTCTCTTGCCTATTGTCTGTATCTCTAATTGCAGTCATCCCTGTGGGCAGAATTTTCTTTCTCCATTCCTGTGTTGACTTAGTTCTTAGAATACTTTCTGCTATTTTATGAATATAATATTCTGTATGGTTACTGTTATTCCCCTTAAGGATCTGCATGCAAAATTCCAGTCTCTTATTTTTTTTTTTGTGCTTCCCCTTGTTTCATCATCCCTTTCCACTTTGAATTATAGTTTTCTGCTTGTGCTATGTATAGGATCCTTAATTGTGTAGTTTTGAAATACCCCTTCAAATCAGGTAATCCTAAACTACCTTGCTCTATTGGGAGAAGCAGCTTATCCCACTTGAATCCTGCCATCTTCCCCTGTCAGAAAAAATCATTTAGCTTTTTATTAATTGCTATCTACAACTTCTCCTCTGGCTAATAAAAATATGTCTGACATATGTATAAAACTAAAGAGATTAAAACATTTTAACTGCTTGTATGTTGCTATCCATATCCATAAAACAGAGCTTCCAGTTTTTCATTTGTTTGCATTATTTTTTGTTTAGTCTCTTCCCAGACATCTTTAGCTGCCACAACAGGCTTCTTTTTAATCCATACTCCTAAATACTTAATTTTATCATGTTCCCATAAATATAGATATTGCTGAACCAATTCATGTGTGGGCACATAGTTTACAGTTATTGCCTTTGTTTTAGCCTCATTAATTTTGTATCCTGGAAAGCATTGAAACTGTCGCAAAATGTTGCACAACACTGAGATGTCCTTTTCTGGTTTTATTGGGTATAGAATAATATCATCTGAAAATAAAGCCAGCTTTTCTTGACTTCCATACCAATTGTATCCTTGAATTTCTGAATCCCTTATTTTCTTTGCCAGTGGTTCTAAATGTAATGCAAATAACAAAGAGGAAAGAAGACACCCTTACCTGGTTCCTCTGTTCAAACAGAAATTATCAGAGAGGAACCCACCCACTTTAATTTTCACCTCTGATTCCTCATATATCCCCTTAATCAAACATAATTTTATCAGGCAATGCAAATGCTTCCAGCTTACTCTGTTGAATGCTCTCTCCATCAATATCCACCAACAGCAGTGGTATTGTCTTACATTCTGCTTCCCCCTGGATCATTGTTGTTCTGTTAATGTTGTCAAATGTTTACCTCCCCCACAAAACCACATTGATCCATGGCGATCAGTTTTGCTATCACCTTTGCAATTCATTTAGCCATTATAGACATAAACACTTTATAATCATGGTTTAGAATTGAAATTGGCTATATATGAAGCTGGATCTGATGGCTCTTTACCATTTTTAGGTATTACAGCCAAACCACTTTCTTCAAGGATGTTGGTGCTTCTCGTCCTCTTGGTGTACTGTTAAACAAAACCTTCCAGATCTTTACCATTTTTTTCCCCTGCTAGCTATCGAACATCCACAAGAATACCATCTATTCCTGGGGACGTTCCTGTAGCTTGGTTACACATCACCATTTTTATCTCATCTCCTCCTATCCTGTCAGTAATTGAAACTCATCTACCACTAGCCATGGCATATTTAATTTTTCCATAAACATTTCCATTTGTACCTTTTCTTGATTTCCATATTACTCTGCTTTATACAGATTTTCATAACATTTCTGAAATATTTCTGGTACCTCTACAGAATCTCTTGGTATCTTCCTTGTTATAGGCTCCCTAAACTTGGTGAGAACGCTGTCTACTTTTGGTTGCCTGAGTTGTTGTGCTAAAAGGTTTTGTGCTTTGGAATTATTATCAAAAACAGTTGCTTAACAGCAGTTTTTCTAAACTCATATATATATTATTGAGGTGATCCCTTATTTTCTGTTTAGCATTCCTCTTCTTGTAATGTGAGATCCCTCCTATTCTGCAATACTTGTCAGTCCCTCTAAATAATTCTTGCTACTTCTTAACCATCTATCTCTTACTTTTATTTCTACCCTATTTTTAAACTCTACTTAAATTTTATCTCACTCTATAGCTATACTTTTAAAAGAATTTTATATCTTCTCTAATAACTTCCGAATAATTTCCACTACCCATTTCTTAAATTCTTCTCTTTTCAACAGATAGATGAGAAAGCACCAGTGTCTCATTTTTATTTCATTACCCTGCATTTTTATTTTAGTTATTATTGGCACTTATCTGAAATAGTTATTGGATGCATATCCTATCTTTCAATTAAATGCACACTTCCTGTGAAATATAAGTTCTGTCTAGCCCTGTCCAGTTTTTGTATCTTGGGGAATAATAAGTAAATTCACTCTGGACTCCTACTACTTTATTCACATCTTCCATGCCAAATATTTTCATAAATATCTTCAAAAATCCACCATCCTTTGTTATATTTTCCCTTCTGGGCCCCCAGACATATCTTCCTTGTTGCATATCAAATTCCATTCCCCACCTATGAGTAATATTTCTTGCTGAAAGCTGGTTATTTCTCCAGAATGTTCTTAAGCTCCATTATAGCAGTTTTAGGTGGAATATAAATACATGCCAATGTAATCCTTCTCCCTTAGTAATAAGTAATTGTGTGGGAAGAAATAGCCAGGGAATTGTTATGGCTAGGCTTGTATAGGCCCTAGGGCTGATAGCCTAGTACCAACCTATGAACCTATGAACCTTGCCAGTAGCCCCTTAGTACTACAGATCTACCATTATTATCTTTTGTATCCTGTTCTATCACTACTGGAGCACCTCTTGCAATTAATATAGGTACTCCCCTTTTCCTTTGTCCCACATATTCTGCTGAGTAAGCATCCTGAAAATGTTTCTTTATTTTTTATGTTATTTCTTTATTTTTATTTTACATTTGTTTACCGGGAAAGTCCAACTGGAACAAGGTCCATTTACAGCGGAGGCCCAGGGAGAAAAGCTCCATAACATAACTGTACAAATACAACAAATGACAAAAACATTTCTGTACAGAGGCATATATACAGTCAGAGCTCCATGTCTTTATATGACAACACATAATCCACGAGTGACAGAAAATTTCTATACAGTGGCATCTATACAATCAAGGAGATTTTTCGTACCTTAGATTGATTTGAGCAAGCTTGGTATATAGATAGCAAAACTTTGAATTCCCTATTGGTAGTACAAAGCATAAAAATGAGGGAATGGAATCTGGAAAATAATGCTATACAGGAGATATGTCATAGCGTGAGAAATAGTTTGTAGGATAGTAGTTCCTGATAGGCAGTATTTGAGTAGTACAGAATAGCTGAGGTAAGCAGTGAGGAGATGAGGTGTGCCAAGTTAGGAGGAGAGCAGAAAAGATTTTATGTGACACAGGGACAGAACCATGATTGCAAGAGATTTGACTTTAGTGACGTCTTGAAAAGTGAGATGGATGGTGCAGAGGAGATACATTACGGGAGGTTATTCCATTCCCTAGCAATAGTTTGGGAGAACAGAATTTTCCCTGCAGTGTTATTGGCTTTGGTTATTCAGAGCAGGGTTTTGTTGGATGAGCATAGAGGGCGATTTGCAGAATATTGGTTTAAAAGTTGGTTTAGGGCTGGGGTTTTCTGAGGGTTCCTTATTATGTTGAAGGTGAGGACTAATTGTGATAACTAATTAGCTGAGGGAGTTATAACCACTGTAGTTGCTTCAGGGCAAGACAATGATGACTTCTAAAAGTGGAGTTGTTAGCGAATTTTGCAATTTTATTGTAACATGACTCTAGTTTGTTTAGGTCTGTTTTCCTGATATGAATTAGGATTGGTGATGCATACATTAGGGTAGACAAGAGGTTGGTTTGGGCTAAGGAGATTCTATCTTGGTCCGATAGGAACTGTTTGTGTTTGCATAGGGTTCCTAGTTTCTTATGTACTTTTGTGATGGTTTGTGAGATATGGACATTAAAATTTAGATTATTATTTATTTCAACCCTGAGCAGCTTAGTGTGAGGGGAGGGGGAGATTGTGGTCCCATTTTTGGAGGTGATAGTAAAGGTAGGAGGTGTGGATTTGGATTTATTGGGGGTAAAAAGGAGTAATTTGGTCTTGTTGGGATTTAGAATGAGTTGGATATCGGTACTCCATTGTTCCATGAAGCAGAAGGATTCTTGGGTAAGCTTTTGAAGAGTGGTTATGGATGGGGCTGAGCAGATTAGGGTGGAGTCATCTGTGTACTGTATAAGTGATGCATGCAGGGTGGAAGTATGTTGTTTGTTGGTGAAAATGGTAAATAGTAGAGGACCCGGTATTGATCCTTGTGGGACATCTATAGTAGCTGGTAATAGAAGTGATAATGTACTCTGCCATTTAAATGATTGTTTTCTGTCAAAGAGATAGCTTCTAAACCATGAAGTAGTAGAGGGGGTGAAGGATAAGGTTAACAGAGTGTCTAAGAGTAGGTTATGTGAGACCATATTAAATGCTTTTGATAGATCTAGGAATATGGCTGAGATGAATTTGTTGTTGTTTCTTAGATAGTTAATCTGATTGGTAAATGAAAGTAGAGCAGTGGTTGTGCTATGGTTTGGGCAGAAATCATGCTGTGTGGGGGAGAGGAGGTTATGTGAGGATAAGAAATGCATTACCTGGATGTGAATACATTTCTCCAGAAGCTTGGAAAGGGGGGGAAAAGATAGCAATTGGCTGGTAGTTTGATAGTTCATAGGAGTTTCCGCCTTTGCGATCAGTTCTTCCCAAAAGTGTCTCCTGTAGCTTAACTATTTGCACTCTACATTTTTTAATATAGTTCACTACTCTTTCTTTTTTGTATATATCTATGAGGCCATGTACCTTTAAAGATAATATGGAAAGAGTTTTCATTATGTTAAGAAGTTATTATTCCTACCTGTTATGTGTAACAGCTTTTTTTAAATATCTAGTTCCAGCTTTTGTGTTATATGGATACATTAAAATTTGGCAGGTTGATTTTTTTATACACTTGTTTCTTGTCATGCCCATTTGAATCTATGCCACATCTTACAAAACTTTTTGTTTTAGTGAAAGCCTTCAAAAAAAAAAACACCCCTCAGAACACCACTAAAACTTGTTAACTTAATACTAATGCACTGAACTGTGTACATCTTCAAATATTGAAGTTTAACCCTGCTAATAGGAACGATTGTTCCAGACTGACAGCCACACTGACTATAAGTAAGGTTAACCATGCTAAGATGCCTGGTACAGCCTGTGCTTCTACTTCATGCTGTCTGTTTTTTTCTTATCTTTATTCCTCTCCCAGATTGGGAAACACATGAATGCTTTTGGAAAACATTATCACCTAGCCATTGAAATAAAGCCATTGAAGGAAAGAAGTATTTTATTTTTATTGCTCCTTATCAGATTGTCTCCATGGAGAAATGAGAACTAGATACACAGTTGCCTCTGCAAGCACTTGTTTATTTGCTAGACGAAAGCTTTTTATTATATTTGGTGTCTTTTTTATTTGTTTCCCCTTAAAACTTGTTACTAGATCAAGCCAAGGATCTTAATCCAGTCATCTCCTATGCAACAGTAAAAAAAGCACACCAGGTTTTCTTGTATCATGCTGTTTTGACCAGACTTTTCTTCTTTTTTTTTACATTTCATAAAACTGAACAAGGAGAAAGAAAGAAAAAAGAAAGAAAGAAAAAAAAACAGTGACACCTGTTTACTTTAACTTCCCTATTACACTTGAAAATAACTGACAAAGCTTTACTTTACAGCATGCAGATTATGTCATGCATTATAAAAATACTACTGTTAATAACAACATTTTGTTTTACTTACAGTTAACTATTTCCTTCCTCTTTCCCTCTTGTACATGTTCTTCCAAACGTTAATGACATGAAGTAGGGCATATGCTATGGAGTCATCTACAAGTTTAACAAATTCAAAAAAGTTAAAAATTTCCATGTTTTCTTGTTCTTTCATAATTCACAAATATAATTAATGCTTTGTAATCCCATATTTATTTGTCAATTTCCTAGTTGCTGATCTTCTTCCTATTGATCCACGTCTCTCAAATCCTGTCTCTACTTAATTTCCAGTGTACTCCCAGTTCTTTGAGTCAACTCTTGTGCTTTTCTATGTCTCTAAAGCATTTTCCTTTGAAACATTGGAAAAGACTGTACTGGCACAGTCCCTCCGTGGGCTTTATTATCAAAAGGTGAAGAAGCAGAATCTTCGTCTGTTTCATAGCTCACTTTTTGTTGGACAAACTTTTGTATTTCCTCCTCAGCATGCTCTGCATCAAAAAAATGACCTTGGCCATTCAGGAAAGAATAAAAACAGCTGGATGCAGCAGCTTGAATCTCACACCCATCTGTCGATATTCTTCAACTAGTGGAATAAATCTACTCTTCTTCTGCCTGGTGTACAGTGAGCAATCACTTTCCACAAATACTTTACATTCTCCCATTTTAGTACTTTGCCCTTCTGCCACAGTTTCATCTGAATCAACTCTCTTCACTGGTAGGATTGCATCTTCACTGTTAAAGGTCTAGGCTGCTCTCGCATGACCAGGTTTGGAGCACACACACTATTAGCCTCCCATTAACAATTCCTGCCTTGGAACACCAGTTCAATTGCTTATTACAGTCTGTTCTTTCCAGCTTCTTTGATAGAGCAGAAAATCCCTGGCCTTCTCTACATGCTCTGTCTCCTATTTCTACTACTTTTTGAAGCATCTCTTCTTGAGCAGTCTCATACTCAGCCAGCCCTTTCTTCATTTCAACATTTGATTTTTGCAGTTTTATCACTTCATCTGAATATCTGTTTAAAGCTTCTTCCATTTTTTCCAGCCTTTTGTTATTTGAGTTGATATACTCCTTCAATGTTTCATTTATTTTAATCAGCTTTGAGGATATTTGACTTATTTTTCCTCTAGGTTACTGGAAATCATGTCTTGCACCAAAGCTGGCACTTGCACTAATTTATTTTTTGCAGAATTCTTCCCAGCCAGTGTTTTCTGCTCACCTTTTTTGACTGATTTTCTTTCAGATTGACTGAGTTTCTTTTTTGCTGGCATCCAGGCAGTACGTTTACTAGCTAGTTACTGAAATTTACTCAAAACCACAAGTTCACCATCTCTCTTTTCTAAGTTTCTGTTTTCACATTGGGAGAGCAAAAATTAAGCTGTTGCTCAGTGTGCAACCATCTTGGTCTCTGAAAGCATTATCTTATCAGTGTGTTGGCAAAAATGTGTTTTGCCTAGGAATACCATGAATCAATTGTGTAGGCCTCTCCCACTATACATACATCCTCAGTGGAAGCTTACAAAATGATCTTCTGACAGAGAGACAATTCTACATGACAGTACAGCCATATATACAAACAGTATACTATTTAAGCAAAGTGGAATTTTAACTATCTAGTTACACAATCTAGAGAACACAGCATCAACAGGAAGCACCACAGGAAAAGTTGGATTATAATACTGAGAAAATGCGCATTTGTAAGAATAACATCATGGTTTTGCATGGAATGTTTTTGTCTAAAATTTGATAGATTGATGAGGAAGTAGTCTCACAATGTAAGAATGTTTTGTAAGCAGAATCCTACACAATGGATATTCTGAAGCAGCAAATTCAAACTGACAGTACAGACATGTACTCATATTATTTATGCAAGACTGGATTCATACAAACTGCTTGCCTAGTTTCACAGTCTAGAGAACACATTATTAACCATACTGACTTCAACAGTGAGATGGTGCACTTTTGAAAGGATGACCATATCGGTGTGTTACAGAGAAGATGTTTGTGTTAAAAGTGGGATATAGTGATGGGGAAGTGCTCTCCCAGTTTAAAACATTATCCTGAGTAGAAGTAGACTCAGCATATCTGATGATGAAGCCATACTTACCTGGTACTAGAGACACACACACACACGCACACACACACACACACACACACACACACACACACACACACACACACACACACACACACACACACACACACACACACACACACACACACACACACACACACACACACACACACACACACACACACACACACACACACACACACACACACACACACACACACACACACACACACACACACACACACACACACACACACCACACACACAAAACACTCAAGTAGAGCACAGTATCTTCTGCATGGTCCACAGAAGAAGTCTGATTTCTACACTGAGAGAGTGCACTTTTGAAAGAATGATATCATCAGTGTGTTGCAGAGAAGATGCTTGTGTTAAAAGTGGGATGCAGTCATGGGGGGGTCCTCTCCCAATTTAAAGGTTTCTCCTGAGTGGAAGTGTATATATCATATGTGTTGGTCAATGCAGTCCAACCTAGCAGTACCAAAGCACACTCAGACACACACAAAACCTAGCCAGTGCCGTAGTTGAACACAATCCTATCTATTTATACAATCTAGAGAAAGCAGCTTTAACTGCAAGTTCCTCAGGCGAAGTCTGACTTTAAATGTGTGCAAATGGATATTTGTAAGAATTATCATGTCAGTGTTTTGCAGAGAAGCTATTGTGTATCAAATTTTGGGTAAAATTGCATGTGTCATGACTGGTGGAAGTAAGTGCAATGTGCTGATCACATATTATTATATAATCTAATATAAAATAATATAAAATTATAAAATAATATAAGTTTTCTAACCTGTCATTCATGTACACTGTGTTAGTGTGAGTGACATGTATCTGTCTCACAGTATGGTGCTTGATGACTGTGAAGAGTGTGTAAAGATAGATGAAGGCTGCCAGCCTAGCCATATAGAATTTTGCAGATAATTCTGTCATTTGTAAATATGAATATAAACTACAGACTTGTTGTCTTAAATGTAAAGAAATTGTGTTATGTGTGGAACTGGAAAAAGTGTGACAACAGTGCTCTCTACTGACCAATGTAAAGCATGTTGTGACCCTTTGATGTAGACAGTGGTGATGAAGAGTCTAGATGAAGAAATTCTTTCTACTGTTTAAACCAAGAGTTAAATTGCTAGATTTAAACATGCAGATGTATTTTATTGCTTTGCTTCTTGACCACCTGTAAGATAACAAAAGGAGATGTTAAGAATGTAAATGCAGTTTATGTTAGCCTGGGAACCCAGGGAAGTGTGAAGAATGATGTAACGTGTAGCCTGGCAACCCCAGGAAAGTGTGAAGAATGACGTAATGTGAATCAGTACTGCAATTTCAATTTAAACAAAGAGAACCAGAGATTATTAAGAATTTTTGTCTTGGCCATCCAACTCATCAGCAGTCTGCCTGTTTTTTTATGTAAGTTTATGTTAGACTTGTGTTTTGTTTTAGAAATAGCTAGGAACTAGAAAGATTAGACTAAGTGTTTTTCTGTGATGTCAGAACTGTACCACTAAATTATTTTAAGTATTTTTCTGTGATCTCCGAACTCTTGAATAGCACTGTGTAGTAAGAAGTATTGTCTTGTGTTTTTATTATTTATTATTAAATATTTTAAAACCTTTCAACTGTGGCTGTTTTGTGTAGCGATAATTTAAGCTCTAGAGTACATTGCATATTTATAGTGATTACTGTACCAAGTCACTCTAATAAGCCTTAACTGTTTAGTTATACTACCAATTGGATAATAATATTGCACAGTAATAATTGGACACCCATTTAAGGGCCTTTGAGTAGCTGATAAATATTAGTTGGGTGGTGGCAGGTGGTACTACCATATAGTCTGGGTAATAGGAGCACAGCTGGAGAATCTGTGCCAGCCTTTCCCAGGAGTGTCTGTGTGGCTGTATAAACTCTTATCTCAAAGTGTGTGTGTGTGTGTTAGCTACTTGGGCAGGAACACGAAGCACTGGTTGGACAGAGAGGGTGCTGGAGATTTTAGCTTGCCCAGCTGGCTGAGATCTGGACCCTATAGCTGTGCCAGTGGGGAGTCTTATTGGGGACCTGGAGAGCAAGGGAGTGACCAGCCTCAGACTGACTGTGATCTCTGTGTGCTCTTAAGGGAAACTGCACTTTACTGTGTGTATTTGTATCCTTTCCTCCTATATGAGATGCCCCTCACTGGTGCAAGTGGTGAGGATTGAGGCTCCTTGATTGCTGGGCCAAGGCATGGGCGTCACAATGCCAATCATACTTCTGAATCAGAGGATTGACAAACAAGCATTCATGAGTGTTTAGCTTTGGATGATTGCATGCAAACAGTCTTGTGATTTTATTTTCAATTATATGTGCTCATGCTTGGACAATTTGCAGTTTAAATTAAACAGGTCAAAAATATGACACTGCACTGTACAATGTCACTGATGAAGTATAAGTGAAAAGCTTCCACACCATTGTATGTTGTTTCCTAGTGTAAGTGTTGTAATGCAGACATAACTTTACATAATGAGGTGTTCAGTCAAAATCACACTGAAATCCAAAAATCTTGAGCACAACAGTCTGTTAACACATACAGAAAGTATGCAATCCACTCACATTAATATTTGTCTTCAAAATATCTCTGTGAATCACACTGCTGAAAAGCTCATTTGCATGGTTGAAGGCAAAGTGTTAACTCATTCAAAATTATATCTTGAGGTGTTGAACTTAGAACAGGAGTTAGCAGTACACTCTGGTCATACCTCTCAACCTCCACAAAACCTATCCACCATCTTCTTTTTATGTTTTTCCAACTCTGTCCCACAGGAACAAATCCTCCAAAGTCTAAGGAACTGATTTTGGAATATTATGTATAACATGTTGTGGATGGCAACTAGTGGCATGTAAAATAGTATTAAATTGGGGATGTTTCCTACAAATTGTACCAGACAGAGTCTCATCCTCCTGAATACTAATCTGAACATCCAAAAAAGTAATATGCATGGGATCAAAATTTACTGTAAAATGAATTCCACACTTATTTTCATTCAGATACTCAACACATTCCTGTAAATAGGTAGAATCCGATTTCCAAACTAACCAACAGTCATCAAGGTATCTGCACTAAATATCCACTGAATCTAAAAAATTATTATGATTATCATCATGAATAATCTGTTCTCCAATATACCCCATGAACAAATCAGCATAAATGGGTCAAAAGATACTCCATTGCTGTCCTTTTTAAGTTGTAAATAACATTCATCTTTAAAATAAAAAAAATTGCCAATTCATGTTCTATGACATAATATTCCGAAATACCAGTTCCTTAGACTTCGGGGGATTTGTTCTTCTGAAATAGAGTTAGAATAATATAAAAGGAGATGGTAGATAGGTTTTGTACTAGAGATTATAGGTGTTCCAATTGTGTTGGAGCTTTAAGATCTGTAAGTGGTATTAACAGATTGGAGTTATTACAATAGCAAAGAAAAAACTTGGATAATTAGATTAGGAAGTCTTTTTGCCCCTGGACTTAATGATCATTTGTGAGTAGCTAATCATGTTAGCCTAGGATTTTTTATTCAGTTGATTTAGTGTATTTGCTCTGCACTGATGAATGCTGAGATGCTGAAACAATATGCTGATTTTTGAAGTTTGTATAGATTTTCATCACTGATGATTTTCTGAAGGATTTCTGAAAGAATTAAAATCACTAGATGCTGATAATCGTGTGCTAGCTCAATTATATTTTGTATTTTGTGCTTGAAGGGAAAAACTCACAAAACGTTGCCATAAGCTGTGTGCTGCCCTTTCCCATAACTTAAATGTACTGTTTAATGTCAGGCATTGGGCAAATGCTGAGGAGAAAGACTGAAACAGAAGGGGTGGGATGAGGGAGATGTTTGGAGACATGGATAGAAAAATACTAAAAGATGTGTTTATGGGACATTTCTTCACACCTTTGTGGTGTGTTACCTTCATCATGATTATTCTGTCATGCTCTGTATGTACAAAGGCAAAAGATACTGAGTGACAAAATCCAAAAGTTAGGGACAATATTTAAACACTGCCTTTATAAACTAAAAATTTTGGTATGCTAAAATTCCGCCTTTATAAACTAAAAATGTTAGTATGCTAAAACTTTCTGACATCTGTGAAGCCTGAAAATCAAATGTATGGCATTACTTAATCCTCAATGATTTGCCAGAAATTCACATATCTTGTGATGAACACACGACAAATTAAGATGCAGAAATGTGGACACTTTACAGGTATTGCTGTGTACAATAAAGTGTTTCCAATATGGATGAAGAAGGGGCAGGAGAGCAGACACATGAGGACACAAGGATGATAGTGGTGGGCTCATAACATATGTAGCACACAGTTACATACATACTTCTGACATGGAAAACATTACATAATTGAATGACATACTTCTGGATTAGAACTCTTGACAGTCACATAAAATATTGTACAGATTGAAGGATTATCTCAGTTCACCACACAGGAGCTCATAGTTTCTTATGTTAAAATCAAACATTTTAAAGGACACTGGCAACAGGTTGAAGAAAGGGAGAAAAGAGGCATCAGCCTTCACCACAGTTATATCACTTGTAACAACCCTTGGGGTATGATATCTGGCAGACTAATGTAATGATATGTAAGAGTAATTGTATCACACTTTGGTACTTTTAGTATGTTTTCCTATAGTGAAGTGGACTTAAGCATATTTGTGTGGAAGAAACTGTACTAGTATGGTCTAAGGCAAAAATTGACCATTTTTTGTCATAAGATGTGAGCTGCCATTTACCATCAGTCAGTATTTCTGCTTGGCGCCCAGCACAGAGCGACTGCTGAGGACACTGACCGATAACACAGAAGGAAGTAGAGAGAAAGAAAGTGGGAGAGGAAGAAAGACAGAAAAAAGTTTGTTTATGGGCGATTTCTGGGCATGTTTATTGTGTGTTACTCTTAGGTTTGTCGTCATTGTTATTCTGTCATGCTTTTTACAATAAAGTGTTCCCAAAAGAGATCAAGCAGATTAGGACAGAAACAGGATAATGGTGGGTTCAATAACATATGCAAGCAACAGTTACACACAAAATAGTCATACAAAAACAGTCAATAAGACTTTGGCATACTTCTGTACTAGAACCCTTGACACTATGCCCAAATCAGTCAATAGATGCAAGCATTATCTTAGCACATTACACAATTGAAGGGTCACTGACAACAGATTGAAGTAATGCATGATGTAGGCTTTAGAATTCATCCCAATAATGACCACTGTAAAACCCCATATGGTGAGCATTATATCATGCAGGTTAATAAATATCCAAGAGTAAAAATTGATGAGATAGAAATGGGAGAGAGAGAGAGAGAGAGAGATGGAGACAGGGGCAGAGACATACAAAAAGTTTTGTTTGTGGGACATTTGACTGTCTCAATGGTGTGTTACTATTAGGATTTTCTTCATAATTAATTTGTCATGCTTTATACAATCAAGTATTTGCAATAGGGAGTAATCAGGACTAGGAAAGTAGAAATATGATTAAGACATATGCAGGACAATGGTGGGTTAAGAAATCACCCACTTGGGGATGAAACTTGTTCACAAATGCTTTAGCACACCACTGTAAAAACGCAGTTTTATATATTTTTTTTCCTTGCTTGGTTCATGAAATGTGATTTGAAAGACATAATAATGTTTGTACCCATGTGGATAATAGTAACATAAAATAGCATTAAATAATAGTTTGACATATTTCTAGAATCAAACCCTGAATGCTATTTAAAAACAGCAGTCTACAAGCATGTGAATTATCACAACACACTACATAAGGACTCTTACTTCATGACATCCAGCAGCCTTGTAAGTATTACAGTAACTATGTCAAAGCACTTCCTTTACTCTGTATTCCTATAGCACAGTGGGTTTAATCACATTCGCAGAAATACAACTGGACTAATGTGGGTGATGCTAAAAACTCACCAGTTTTTGCCATTTACCATCACTCAGCATTGGTGCATGATGCCAAGCTAAGTACAAACACTGAAGGCTTTTTGTATGAGCCATTTCCGGACATGTGTGTGTTGTGTGTGATACTATTTCTGATCAGATTAAACAGCTGAAAATGGGATAGATAGGATGGTGGTGAAAATGGTGGAAGCAGAGGGTAGGAAGGAGGAAGAATAGAGGAATGTGCAGGATGGTGGTGGGAGAGCACCACAGCTATCAACTTCCTCACAACATAAAGGTAGATTTGTAACCAGAATTTGATGAATTTGGAGACTCACCATACCAGGAATGGGTGACAGTAATACGATAATGTTGTATATGCAACAGGACTAAATTAAGTATGTCAAGAAGATACATAGGTGAAGTGGAGAGCTAATTATGGGGCTTAAACTTTTTTGTGGGCTAGATACCCATTTTTTTCCTTTTTTATAGTAAGAAGATTGTTGAATAAGGTACTTAGGAATAAGAGGGTCAGGTAAGTTAGGCAGGTTTGATAGCAGCTGCAAACATACAGGACATACAAGACAGACAGGGGTGGTGATGGACACAAAAGGTTGGTGAGCACATTGATTCGGGGTAGGTAGGGGACATCAGTGGTGTGTATATATCCATCTTGAGCACAGTGAGAATTTAGTCTTCACCCTCAGAACTGTCATCACTATTTCCTGTCTCAGTTTCCTGGTTCAATGCTGGATGCAGCATTGATTTTTCAATCTGATGCAGGACCTTTTCAACTCTGCCAATTTGGGCATTGAGGCTCCTCTCCATGATGTCCTCCAGTGCCCTTTCAGTTCCTGATGGGTGACAAAGTCACTACCTGCAGTATTACTGCTGGCAGGTACCACGGTGCCAGCAGCTTGTGTAGATTTACCTGATGCATTTGGAGCAGGATTTGGGCGCAGCACTGACTGGTTGTGACCCAGATGTGCTGGGAGTGTGTGGTGCCACTGCAATCACCTCTGAAGGTATGGCTGGCTGAACCCAAATGGCCAGTCTAGCATCCAGTGCTGATGGCCATTTGAGTTGCAGCACTAATGTATCAAAAAAAAATACAGATATGGTGGGGTGACAAAGCAGTGATAATAAGATCAGTGCCATGACACATTTTTCAATGCATAAACAAATATGACAAAACACTATGTTCACCTTTGCCACTTCAATATGTGATGTGTAGGTATTAATGTGTCATAAAATAAGTCAATAGAAGTGCTATTATAAATAATTTTTTAACAGTTATTTGACTATTGCATATTGGATATATGCTTTCAAGTTAAATTGTGTTAGAAAAAAGATTTTGTATTGTCATTTAATATTGTAGTAAATTTTATTTAACATTTGTTTCTGGGAAAGTCCGACTTGGAATGATCCAATTTTCAGCGATGGCCTGGGGAGAAATGCTCCAAACATATGTCTTTGAAATGTGGGAGGAAACCAGAGCACACAGAGAAAACCCACATGAATGTAGGGAGAATATGCAGACTCCACACAGAAGGCACTCTAGCCAAGAATTGAACCAGAGAACCTCTTACCATGAGGCAACAACACTACGACTGCACCACTGCATTGTCCAAATGATTTATACATACTATCTTTGTAATAAAAGATAATTTCTACTATTGGGAATTGAACTCATGCACAGCTAAGTTGATGCACTCATTGTCTAATGTAACCATCACAAGCTATTGGAGCAGACATAGATGCATGATGTAAAGGTTATGCATGCTTTCTCAAGCTCATATGGACTTATGATCTGGCGTCTCATACCTGATACATACTAACCCAGTTCCTCTTTAAGGTGAGACAATCTCTCCTTATCTGCCTCTGTGTTTTGGGAAAAAGTCTCAGAAGCTTCACTGAACATAAAGACACAAGAAATGGAAGTGTAATGAATACATGTTTTTGCTGTCAAATCCATACTGTATCACTGAATGGTGATGGTTCACTTTACTTACACAACTGAGAGGTGTTGGCAGTCTTAACTTCATCCTCTCATTGGCTCAGGAGGTCTTGGGTGTGCCTGTTCATGTCATTGTAATGGTGATGACATTCCCCAGGATTCATTAAGCTTTTTATTCTGTGCAGGAACAGTGTAGCTGCTCCTGCATGGAATATGACCGCCGAGTGATTCAGCAAACAGCTGATCTGATGTGCACGAGCTTGGCAGCACTATTCTTGCATGGACACCACTAAATAATGCAAATTATCTTATTTGCTAGTGAAAACCATGCAAATGAGCTGAATTAGTGATTCAGCAAGCAGGCAGGTGTCCGTGCAGGAATAGTGTAAAAAGCAGAAATGTGTTCAGCTACTAGCTGAACACATTTCTGCAAATTACAAAACGGAGGCATGACAGCTCAAAGTAAAGCATATATTCCAACTGTTAGGCATGCCAATGGCCAAATATATGGCCATTGGCATGATAAATAGTTTAAATTTTATGAAATAAAACTTTTTTTGGCCGATCTTGGCAGTTTAAGCATAGGGCAGCGGCACGCAAATGGGATCGTGCCGAAAATAAAAAAAAAATGCGAGAAAGCAATTTTCAGGGAAATTTGAATTTTGCCATTATAGTCAATGGCATGCAGAATGAAAACAATACCAGGGAATAGTGGTTGCTAAGGGGAAAGGTCCAGTGTAAGTGAGGTAACTATGGATTAAGGCAGTGGTGTATGCAAATGAGGGAATTTATACTGAATCACAAATTAAGTGTCAGACTGCACCTAACCGTGTAGGTGCACTAACATGACTCTGTATGCAGGAGCACTAGATGACATAAAAGGGGGAGTGTCATGTTTGCTGAAAGCACATTGGAGCTCGGTGGCTCGTGTTTGCCCTTAGCTAAGCACAGCTAAGAAGGGTGCGTGTCTAAGGCTGTATTGACTTATTCCATGAAATGAAGAGCATGTTCACATCCAGGGGAGGGCCAGTTCTGCTTAAAAGTGTTTACTTTAGCTAAATGGGTGTGTGCAGCATGCACCTGGCATAAAACAAAAAAAAAAAAAAAAAGGAAATAGCAGAACTGTTTACATTTGAGCACTGGGTATGTGTGGCGTGCATCGGGCCTTAAATGAGGAGAAAATGGGAAGGGAAACTGCAGAAGGAAGGCAATCAAGGAGAACTACCATAGCTGGCAGATGGAATGTATCAGAATCAGCCAATTATACAGGCAGCAGCCCAGCACACTACTATAAACTATGCAAACACCTTTCAGTCTGTTTTTTCCCACAAACTCTACACCACTGGTGTACACATTCAGGGGAATTTTAAACTGACAAAACTAACAAAACATATTAGGGGCTGCTGTTGCTTTGATCTATCAGTATGTGCTAGAGATGGAGGGTGGTGAGGAGGATAATGCTGACAACCAGCTCAGACCAAGGAGGAGAAGAGTGTTCAGACCCAGGGTAACCTACCAGGGGCTACATGATCTGGAGATAGTAGAGCAATACAGGGTGGACAGGGACATACCTCAGCAACTTGTTGAGCTGTGCCGGCCTCATCTCAGACCCAGAACCAACAGAGGGGAACCCATCCCAGTGGATAGCAAGGTATGTGTAGCCTTAAGAATACTACCTACAGATACTTTACAAAGACAAACTGGGGATATCATGGGGTCTCACAGGCATCTGTATCCAGGATACTCCAGTTCCTGGATGCCATGCGCCCATATGCTGCTGAGCACATTTACTTCCCCAGCACTTGTGAGGAGAGGACCAGCAATATGCATCTATTCGACCATGTAGCAGAATACCAAGAGGTACTGGGTGCCATAGACTGCACGCACATCCACATCAAAGCACTACCTGGTGGCCAGAGTAGGGTCTACCTAAACTGCAAGGGGTTCCACTTCATCAGCTGCCAGGTCATGTGAGATGCCCAGGGCATTATCATGAATGTGTGTGCTGGCAGCCCTGGAAGCTATCACGACTCCCACATCTGGCATTCATCACAGCTGTACCAGGCACTTGCCAGTGAGAATATCCCATATGGCCAACTGGTGGGGGGATGCTGGCTATGGACTGGAGCTGTGGCTGATAACACCCATCAGAAATGCACACATACCCGCACAAGAATGCCATAATGAGGCACACGCACAAACCAGGATCATTATAGAGTGTATGTTTGGGATGCTCAAGTCACGGTTCCACTGCCTTGACATATCTGGTGGAGCCTTGCGGTACTCTCCACCTACATATGCACACATGTTCATAGTATGTGCCATGCTACACAATATGATCCTGAGGAAACAGCTGCAGCAGGAACAAAATGGGGAAGGGCCACACACCCCCACCATTGCCAAGGTCTCCACAGGCACAGAGGGACTCAGAGGAGAAACATCCTGACCATGCCCCTGTAGGCAGATAGAGGCATGCTCAGTATGCCCTGTCCTTGGCAAAGAGGCAACACATAGCACATACACTGACACTGTTGGGCCCAAGGGACTGATCTCTCTCTCTCTCTCTCTGACTCACACACACAGTAAAATGGATGCCAAACATCACACCATCTATACCTTACCATGTATAGGCAGTGCACTGCATGCATCCGACACAGGCAGCCCTCAAGCACCGTCCTCACAACTGTCTCAGGCACAAGGTAAGTCAGTCTCCTTAACAATAAATGAATGGAGTACAATATTCTGATAGCATATCTATGGTATTGATTCAATCATGCAAGGGAATGGGGTGGCTTACTGGGGACAGCAGTAGACAACTGACAGCTCTGTGGGACAGCAGGAAGTGTATTCCCAGTACTGGCTTACCTACACTATGCAGTACCACCCTAGCTGACAAATACCACTGCAGTATATGTGGTGAGCTAAATAACTGGTGGGTCATAGGTCAGATGCATGGATGTCAAAGTGTGGGTCCCATACCCACGCCCAGCATCACCCAGCAGAGCAGCTGTAGAAAACCATACAGAAATGTCTGGCAAAGGCCCCCACATGGCGATATCCATGAAATCACCACCTACAGACTTTTACACAGTGATATCACAGCAGGTATGGCAGTGGCAGTATGGCTCTGAAAGGTAAGAAGTCTCAAACTGCAAATGTTTATGCCAGAACAATCTGACCTGTGGTTGATACCGTTATGCCTGTAGTCTCAAAGATGGGGCACACCCCTATGCTAAATGGGACCAAAATATTAAGCAAATATCAGCACAGCCTCTGCAAAAGTGTATTGTGTACAGATATGTCACCCCCCATAGTCCCATAGAAATGCAGTAACATGTCCCTAGACTTAAGCAGCATCCAGCCATCAACTAGAGTGATAGCACAACACAAACAGAAAGCAATTGTCAGTAACACCCACAGTCAACTTACTGGTGCCATCAAAGGGGTGTCCACTGCCGGCAGCCTGGGAACATATGATCATCAGAATGCACTGCCTCACTACAGATGGCCTGCATCTGTCACACCTGGCCTACAGGCCTCTGGCAAATGCCTGTGCCTCACACACAGTGCGCTGTCAGGGAGTGTCATGGGGTCCATAACACATAATCACAGTCTACAAAATGCAAAGAAAGGCCATGCTGCTAGGAGAAAACCTGCCAGCATCAGAGAGCCAGAAATCTGGACAAAGCCATGAATAATGGCATGAAAAAGGTTGAAAGAGAAGGATACCTTTGAAATACTGTTCTAACAATGTTAGAAAGTTCATGGAATGATTGTATTAGCATGGAATGTCTGAATGGTATGAAGTCTGAAACTGCAATGTCAACTCTCAGTAATATCTGACTTCAACCCCGAGTGACTTGAAAAACACTTTTCCTCGAAAACCACACTCATTTGGGTAACCAACCAGATATATGAGTCATGAATCTGGACATTCTGTGATACTCTGTACAGTCAACAGGCAGGGCTAGGAGTCTAAATATGGTAATGCACTCATTGCAAGCAGTCCTAACCCTGGAAGATGGTGACATATTTGCACTCACAGAACCCTGGCCCACAGCTATGGGGAGTAACACACCCTTCCCTGATCACTTATCCTATGCAACATCTTAACCCCAAAATGTGGCCATCCAAGCAAAATGAGGTGGGCCATACATATATGTGAGACACATACACCTCCAGGCTGGTCAAACAGTCTGACACACACAAGACCCTCCAAGTGCAGTCAACCTTTGAGAAGACCCCTATGCAAAGTACTGGTAGCTATAGGCCAACATATCTGACCCAGGACACCCCCCCCACATATCTTATCCACTACAAATCTATCTGGAGTCTGCCTGTCAACTTGATCCTACCTGACTTATATTACCCAACCATGGACTGGAAATCAGACCATGCCAGAACAGAAATGCACAGAGATTCCACCTTTGTAATACATCACCAAGGTGTTGGACTGTTTCCACAGCTCCAGCAGTCAATTGCTCATAGGTACACCTTTCAACAGGCTGGATTGTGCAACAGTGTGTAGGATTTGGCCCATAATATTGGTGTGTGCATCATCTATCCTGTATTCCTCTGGTAAATCACTGTGGTGATCTGAGGAGGTATGTCATGAGGTACTAAAACAATACATGACACTGTCAAATGTTATATACGTCAGATGTTTGCTAAAAAAAACCTGCAACCCTAGCAACCCATACATTACTAGGAGAAATAGTCACAATCACCGTATGGCTCATTGTCTCCCCATTTTGATAGGCTATCTTGAGATATCCTGCACCAACAGGTTAAGAGGTATGGCTGTAGCATAAAACAAACCAGACTGGAGTACAACAATCCCTAGAATGGAGTCCCGTCACACTGGGCATGCTCATACACTTAGAGAATTGTCAGTAGGATCTAGGAATTAACAGGCCTTCCCCACCCAGTGCATTTCCCATTGCACTACTTTAGCAGTCCTGAAGATGTCTGTCACCATAGAAGTACCTTTCATCAGGCCTTAGCTCTATAAGCTCTGTGGTGCATGTGATAACTGTGTAACACAATAGTGCAAATAACTATTTAGGTAGAAGTTTTAATCTCAGTCCTGGCAAATGTAAAAGTGTGCGTGTTTATAAGTTAAAGCTTTTGGGTCCATTCAATTGCAATGCATTTTCCCTTTCCCTACTTTAGCAGCCCTACAGATATCAGTCACCTTAGAAGTCCCTTTTGTCAGGCTTCAGCTCCATAAGCTCTGTGGTGTGTGCGGTAACTGCGTAACACTATAGTACAAATAGCTAGTTAGGTAGGAGTTCTAATCTCAGTCCTGGGATGTGTGTAAGTGTGTGTTTATAAGTTAAAACTTTTGGGTCCATTCAAACCTAGTACACTCCTCCTTTCCCCTACTTTAGCAGTCCTGCAGATATCAGTCACCTTTGAAGTCCCTTTTGTCAGGCCTCAGCCCCATAAGCTCTTTGGCACATGTGATAACTGCATAACACTATAGGTTCATAGGTATGTACTAGGCTAACAGCCCTGGAGGCTATATAAGCTGAGCCCAAGAAGATTCCCTGGCGTCATGCTGCCCAAAGTTAGTTCCCAGTCCCCCTGTTAAGCAAGGCTACTGAAGTGGTCCCTGAGGTGAACTTCCTATTGCCCTTCCACTTGTCAAGATTTCTCTTAAAGAGGGCAAGTGAAGTGCTCTACTTGACATGAATGGTAAGTTTGTTTCAGAGTATGGGAAGTCTCTGGGTTAGGAACCTGTCCCTCCAGCATGTTCTGTTTATTGTGGTAATGAGGTTTAGGTCCCTGGAGCATGTGGCATGGAGGGATTGGAATTTCTTTACGTGTAGCATATCTAGCAGCTCTGGGTGCAACATGGCTTTGTAGGTCAAGCCTCTAAGTAGGCGATAAGAGACAGAGTATAGCTGGAGTTTTTTGAGTCTGTCCTTATAGGGCATGTGTCTAAGGCCTAAGATCCTCTTAGTGAGGTATTTTTGTGGCATTTCCAGTTGTTGTAGGCATCTAGTGAGGTACATACCAATTGAGGCATTGTATTCTATAATAGGTCTAATGAGGGATGAATAGAGAGGGATTATGACATCTTTCTTCCTGGATGAGAAACCTTTTGTAATGAGATGTGCCACATAGAAGGACTTTCTGACTACAGTGGCAATGTGGTTATCAAAGGAGAGGTTGCTGTCAACCTGTGTCCCCAGGTCTCTTATCACACCTTCAGTGTTTAGTGGACTATCGCCTATGTGGTAGTTCATGGGCACTGAATTTTTCCCAAAGGGAATGACAATGCACTTTTTGGCATTGAGCTTAAGGTCATGGTTCTGGCACCAGTCATTGCTTTCTGTGAGGCCCTTTTGTAGAATCGCTACATCAGTTGGAAAATCAATAATGGCTCCCAGTTTGCAATCATCTGTGAACTTGGTCAGCCAGAGTCCCTTTGTGTTGGCTTGAACTTCAGAGAAGTAGATGCTAAACAGGAGAGGACCTAAGACTGATCACTGTGGGACACCACCTGTAACTGGTTGGTAGTCAGATTTGGAGTTCACTACTTCCACAGTGTGGGTTCTATTAGTGAGCCAGTTGGCAACCCATCTTATGACATAGGGGTTTATGCCTAGTTTAGTCAGTCTATCTAGGATTCCTGAGTGAGGGATGGTGTCAAAGGCCTTGGCAAGATCTAGGTAGGTTCTGTGAACTACCTTACCCTATTCCACAGCTCTGGTGACAGACTCGAAGAAGTCTAACAGGTTGAGCAGGCATGATCTACCTTTCACAAACCCAAACTGTGTGGGGTCCAGAGTTTGGAGATTCCCTATGTCCTTATTTATAAGGTCCATGATGATGCACTCCATAGCTTTACATATCAGACTCATCAGGCTAATGGAGCAGTAGTTTCCAGGGTCTGTAGTTGCTCCCCCTTTGTGGAGTGGGATGACCATAGCAGTGCACCATTCGGTAGGAACAAAGCCTGAAATGAGGCTGTGATTAAATAGGGTACTCATGTGTGGTGCCAGTTCACTTTGTAATTCATGTAAAACATAGCCAGGGATATTATCAGGTCCCATGGAAACTCTAGTCTTGGCCTAGGACAGTGCTGTTTTTACCTGTGTAGCCATGATAATAGGGACTTGGCATTCCTCAGATATTGTGATAGGCCCTTTAGGGGGTGAAAGGGGGGGGGGTAAAGTTCGCACTGAACCTGTTGGCCAATATGTTGGCAATATCAGTTGGTTCTGTATATGTATTGTCATTGTGCTGTAACTCAGAGCAGATCTGAGTCCTGCCATGTAGATTCTTGACATAACTATAGAATGCCTTGTGGTTGTCTTTAGAATCTGCAACTATTTTGTTTTCATAGCTAACTTTAGAGGATTTGATGATGGATCTCAGTTTTTTGCTAAGGCTGACAAGGGAGATTTTCCAGTCTTGGGACTTCACCCTTTTCTGCAGCAGTTTTTTTCCTTCTGTTGTAGAGTTTGTTTATGGTGGGGGACCACCAGATTGGCTTCCTTTTTTAGGAGGAGAGCATCTTGGTTCTGTTTGGTATGGCCTGTTCCATGCACTAGTTATGTGCTCATACAGTGCATTGGTGTATGATTCAGTCATGCAGCTATTTTCCATTTGCATGGGTGCCGTGAAGTTAGCCACCTCTGTTTTTAGAAGTTCAAAATTGGCTTTGGAGAAGTTTTTTTACAGTGGTTTCCTTTGGGGGGGGGGGTTGAGACCGGGATGTAGACAGCCATGGTGATTAGCTTGTGGTCAGATCTGACCAGGGAGGAGTTGATTACTAGTGTAGAGCAACGGTTGCCCATGTTAATAATGACCAGGTCAAGGATGTTTCTACCCCTGGTGGGGGTAAGAATGAGTTGGTCCAGGGCTTTGAAATTAATGAATTCCAGAAAACATTGAACAAGTGTGTTGCTACATGAGTAATTTTCCCAATTAATGGAGGGGTAGTTAAAGTCTCCCAGTATAAGTGTATTGGGTTGTACCCTAATTTTTTTCCAGTGTGTTTAGGACTGTGGAGTGGGAGTCTTGGGACATGGTGGGGGATCTATAGCAGGCTACAACCTGGATTGCAGTTTTACCCAGTGTTAGTTGTACCTGAAGTATCTCTGATGTGTTATGTTGGGCTACACAGTACAAATAACTAGTTAAGTAGGAGTTCTAATCACAGTCCTGGCAAGTGTAAAACTGTGTGTTTATAAGTTAAAGCTTTTGGGTCCATTCAAACCCAGAACACTTCCCCTTTCCCTACTTTAGCAGTCCTGCAGATATCAGTCACCTTAGAAGTCCCTTTTGTCAAGCCTCAGCCCCATAAGCTCTGTGGCGCATGCGATAACCGTATAACACTATAGTAAAAATAACTAGTTAAGTAGGAGTTCTAATCCCAGTTCTGGTAAATGTGTGTGTATGTATGTGTAGTTTAATGTATTTTGTGGCCTCTCTCACCCAGTACATCACCTATTGCCATACTTTACAAGGGCTGGTGACGTTCCTCACCTTAGAAGTACTTTTGGACAACCTTAACCCTATATGCTCTGTGACGCATGCGATAAATGCTTAACACTGTAGTAGCAATAAATAGATAGGTAGGAATGGCAAGTGTGTGTGTGTGTGTGTGTGTGTGTGTGTGTGTGTGTGTGTATGTGTGTGTGTATATAAGAACAGTATCCTGTCTGTGGGGCAGGGGCTTGTTGTGTTTGTGTGAGAACCACACCCATGGGGGGGTTGATACATTTTGCTGTTGCCCGCCCAGTACATGTCCCAGTGTCCACATTACAAGGCCCACAGTTGTCATCTACTGTAGAGGGACCTGTAGACACTCTGCAGCCCTATAAACAATGTGCCATGTGCAATAACTATGTGACAGTATGGAATAGATAACAAGATAGGCAGCCCATCTAATTCTTGGATATCACTCCCCACTCAGGAATCATACACAAACACAATTAGGTAGGCAGCCACACCTACATCAGTAGGTGCCTGCAAACTGGCTCACTGATAGAACCCACAGTGTGAAAGCAGCAGACTCCATGTCAGACTGCTGAACAGTCATGAGTGGAGTTCCACAGGTTGTAGACCTGTGTCCCTTCATGTTTGGAATCCACACCTCTGAGGACCAGCCCAATACAAAGGCGCCCTGGCTGACAATGTTTGCAGATTACTACAAGGTGGGTGCTATTAGTCCTCCCCCATGTGAGGTTGACATCCTTCACAAATGCCTCTCTCTCCGAGACTTGTGACTGTTGTCAGAAGCCTGGACATAAGCTCAATGCCACATGATGTGCCACCATCCCCTTTGGGTATGACATGGTTCATATAAAGTAATACATTGATGATAGTCCACTGAACACTGATGTTGGTATAATGGAACTGGGACCACAGGTTGACAGTGAGCTCTATGGTGCACACCACAGTGCCACTGTCTTCCAAAAGTCTTTCCATGTATCACTTCTCCTAACTAAGGGTGTTGAATCCAGGAAGTAAAAGGACAGTGTTTCCCTGTACACTCCCCTCAGTAGGCCAATCAATGTGCACTATGGCCCATTTGCCATGTACCCCACTAGACACCAACAACATGAGAGGCTACAAATGTATCTCACAAAGAGGATCTTAGATACTACACACTTGCCCTATACAGACAGACTCCAACAACTGCAATGAATCTCTGTCTGATTTTGGCTACTTAGGTGCGATCTTTGCCTGACATACACAGCCATGTCTGACCCAACCCTGTCAGGAATGCTACATCTGAAGAAACTGATCTGTCCATACAACATGCCCCAGATACCTGAACCCCATCCTCACAATCAACAGGACATGCTGGAGGGACAGGTCCACAACCCAGAGACTGGCCATGCTATGGAATAGATTCCACATACATGTCAAGCTGAGCACATACTGGCCCTCTTCATGAGAAATCAGGAATACCTCCCTGGGGATCACTCCAGTGACTATACTCAGTAGACACACTGAGTAGTATTGTCAGGTGGCACGATGCCAGTGTATTCCCATGGGCTAGCCTTATAAAGCCTCCATGGCCATTTGCCACCTACACACCTATGAATCTTTGAACCTATGGATCTCAGTACTGTCAAATGTGTATGTGTGCACTAGTGTGTATAAAAGTGTTTGTGAGCATGTAAACACGTGGGTGAAAGTAGTTGGTGGCCTGTCTTACTCAGTACAACTACCATTGTCATACCATACAAGTGCTCTAGATGTTATTCACTATATAGATACCTTGGGGCACTCCACAACCTGTAAGCTCTGTGGTGTGAGCGGTAACTGCATAACAATATAATACCAATAACCACACAGCTAAGGGTTCTAATATGAGTCCTAGCAAATGTGTGCGCATCTGTGTATTATTGTATGTAGGTGTATATATGTGTATATGTGTAGGTTTCAGTATTTTTTGGCCTCTCTCACCCAGTACATCACCCATTGTCATAATTTGCAAGGCCTGGTGATGTCCTTCACCTTAGAAGTACCTTTGGACAGTGTCACCCCATAACCTCTGTGGTGTGTGTGATAAATGTGTAACAATGTAGTAACAAATAAATAGTTAGGTAGGGGTTCTTATCTCAATCCTGGCAAATGTGTGTGTGTGTGTGTTCTGAGGATATCCATTGGATGGGCATGGTTTCATATTTTATGCCATGGTACTCACAGTACACATTCCTAGGTCTACTGTATGAGGTCCACTGTTTACATCAACTGTAGTGGTATCTGTAGACACTCTTCAGCCATATAAGCCCTGTGCAACAGTATGGAATAGTGTGTTATGAATAACAAGATAGGTTGGTCTGCTAATGTCAGTACTTGCAAGTGTGTGTGTGTGTGTGTGTGTGTGTGTGTGTGTGTGTGTGTGTGTGTGTGTGTGTGCACACTGGTGTGTATAGCAGTGGTTCTGAGTGTGTAGCCTTGTATGTGACACTATTATGAGTACTCTCACACCCAGTACAGCCACCATTGCCATACCCCACAAGGCTACGTGATGTTATTCACCTTACAGGTACCTTGTAACACTCATCACACTATTAGTCCTGTGCCACCTGCAATAACCACATAATAGTGTGGTACCACAACTTGATGATTAGGGTTCCAAACACAACACTGGCAACTGTGATCCTGTGTGTTTGTGTGTGTGTGTGTGTGCGTGTGTGTGTGTGTGTGTGTGTGTGTGTGTGTGTGTGTGTGTGTGTGAACAGTGTTTTCTGTGTGTTTGGTCGACACAGTATCCTCTGGGGTTGAGGGCGTTAGCAGTCCGAGGTGTGTTACACCCACCACCCTTACCATTGTCCTCTATACTAGAGCGGATGTCAACCACCATAGACTGAGAGACAACCCCTGAGCCCTATAAGCTGTGAGGCACATGCAAGAACTATTACATAGACCTGGGAAATGTGTGAAGATACAGGTATACTTTGACAATGACATGGCTGATGTGCTACAACACAGCCATACCCCTTAATGGTGGTGCCTGCAGGGCCACATCCTGCTAACACACAGACACCTGGGTCACAAATAGAATACAGCATGTGAGAACACATTCACTTAGTGTTACTAACACCAATAATGCATCATGGCTGAAAAAGTACACACACGCACTCTGATGTGTACCCATTACAAATGCCAGATGACAACTCCTTACACAGCATTAAATAGCTACACTATAACAAAGTCACCCTGTGCATCAGACCCATATTAGCATGTCCCTGCATTGATGGTATGGACAGCATGGATGTGGCAGAGGTATCACCATATGCACAGGGTGTTGTGTGGGTTTGCCAGAAGCCTAGGCTGGGCCATACGTTTGACATCATGTGTGTGTGCTTGGGGGTGTTCATTAAAAGGGCTGTGCAGGGGTGGTGTATGTATGTATGTATGTGTGTGTGTGTGTGTGTGTGTGTGTGTGTGTGTGTGTGTGTGTGTGTGTGTGGAGGTGACTTGTCGGATGGTGATGTGTGTGTGTTTGAATGCACACAGTCATGCCATGTGGGTGTCCTACACAGGGGTATTTTGGACAGCTGTGGGCCATACATGGCAGGGTGTACAGTTCACTGTGTCTGGACATGGACAGAGGAACTGGGCATGCCAACCGTATCACCAGCACTACCAGGGCTGAGTCCAGATGCAGTACTACTCCCCGATGGTGACTGCTGCCTGCTGGATCCACATCCCTGTTGGGACTGGCCAGGATCACATGCCCATAGCCTACTGCATCGTGGCATGGACAGCACACTCCTTTCAGGAGTGCTGATGGTACTGCCAGCATGGGAACATGATGGTGCACAGCCACATAGACCCTTAGCTAATTGTAGTGCTGCCTACAGCCACGTGGCTGCTGGCCAGTGTCTGCCAAATGCTCAAGCACAGATATTCCATGGTTGAGGAGTGCCAAGATCTCCCCCACAGTCTATCCATGACCCCAGTACACTCCCAGATGGCTGAAGTGAGTTCATATCACCACGGACACCAGGGACGTGCTCATCCATGACCATGCATATATGTCTGGTATTATGTTCATTATGTGCCTGTGCCCCATGACAGCCCGAAACATGCATCTGGTGACTGCTGCTGTGGCAATTGCAACAGGGGCTCAATGGGCTGCAATCCTCCTCTGAGCACCCCTGCCCATCTGCCTGTGTGGGACCTCACCAGCACTCTGGCTATAGCTAGTCATAGCACCCTCACTTGCCATAGTCACCACAGTAGCCTGTTCCATGCCACCAAACACCAACTGTCCATTATCTGTGGCCACTGGTGATGGGGTATGTGTGAGCATTGTGACTGTCTGTGGAGATGGGGTTGACAATAGTTGGATGCCAACAGATGGCACAGTATCAGCCCCTGACAACCGCACCTGTACCTCAATATGGGTATCATCATGGTCAGAGTCTGCAGAGACACTGACATCAGTACCAGAGCGGGAGGGACTGCAGCCACCATGTCTACCTGTGAGGGAAAAACAACATATGCAAATTACTACCGGCATTATAAGGTTTGTTGGTATACACACACACACACACACACACACACACACACACACACACACACACACACACACACACACACACACACACGTGCGCTCGCGCGCATACAGGAGAGGTGCCTCAAAGGCATTACACAGACCTCACATTAACTGACTGGGGGTATTCATGACACACAGTCAGACAATAACATACACACTCTGGATGGACCCTCCGCATCATGCAGTGCAGCCCTTTCCACTTACCGTTACTACTAATATACCCCTCTGGGATACATCCTAGCACACTTTGCACTCATGTAAATTATTAATGTTCACCTGTATAGCACTGTGGCAACTCCAACAGAACATACCCTCCAACTCTACAGGGTTTTGCTGAATGTCTACATGTGTGGCTCATATGTTTGGTCTGTTCATCCTAACTCCTGTGTTTGTCTGATACATTTCTGGGTTGGCCTGTGGATTAGTGCCACTAAGTAATGTCCTAATTTGAGGTGCAGACTGCATAACTTGCAGTACACGTATGCTAAAACAAAGCCAGTTACTCAAATAACTTTCCAAGCTCACAGTGGATATAGTAAGTGTACACACACCTGTTAACATGCCAGGTTTTTGTGATATATCACATGAGACTTCAGAAATCAGGTCATAACATTGCCATCATTTAATATGACATATAACCTATGCAATCTAACTGAAGAACATACACATCAGTTACAGGTGACATCTGGTAAATGAAATAGGTACAATAGGCTGGTTGCATGAGTCTGCACACCCTTAAAGTAATACTCTGTTAAAGCACCTTTTGATTTAATCACAGCATACAGTCCTCTTGGGAAGGTGTCTATCAGCATGGCACATCTTGACTTGCCAATGTTTGCACATTCTCCCTTGCAAAACACCCCCAACTATGTCAGATTGCAAGGGCATCCCCTGTGCACTGCCCTTTTCAGGTCACCCTGCATATATCCTATTGGCTGTAGGTGTGGGCTCTGACTCGGCCAGTGCAGAACATTGCATGTGTTCTGGTGAAGCCATCCTTTTGTTGATTTGGATGCATAGTTTGGGCCATTGTTGTGTGGAAAGGTGGAATTCCTCACCATCCACAGCTATATGGCAGACACTAGAGCATTTTTGGAGCCACAAGAGACCGGTGGTTGGAACTGTTTATAATCCCCTCTAACCTGGCTACAGCCCCAGTTCCAGCTTGTGAACAGCAGCCCCAAAACAGGACACTGCCATCACCATGCATCACCGTGGGGATGATATTGTGGTGATGTGCAGTGATGTTATTACGCCAAACGCTCCTGTCAGAATTGTGGCCAAAGATTTCAACTGTGGTCCCACATTACCATAACACATTTTTACACTTACTTTTTGGAGACCTGATGTATTGTTTTCAGACTTTCACCAGGTCTGGATATTGTTTGGTGTGAGGAACTTCTGCCTTCTTCCAACCCTACTCTATAGGTAGGACATATGGAGACCATGGAAGATTGTTGTGACATGTAGTACACACCCAGTACTTGCCAGAGATTCCTGCTACTCCTTCACTGTTGCTGTAGGGCTCCTGGCAGCCTCCCTGGCCAGTTTTAGTCTTGTATTCTCATAGACTTTGGTGGTATATCCATTCCTTTGCAATGGCACTGTAGCCCCATATTTTCACCACATTTTGATGACTGTCTGGACTGTGTTCCATGGTATGTGCAATGCTGTGGAAATGATTTGGTACCCATGTCCAGGCTGATACATCTCAAACATGTGATCCCTTAGCAGCTTCGTCAGCTCTATGTGAACCATGGCTGTTGCTGTAGCAGGCAACTGGGTATATGGTAGGATAATTCTGGTAGGACAGCTGACCATTATTTGGTTGTTAATCAAAGAGTCTCTGTAGTAGATGGCTGTTGTGTACCCAATAAGATGTACTGCTGTAGTTATATCGAAAGCTACTTCAACACAGTACTAGCTTCAGCCTGTGCACACATTTGTATCTAGGTTGTTGTACTATTGTTATGTGTCATTTTTGTTCCCCTAACAGATGTGTTTGCTTTACAGTTGAATTGTACAGGTTATATGTCACATGAAAGGTTGCCAGTATTTTGAACTTATCTATTGTGCTCTCATTTTTGTATATCACAAATACCTGACATTCTAACAGGTGTGTACACCATTTATATGCACTGCATACCACTAATTTCTACAATATGACAGTAGTTATGGGCCTTTGTCCTCCCATTTTGTCAGAGTTTGTCCAGATGTCCTGCAATGACAGGTTGTGAGGTATGTTACAGATATGTGACATCTCCTGCAAATAGGCCACTGTGATGACCACCGTGATGCAATGCAGTAAACACCACCACAGGTGAATATGCAGATATTGCCAAATGGCTGAGTATAACAGTTGTGTGCATGGTCACATTCATTAACTTTAACATGCCTGGGGTACTGGTGAGCCACAATAGGAAAACCCCATACTTACTGGGTTCAGTCTGCTGTCCCATGTGCAGACCAGGGGGACCTATGTAGTTGTGAGAGAGAAGTCCTGTAAACAGATTCACATTAGGCATTGGTACAAGATGAACGCTACGTTTCTGCACAGGTACAGTACACACTATGATATTACACAATTTACTGTCCTTCACCATAAATGTGCACTTGTTTGCATTACTACACCCCACCCACTAATGCATTTTGCACTGACATGCATCTAGAGACTCTGTAGAAGACAGTGTAAATGCTGCCTCATTACATTGATGTGCACTTTGGCCTAACCTGGATGCTCCTCACCTGTTGCCTGGGTGTCACCCACCTCCATGACTGCTGTTTCCCATGTTTGAGTTTGTGTGGGGGCTACCCCAAGGTTGGCAAGGAGCTCCTCTGTGGGGCCTGTGTGGCAGGCCCCCCACTGGTAGCAGTATGGTCCCTCACTACAGCAGCAGCCCTTTGCTGGGCACGACCAATCAGGTCAGTTTCTCTATGCCTGACCTGATCATATGTGCGTCCATGGTGGCCCGTGATGTCCACTCTGTGGATGATCTCATCCCACATGGTAGTCTGCTTCTGCAGATTTTCCCGGCTATGGCCAGATAGGATGGCATAGTTTAGGATTACAGCTTCTGTGATGGCTGCTGTCTCCGCATCGGTGTAAGGCAGTTGCTGCTGCATGGCACCTGGAAGACATAAACAAGAAAACACATCATAGGACCTCATACATTGCCCAGCACATAAATATAGACTATCCTTATTCACCACTTATGAAGATATCATACCCCCTGTACCTGGCAGCACTGTATGAACATGCATTGTACTCCTGGCCCTGATGTGTCATGTTGCTCCCAATGAGGGCCAGTACATTGCATAAATCACCATTCATTATTCACAATTGTGTAGAGGGATGACAGTGGCCATGTTCTTTGCAGATGGGATGTCAATGGTGCTCAGGCTTTGCTTGCATACAGTGTGTAATGGAGCTGGAAGCATATGCCTGGGTTCATGTAGGATATAGACAGGAATGTTATCAGGTCCCAAGGGGACTTGCTTTTGTTAACTTGGATTAAGCATTTTGCACCTGATCCATAATGATGTGGGTAGGGGTGCGTGTGCTGTGCACACCAACCTATACTGATGGAGATCAAGGGGGGTGATGTTTGCCCTAAACGATTTTGCAGCAGGTTGGCTGTAGCTATGGTGTGTGTGTATATGCTGTGATTGACCACTATTACAGGATGGGTTGGGTTGTTGCCTCTGTGACTGCAGGCATATGTGAAGATGCCCTTGTGATTGCCCTTAGTGGATGTGTCCAATTTGTACTCATAGTTAGCTCTACAGGAGTCCACCTGTAACCTAACATGCCCATTCAGTCAAAGGTTGGCATGCTGCCCAGTTGGTGCCTGCTCCTACTTTGCCCTGTACAACCAATATAGCATCACATTATGTACTTTGTGCATTGCTGCTGTCCAGCAAAGGGGTTTTCTCTACTTTGGTGGAGACAGATTTTACAAATAAGGTATTGTTGAGGCCATACAGCTATGTGGGTGGTCATAATATCTGTTTGTAGTAGGCATGGACACAGGGTCAGAACACAGTTGGCCATCTCTACAATTTCAACGTGATACTCATGCTTATTATACTACCCATGTCTGTGTACTCATGCTTATTATACTACCCATGTCTGTGTACTCATGCTTATTATATTACCCATGTCTGTGTACTCATGCTTATTATACTATCCGTGTCTGTGTACTCATGCTTATTATACTACCCATGTCTGTGTACTCATGCTTATTATACTACCCATGTCTGTGTCTTCATGCTTATTATACTACCCATGTCTGTGTCTTCATGCTTATTATACTACCCATGTCTGTGTCAGGACAATGACACCACCAGTAGCTGTAGAAGTGTAACTCTGTTGGATGCACAGAAACTAAGGTTACACACGTGCACAACATGTACAGCTTATTCACCTGACATTTTGCATCCCATGTCAGCTGTTATGAGGCAGCCAGGTACACCTACCCATACATACCTATGCACAGGTAATACCTGCTATACATTTCTGTTCTATGATAGTATGGCACAATGTAATTACAGTCTTGTTGCTCAGTAAGTCATGTCACCCTGATAGTGCAGGACATCTGGAGGACACTGCACATACGTGGTGGGCTATGGGCCACAATTAGTGACACAATCTTCATATTGCTATAACATAAGTATGTCACTTGATAGTGCTGTAGCCTTTGCATTCACAGACTTACCTTGGAGGATGTCTGACACTCATATGGCAGGCAGAGAGGAGAAAGACTAGGTGTGTGGTAGTGAGGATAGGAACTGTTAATGTTGTGAGTATGACTGACATGGGGACAGAGCTAGCTGATATGCTGGACAGAGGAAAAGTGGCTATATTGTGTGTGTGGCAGAGACCATATGGAAGGGGTGTACAGCTGTGTTTATCAGAGTTGGGTATAAAGAGTTCTGTCATGGTGTGTATGGGAGTGGAACTGGTGTAGGGGTTAACCTGAAGGAACATTATGCCAAGAGTGTTGTGCAGGTGGTAAGAGTGTTGGGTAGAGTGATGGTTAGGACTCTGGGAATTGATGGTGCAATGATGACAGTTGTTAGTGCATATGCTCCACTAATTGTGTGTGTAATGGATGAGACAGACATACTTTGGTGTGGTTGAATGACGTGTTGATGAGTGTACCCAAGGGTGAGAGAGTGGTGATTGGAGCAGATTTCAATTGTCATGTTCATGAACGGGACAGAAGGGATGCAGAAGGGATGGGTAAGTATGGTCTTAAGCAAAGGAATGCAGCAGGTGAGATAGTGGTGGAGTTTGCAACAGAGGCTGGACATGGGTGTGGTGAATACGTAGTGTTACAAAACCAAGGGGCACAGGGTGACATGCAAGAGTGGAGGAAGATGCACACAGGTTGATTATCTCCTATGCAGGTGGGCCTGTTTGAAGGGGATTGGTAACTGTAAAATGGTGACAGGAGAAAGTGTAGTTAGGCAGCATGGAAGGTTGGTCTGTGGGATGACGTTGGTGATCAAGAAGAGGGAGAGGAGTGTGAGGGCAGTACCATGGATCAAATGGTAGATACTGAGAAAGGATGATTGTGAGGTTGAGTTCAGGGAAGAGTTAAGACAGGCAGTGGGTGGCAGTGCAGACCTAGGAAATATCTGGGTAACTTCATCAAAGCTAGTAAGGGAGATGAGTAGCACAGGACTTGGTGTGACATCTGCACAGTGGAAGGAGTAAAGGAGACCTGGTGGTGGCATGAGGAAGTACAGGGGAGTATACAGAGAAAGAGGTTGGCCAAGGAGAAGTGGGATTGTCAGACAGATGAAGGAAATAGACAGATGTATAGGGAGATGGGGTGTATGGCAAAGAGTGGTGGCAAAGGCTGTGGCATCTGAATGGTTGTATGTAATGCTGCACACCAGGGATGGAGGATAGGACCTGTACCAATTGGCTAGACAGATGCATGTAGCTAGGAAGGATGTGCAGCAAATAAGGTTGATAAAGAATAATGGTGGAACTGCACTCACAAGTGAGGAGAGTGTGTCAAGCAGGTGGAAACAGTACTTTGATGGGCTGTTGAATGAAGGGAATGAGAGAGATAGAGAAGATTGGATGATGTGGGTATGGTGAATCAGGACATGCAGCAGATTATCAAGGGGGAAGTAAGGATAGCTATGAAAAGGTTTAAGAATGGAAAGGCTATTGGCCCAGATGACATACCTGTGGAAACATGGAGATGTTTAGGACAAATGACTGGTCTTTTTAACCGGATTGTTTACTGTAATCTTGGAAAGTGAGGGGATGCGTGAGGAGTAGTTAAAATATGTTTGGGTACTGATTATGAGAATAAGGGTGGTGGGCAGAGCTGTAGTAATTACAGAGGGATAACACTGATCAGTCACAGCATGAGGTACTGGTAAAGGGTGGTGGAAGCTAGGTTAAGAAGGGATGTGATGATTACTGATCAGCAGCATGGTTTCATGCCAGGAAAGAGCAGTACAGATGTGATGTTTGCTCTGACAGTGCTGATGGGGGCATACAGAGAAGGTCAGAAGTAGCTGCATTGTGTTTTTGTGGACTTAGAAACAACATATGACAGGATACCTAGAGAGGATAAATGTAGAAACTGCACACAACTTGCAAAGCAAAAACTTTAATGAAATAAAATAAAATAAAATAAGGTAAGCGCTTTCACGACTCACAGGCCACTTCATCAGACAATGCTAAAGTTAAGGTCATATCCTTATATAGTGCTGTGCAATCATGTGGTACAATCAGGCATTTAAAGAAGTAATACTCATTTATTTATTTATTTATTTGCATTTGTTAACCGGGTTGGTCCAGCTGGGTAAGAATTACCCTTTTTCAGTGGAGACCCGAGAGGAAAAGCCCCAAACAGACATACAAATACATACGAATAGAGACAAATTAACAATTACAGAGGAAAACAATATTATGGGTGCAATGGATAAGAAAAACAAACAATGAAAGTTTGAGAATATGAGTAAGGTAGGCCAGAGGCCTGCATGCAAAAGATTTATGAAAAAGTGTTCTGAGCAAGATCTCTGAAATAAGTTAAAGTAGGCAAAGAAATGATGATTTAGGTGTGGAGTTAGTAGTGTGGGAGTTTTAGGTGGGAGCATGTGAAGGACATTCCCATTTGGAGGAGAGATGGGGGAGAAGCATGGATTTGAAATTGTTGTGGTTAGGTATATTATGTAGTGGTGTGGGGAGATTGTTCCATAGTTTGGCTATAGTGTGGGATAGTAGTAGTTTACCAGTTGGGTGGATGGGTTTGTGTACATGCAGGAGGTTTTGGCCTGTGGATCTCAGGGTATGGTAGGTGTGTAGGGTGTTAGAGATTTAGCAAGAGAGGGGCATTCTGCTGGTTTAAAGATGAGTTTGTGGGCTAATGTAAGTTGTAGGTACTTTAGGTGGTTGTGGAGTTCTAGCAAGTTTAGAGTGTGTAGGGAGTGACAGTGATGGGAAGAGTTCTTATAATTGGTTGCAAATTTGCAGATTTTGTTGTAACAGGCCTCAAGTTTAGCACGGAGTCCATGTTGTATGTTGGAGAATAGGGGAGCACCATACAACAGAGAGGGGAGAAGGAAGGTAGATGCAAGGGTATGACGGGAAGATGGAGTAAGGTAGTAGTTGTGTCTGTAGAGGAGGTCGATTTTCTGGTGGGTTTTTTTGATTGCTGAGAGGATGTGGGAGTCGAATTTTAGGTTTTCATCGATGGTAATGCCAAGTAGTTTGGTACTAGGAAGGATTTGAAGAGGGGTGTTACTGTGGCCTTTGATGGAAAATTGGACTTTGTGGAACTGGGAAGTTTTAGTGGGAGGAAATATCATTAGCTTTGTTTTGTTGGCATTTAGGGCCAAGTGATGCGATTGCATCCATGATTCAATTTTGGAGAAGGCTGTTTGGGTATTAAGTAGAAGTTTGGAGGGGCAGGAGGCTGAGCAGATGATAGTGGAGTCATCTGCGTATTGGATGACTGAGGCTTCATAGAAAATGTCATTCCAGAAGCATGGACATACAGAGCCACCAGATGTAAACCATTTTTAAATACTACTAATAATAGACAACTGACAGTTAAACCTCTAATTGAACCTTTAGATAACTTTAGAGTGGCCTTACAATACTCTAGTGACATTGATAGTTATTGTAACATTAAGAAACATTGGAACATTTTAAGTACCACCCCTAATTCTCTGAACATCTTTGGTAATACCCCATCATTTTCTTTTCGGAATAACAAATCACTTAAACAGCATCTCTGCTATAAATCTATGCATTCCACTAGACCAATTTCTAATTGAATAGGCACTTTCTCATGTAGAAACTGTTCTGCTTGCAAGTACATTTATAGTCATGCTTTTTACACACATCCCACTTGTCACTTTAAAATATTTTTGCATCACTATGCTGACTGCAAAACTGAAAATGTTTACTTTGCTTTCTGCCAAATTTGCATGCATACTATATAGGAAAAACTAATAGGTCATTTAAAGATAGAATTTTGGATCATAACAGAGACATTAGAAATAAAAAGGCAACTAATGCATTAGCTACTCATGTTATGCATACAGATTCTTCACATGTTTTTAAATTTTTAGTTTTACAAATCATTGACAATAATATTAGAGGTGGTGATTTAGAAAACCATACTGAAGCCGCCGAACAAAAATGGATTATTTTATTTGATGCAGAAAAATTTCCAGGCTTAAATAATATGTCTTCCCTGAAACCTTTTTTAAAAGCACGACCTCTTAAACATAATTATTAAACATGCATTATATATTTTGTGAAATATTCATAATTAATTTATAGACTTTTAAATAGATATTTATTTATCTATTTATGTATTATACATGGATTTTAGTACTAATTATTTTATAATGTTTTTACATATATATTCTTCATTGCTTATGAATATTTATTTATTTTTTTAATTCTTAATTGTATCACGATTGCATATTGCTTATGATGAGTATTACTTCTTTAAATGCCTAATTGTACCACATGATTGCACAGCGCTATAAGCGGCCTGTGAGTCATGAAAGCGCTTACCTTATTTTATTTTATTTCATTAAAGTTTCTGCTTTGTAAGTTGTGTGCATTTTCTACATTTATTCTATTTTACTTTACTGCAACCAATTGCACTCTGTATTCGTATTATTTTTCTATTATTTTTCTTCTTTATACGAAGAAAGGGGCATGGCAGAAATTTTGGAATCTGATCCTGTGATGGACTTGAACAACGGAACTACTACTTGTGAACATCTAGTGCGGATTCTTAACATCCTGGACAACCTTCTGCTGAATACATCTACCTTGAATGTGATGGACAATGATGTCAATGTTCCACCACCACAAGAGTTTGTTCACCTTTATAAAGAACTCGAAAATAAACTGCATAAATACAAACGTTTGCAATGGCAATGTTTGCATCTTCAAGCCTCTCTACAACACAACAACACAAGGTAATTCCCAGTGGTTTGCATGTATTAAATATGCCTAGTTATGGTAATGAATATCCGGAACTTCTGAGACAATGGCAAGAACTCAATTTACAATTCAGTGCACAATATATACATTTATTAATTAATTTTTTCTACCAATAGAGAATGAATTAAAAAATGGCATTCTTGTTTGTCAGAATGACATTTTCAAACGTTTTAACTCTAATACTGTTACTTACAAACTTGACTTACTGCAAGATAACATTGTTTCTTATGAGAAACACTTGCGGTTAACTAAAGTTAAGAAGTTGCAAAGGGATCACAAAGAATTTTGTAATCAGCATGTTTTCTCTTGGCCAAAAGATTTTGCCACTGAAAGAACGTCTGCTAGAAATACAAATCTACAGCTGAACCAATCAAATGTGCCAAACCACAGTGCTAGTGTGACGCCCACAACTCTCCATTCTACAGTTGTAACAGTTTCCTCGCAGCCACAAAAAACTGCTATATTAACAGAAAACAGTGTAACTAAATGTAATGCAGAAGCATCTACATTTATAACTTTAACGGATACTCCTTTTTCGAATAAGGATGCTATTTCTATTGATGTTAACAATGTTCCTTCTATTTCTAACATGCGCATTTGCACTGTTAAGCATTCCTTTGGGCTTACTGAACCAACTACTTTAAATAATACATTCTCTATGACTGAAACAAATGTTTCTGAGTTTTTTTTACAAATAAAAGACCCCCTACCAATCAAGGACCGCTCGAGAAACAGGTCAAGAAAAGGGAGCTTGCAGCGACCTGTAAGCATGGACAGAAATCAGTCAATGGTAAAAATGAGACGCCAGTAACCACAGGTTTGATTTTTAACATTTCTTCTATTGATTTAACAGAGGAACAAATTTCTTTACTAAACAAAGGTTTATCATTTATTCCTTCAAAGAAAGCAGACCATGCCAAAATGCTTAAAGACCTGAGACTTTTAGGAAGACAAATGATTTTAAAAACATTTTTTTCCAGCAATAATGTCAATCACACAAGTTCCTTTAGAAAACCTAGTACATATAGTCCGATTATTAATTCAGTAGTTCAATCTTTTATCAGTGTTTGTGAAGTTGATTTTAGACAGCTTTTTTGTGAAGGAACTAAATGTAAATTTTATAATATGACTAGAAGTGATATTCTAGCCTTAAATGAATTAAGAAATATACAGTCACTTCTCATTAAACCAGCTGATAAGGGAGGAGGAATTGAAGTCCTAGACAAAGAATTGTATTTCAAACAAATGATGCTTTTATTAAATGACACTAATACTTATCAATGTATTTCTAAGCCTATTGCAAACAGCATCATAGAAAAAGTGTCCTTTTTGATATTTGATTTATTAATGACAGATCTTATTAATGATGAATTATTTAAATTTTTTTAACATAGCCCATCCTTTAATTCCTTCAATTTCTGGACTACAGAAAATACATAAGAACTACAACACCCCACCCATGAGACCAATTGTAGCAGGCCATGGCTGGTGTACTGAACCTCTATCAATTTATCTAGAGAACAACTTGCACACAGTTTTAGACACATGTCATAAAGTTTTGAAAGATTCAAAGTCTTTCCTTGAAAGACTTCACACCCGTTTGTTAACTATTAATAGTGATTACATTTTTGTTACACTTGATGGAGAATCACTTTTTACATGCATTCCTAAGGATTTAGGTATTGATATGGTCAGAGAATTTCTAACTGTTAACAATTGTTTTTTTAGCTAGTAAAGTGATGTTAATATGTGCACTTTTAGAAATTGTGCTTGAAAACCAATATTTTTGTCTTTGAAAATGACATATATTTACAAAAAGTTGGCGTAGCAATGGGCACAGCTTGTGCCAATATGTATGCCAACCTTGTTTTAGCACACTGGGAGCACACATATATTCTTACACCGATCATTCAATACTTTGATCATATTCTTTGGTATGTGCGCTTTGTGGATGACATTTTTTTTGTTATGGAAAGGAGATCTAGTAGAACTAGACCATTTTGTCACATTCATGCATAGTACTACACATTTTCTCAAGTTTACATGTAACTATTCTGATAGTCAAATTGAATTTCTTGATGTACTACTTACTAAATCTGAACTTAACAATGTCTCTAGTAATATGTACAAGAAGCCCACTAAAAAGAATACCCTTCTCCATAAAAAGAGCATGCATCCTAGACATATCTCTAGAAATGTGCTTAAGGGGCAAGTATTTAGGATACTACAGTTACATAATAATGATACAGATGCCAAGAAAGCCCTTACTGATCTTAAATCTGAATTTTTGGAGAGAGGATATTCAGAAACTGACATAGAAAATATCATTCAAGAAGCATGGACATACAGAGCCACCAGATGTAAACCATTTTTAAATACTACTAATAATAGACAAATGACAGTTAAACCTCTAATTCAACCTTTAGATAAATTTAGAGTGGCCTTACAATACTCTAGTGACATTGATAGTTATTGTAACATTAAGAAACATTGGAACATTTTAAGTACCATCCCTAATTCTATGAACATCTTTGGTAATACTCCATCATTTTCTTTTAGGAATAACAAATCACTTAAACAGCATCTCTGCTATAAATCTATGCATTCCAGTAGACCAGTTTGTAATAGAATAGGCACTTTCTCATGTAGAAACTGTTCTGCTTGCAAGTACATTTATAGTCATGCTTTTTACACACATCCCACTTGTCACTTTAAAATTTCTTTGCATCACTATGCTGACTGCAAAACTGAAAATGTTGTTTAGTTTGCTTTCTGCCAAATTTGTCATGCATACTATATAGGGAAGAATAATAGGTCATTTAAAGATAGAATTTTGGATCATAACCGAGACATTAGAAATAAAAAGGCAACTAATGCATTAGCTAATCATGTTATGCATACAGATTCATCACGTTTTTAAATTTTTAGTTTTACAAATCATTGACAATACTAATAGAGGTGGTGATTTAGAAAACCGTACTGTAGCCGCCAAACAAAAATGGATTAGTTTATTTAATGCAGAAAAATGTCCAGGCTTAAATAATATGTCTTTCCTGAAACCTTTTTTTAAAAGCATGACCTCTTAAACATAAGTATTAAACATGCATTATATATTTTGTGAAATATTCCTAATTAATTTATAGACTTTTAAATATATATTTATTTATCTATTTATAGGTTCATAGGTTCATACTAGTCTATCTGCCCTAGGGCATTTATAAGCCTAGCCAGAGTGTGTTTGGCTTTCACCACCCATTTTAAATTAATTTTGCTATGCCCTTTTTCGAGGTTAGTATACTGTGCCTTTGTCTAACAGTGATACAGAAGTGTATGGATTTTAGTACTAATTATTTTATAATGTTTTTACATATATATTCTTCATTGCTTATGAATATTTATTTATTTTTAATTCTTAATTGTATCACATGACTGTATTTTGCTTATGATGAGTATTACTTCTTTAAATACCTAATTGTACCACATGATTGCACAGCACTATATAAGGATATGACCTTAACTTTAGCATTGTCTGATGAAGTTGCCTGTGAGTCATGAAAGCACTTACCTTATTTTATTTTATTTCATTAAAGTTTCTGCTTTGTAAGTTGTGTGCAGTTTCTACATTTATTCTATTTTACTTTACTGCAGCCAGCTGCACTTTGTATTCGTATTATTTTGCTCTTATACCTAGAGAGGAGTTGTGGTATTCTATGAGGTGGTCAGGATTGGCAGAGGAATCTGTAAGACTGCTACAGGATATGTACAAGGCTAGTGTGACAGCGGTGAGTTCTGCATTGTGAGTGACAGGTGCATTTAAGGTGGAGGTGAGAGTACATCAGGGATCAGCTATGAGCCTGTTCTTATTTGCAGTGGCGATGGACAGGTTGTCAGATGTTGATCAGACAGGAGTGCCCGTAGACTGTGCTGTTTGCAGATGACATTGTGGTCTGTAGTGAGAGTTGGGCACAGGTTGAGGAGACCCTGGAGAGGTGGAGGTATGGTCTAGAGGGGGAGGAATGATGGTCAGCAGGACTAAGACAGGATATATGTGTGTGAATGGGAGGGAGGATAGAGGAATAGTGAGGATGCAGGGAGTACAGTTTTCAAAGGTGGATAGGTGTAAATACTTGGGAACAACAGTTCAGAGTAATGGCGAGTGTGGGGGAGAGGTGAAGATGACAGTACAGGTAGGATGTGGGTGGTGGGGAAGAGTGTCAGGTGTGATTTGTGACAGACAAGGACCATTAAGAGTGATGGGGAAGGTCTACAAGAGGGTAGTGAGACCAGCCTTGTTATATGGGTTGGAGACATTGGCATTGAAAAAAGAGGCACAAGTCAGAGCTGGATGTAGCAGAGTTAATGATGTTAAGATTTGCACTGGGTGTGACGAGGGTGGACAGGATTAATAATATGTATGTTAGAGGATCAGGCCAGGTTGGACAGCTTGGGGACAAAGCCAGAGTGTGGCAGGATTATGTTGGTTTGGACATGTGATGAGGAGGTATGCTGAGTATATCTGTGAAAGGATGAGGCTGCCAGGTAGGAGGAAAAGATGAAGGCCTGAGATAAGATGAATGTATGTGGCGATAGCAGACATGCAGGTGGTTGGTGTGACATAACAAGATGCAGAGGACTGGAAGACATGGAGAGAGATGATCTGCTGTGGCAACCACTAATGGTTACAGCCAAAAGAAAGAGAAGGTGATGTTGTAATGTCAGTGTTCACAGGTTTACAATTATTTGCCAATCATAAAACAAATCTTGATGACATAACTACAAATATGAGGCACACACATGGTCAGTATGCATAACACTGGGCAGTTGAATGGTATGAGCTCAGTATATCACAGGCAGTTCAACACACACAGCTGCAACAGTATTTCAGTATGCAAATACCCTGTATAGGTTCATCACATGTCTGAGACAAACATGTATATCATATTTGTATTTACAATTAACATATGGATACCTGTGACATCCCAGTAGCTGGCCTAGCAGTGTCACAGTCAGTATTGTGCAACACACACTCCAGTAGGGGTCATATGTGAGCCATCCTTTCCTGGGGTGACTCAGGGCCCTGAGCTGTGTTCTCTGTCATTGCAGACAGACACAAATGGTATGGCCATAGGTTCTGCTCAGCAATATATCAGTACAGCATGTGTTGTTGAGACATAATATTGTTTGAACTTCCTATGTTCCACATTTACATACCCCCTACTACATTCCATTACATGCTTAATTGTTTGACATAGCTGTGTTTTTTTTCAGTTCAGTTGGTATAATCCATCCGTTTCAGTGTGTGTGTGTGTGTGTGTGTGTGTGTGTGTGTGTCTCTTTCTCTCTCTCTCTGAGACAAATGTAGGATATACATCTGTTTTGTATAGGCAGCAACTTGCCTTTAGTACGTAATGCTCATGAGCAGCTGATGGCCTGTGCAGCAATTTGAGTTACCCTCTTGATGATTGCATGTAGAACAGCTGTGGCATCATTCTCATACCCAACAGCATGGGAACACACTCCTATAACTGAGTACTTCATATGGGTGTTGTCCCTTTTCCTTGCCTTTGAGGAGTACTTTATGGGAGGTGTGTGACAAACAGCATCGCAGAGGGTAGTTGGAAATACCTCTTACAACAAACACTGTGGAGGCAGCCCAGCAAACTGGGGGAGAATGTTCCAGACATACGGACAGAATGTAAGTATTGCTGTTATACAGTTGAAGTAATGCTAATTTGACAGGGTTTGTGTGGATATTGCTGTTCTGCATGAATTTAAGTCTGATAGTGTTATGTAGTTGACATAACTCCCAACTGTAGGGCTATCCGCATACTGGGTAGAGTTTGGACTCTTATATTTGGTGTGTTACTCACACATTTTTTGGACTTGGAAATTCAGTAGCATATTCTGAGGATTGCAGTCAGTAAATGGTAATATTCATGTGGGTTTCTGACTTCATATCCCTCAGAACAGATATGTTACAACAACCCTGTTACACCAGCACCTTTCTCAGTTTATGACAGCAATATGTCAATAATGCCCCTGTGTTTGGGCCTGTGCCCCCAAATATGTCAGGCTTTGTCCAGATGTCATACTGTAAGAGGTGTATAGGTATAGTATATCATTATATAGTGACTTCATTCCAGATACCATCCCAGTGATGTATCAGACTGCCAGATATGTTATGTGTAGAAGCCCTTATATATGAGGACGAAGCCTGGACATTCTGTGGGACTCTATACAGTTGAGAGGACTGTGTATTTCTGGCAATTGTTGACAGACTGTCAGGACTGTTTAGCATTGTATTGTGAATGTATTATCTGGCCTGTGTTTGGGGGGGGGGTAGATGTAAGTTATGAGGGTTCTTTTCTATCTGACTTTGCATACTGCTCCAGCTTCCATTGTGCTCTGTCAGCTGTATATGTTTGTAGGCGCAGACTGACACATGTCCCATACAACAGTCAGGCGTCAGACTACACTGTGAATTGGGCCAGTATATATAGGGGTAGTGTGTGAGTGGCAAACATGTTGATGATTTTGTTCACACAGTCCATATACTCTACTGTTCCTGTGGCTTACCAGTAAGTCACTTTGAATGTGGTGAGATTGTTTCTGGGTTTGCACTTTCATGTTGGTGTCTGTTGGTCAGTGCTGCTACATCCCTATAGTGCCTGATATATTTGCAATTGCATGTGTATTCCCCCATAGCAAAATTGGGTTAGTATTGTGTCAGTCTGCCTGTAGTTTAGAGAGTGTTTGGTGACATGCCTAGCAGGTCAGTGTAGTTTACCTACTGTGATGTTATGTCCCGATATTTATCAGATGTACTATTGCCTGGCCCCCATACGTGTTGTGTATGTCTGACACATCAGTGGGATGATGTAAAGATTTATGTTAATAACTAGTGGGGAGTAATTTGGTTTTGGACTTGGGCTATTCCAGTCAATATATGATACAACAGACAGGAGGGTGTTACTGCATCAACTGTGTCACCTTTCTACTCCAGTATTTTGGATATGTTCCCCAGTTTCATAGCTTTACACCCCCCTCTGTCAGTCTTGGTCCAGATTTGTTGCACTAAGGGATTCTGAGCATAACTCTCGACTGGCCATGTTGTTTCAGACTGTCCAGGTTTATTACTCATCGTTCTGGTCTGTTCCACAGAATCATTATTTTCATTTCTGTGGTAAATCACTGTGATGATGTGGGGATTTCTGTCTGTAAATGATGACATACATTTCAGTTTCAGAACTCACATCCTTCTGAACATGTATGCTGACACGAACCCTGTTACTGTAGGAACATTCTACATTTATAACTGCGGTATATACATTATGTCCCTGTTCTTGAACCATTGTCCCCCCATTTTGACAGCCTTTGTCCAGAATTCTTGCAGTAAGAGATGGAGAGGTATGGTGCTGGGTATGACTCCACTACATGTTATGAGTATATATATATATATATATATATATATATATTTTTTTTTTTTTAGCTATATCTGTACTGATATATATATATATATATATATATATATATATATATATATATATATATATATATGTATGTATTCCTTTTTTTGATATCTATACATATATTTATATAACAATATATATGTATATATTCTATACGTATTTGTTTTATATGTATAACTCCATATATCCAATGTATATACCTTTTAATATTTATCTATCACCATACACATCTGTATGTGTATATTTATATATACTAAACATGACTGCTTCCACACTTTGTTCCTTACTATTCTATACCTGTACTGAATGATATATTTGTAAAAGCTGCATTTGTTATTGCATCTCAGATGCTGTAGTGCTATATTGCTCTGACTATGATGTTAACGGCCCTGGGTTCAAGACTTAGCAGTGCTGATTATTCTGTCACTGGGCAGAACAGTGGCTGATGGAGACAGGGTGATTAAGGCAGTTTTAAGACATTGTAAGCAAGTTTGTGCGGGTTTGCAGGATGGCAAGCGATGCCAACACACAGTTAAATGGGAAACTGCTTAATCTGTGTAAGCATTGCTTATTATTACGCACACTCACTTACTGTTGCTTATTGCAGCTTACTGCTGCTTACCTCCACTCTAATTTCTTCAAAAGAAAAGAAAAAGGGGGTTATAGGAAAGGGTGAAAAAGGAAACACACAGAGGGAAAAACAATATGAAAGAGAGCTAGGGATGTGCAGGACAGGTGTAGGGAAGATCCATAGATGTCCATTTCTGATACCACAACAGCTGTGCATTTGTACAGAATTTGGAGTTGAATTTGGACACTCAAACCCTTGATAGAGGGGTGAGAACAAGAGTAATGTGTTGTTAAGCCAATTTGACCAGATTACATGTGTCCAGTGAATAAATGTGCAAAATGGACAGCTATGTATAGGGGGACTATTTTTGTGGAACAGCTTGCCCTTTTTTTTTTTTTTTCTTTATAAGGTGAGAGTGGGATGTTGGGGAAGGATAGTAGGTATATTTAGGGAGGTAAGTTGGGTAGGAAGACAGACAAGACAGACAAGACAGCAGACAGGGGTGGTATATGACACATGTAGGGGGTAAACACCTTGGACGGGGACGGTGGTTGGGAATCGGATCCCCATGAGCCCCCAGATGGATACAATGGGACTGTGGTCCCCACCCATGGGCAGTCACCCTTGCACCTTCATGGCCTCAAAGGTGGCTGTGCTGGGGGCTGGTCAGGAGGGTCAAGCTGACCCTCTAGGTGCATTACACAGCCCTCAAGCTGGAGCAGCTGATCTCTGAACTCCTTTTGAAGCTCATTATGCACCAAGCCCCAGTCCTGACTACGGGTGACGGTGTCCTGTCCACTCCTGCTTCCAGGGGGGGACGGGCCCCATCATCTGAGGTGGTTCCTCCCGAAGGTGGTACAGGACCAGCGGATGAGGACGTCCCAGGTTGAATCCCAGATGTGCTGGGGCCCGGTGCCATTGCCAGTTGAGGCAGGACAGGTGGATCAGCTGGGATTGGCCTTACCAGATGTGCTATGGTGTTGAGGTTTTACAACATACATTGGTTAGTCATGAACAACACATTCCAGGATTAGTTATAACAGCATGCATGGGTATTCCCATTAACCCAAAACAACAGATTTGAAACAGTTGCATAGCAAACAGAACACATACATATATGGAACCACAGCGGACATTACAATGGCATACAGGTTGTATTGATAGCAACAGGCCACCAATGATAGTATTTGAACAGGGAACATTAATTTTCAAATGTTTAAATATTTGTAGAACAATAGGACACATGTCCCAACAGTAGGTTAGGTGAAAAACATACCCATTGATTTATGTCTTTAGATTATTGGTGCAGATAGGGTGTGAGAGAGAGAGAGAGATGCTAATTAACAACTGTATAGGCTTTAATTGCTCAAACTTTAATGATTATTGCTTTAATAATTACTCTCCAGGTATTATCTCACTTTATATTGACCTATGGCCTTGGGTTGGGCAGTGGTATGTTTGTACACAGTGTATAATTACAGCCTTCTTACAGCTCATTTATGCCTTTTCTTACCTGGTAGACCCATGGAGGAAATTACTGTTAACACTACCTGACTGTTTCTACCCATATTCACATAGTCAAGGTTACATATGTGCACTCATACTGTGTGTTTGTGCTACTGCCATACTCCGCCTTGATTTCTATCGGTCACCCTGGGTGTTGCTGGCAGTGACCACTAGTTGTGACAGCATGACACTTGAGGGACATTTCTTGGAGGAGACTACTTGGTGTATGTACTTATCTTGCTGTTATTTGCAGCCTTGGGTTTGGACAGTGGGTGTTGTACACAGTGTATAATTACAGCCTTCTTACATCTCATTTATACCTTTTCTTACCTGGCGGACCTGTGGAGGAAATTTCTGTTAACAATACCTGACTGTTTCTACACATATTCAAAGGTGAGATTATGCATACAGATTAATAGCAGTTCGGGATTTGAACCGGGCCTATTTGTGCAAAAAGGTATAACAAGGTTGTGTTTCATCAGAATGAGCTATTGGGGAAATGCTGTTTTTTTCTTGACTGTTTTTTGCATAATAGTTTCTTGTTTGGACAATCTGCTTTGTAATTCTGACATTCATAGGTAGGTACTAGGCTATCGGCCCAAGGGCCTAAGTAAGCCTAGCCAACAAGGTTCCCTGGCTTACACCACCCAGGAAAGTTAATTTCCTGTGTCCCTGTTGACCAGAGCCACATAAGTGATCCCCAGTGTGTATTTCCTATTTCCCATCCATTCATAATCCAGTCCCCAAATGATGTGGACATCCTACAGAAGGGCCTCACTGAGACAGATACCTGGTGTCAGAGGCATGGCCTGAAGCTCAATGCCAAAAAGTGCATTGTCATCCCCTTTGGTCTCTTCTTCACACCACCTTTGGGCTGTAAATGGAACACCATCCTCACTATCACTTGCAATGTCTACTGAATAACACCAAAAACTATTCAGATCTCACATGTACCAGCCTGAAGCACAAATAAGCACAGCTTTGCCAGCTGGATTTACACAACTTGAAAGCACAAAAATTGCTTGGCAGTGTCAATAGGAATGATTCCTTCAAAAAACAATGAAGGTGTGAAATATGGCTGCAAGACTTGGCCATGTGTGACGCTTACACTATTTATATTTGTTCCACTGTTAAATGATGTAATACCATATGATGTTTGTTATAATCATTGTCATTTAGAGGTAATTTTTATGAATTGTGACATAATGGTTTGTTGGGACAACACAATGCAAAGCTTGAGTGATATCACATGGGAATCGAACCCACAAGAAAAAATAAAGGATTGAATGGTAAATATTGCTTATTAACTGTCAAAGGCACAGGATGACTTACTTTTCTAGGTTGTAAGTTAAGGCATACAAATTTCAACAACAACAGAAATATACTTAAGAGATGTTTGTATGTGTGTCATTTTAACTACTTGTAGTACTGGAGTTCTACAAGAAATACATTTTATATAGCTGGAGTTGCATGGCATGATCAATACATGTTGTGGTGAGTTGCAAACATGTTTTACATGACATACTGTCCTACACTCAAAATTATTATATGCGATGCTTCATATAATTTTAATTATACATTCTGCACATTATATATCTGCAAGTGCATTTTACATTAACCATCATCATTGTGATGCTTAACAGAACACACACTTGTAATATCTGCATTATGCAGCAATCAGTAATAATAGGTAATATTTGAGTTATGTAGTAATCAATAATGACAGGTAATATTTGACTTATTTAGCAATCAGTGATGATGGGTAATATTTGAATTATATAGCAATCAATAATGATAGGTCATATCTGAGTTATGTAGCAATGAATTATAATAGGTAATATTTGATTTATTTAACAATCAATAATGATGGGTAATATATGAGCTACGTAGCAATCGATAATGATAGGTAATATCTGAGTTATGTAGCAGTCAATAATGATAGAGCTGTTGCCAATTTCATGTTTATAATTGGCATTTGTATTTAGTGTTACAATATTAAGGAAAAATAGTGATAGTACTAATTCTGACCACCTCAGTTAAGTTATCTGTAAACTGGATTTGAGATCTGCATTTCCTGTTCTGTTTCTTCAAGCTCACTGCAATTACACTTGGTGTCACAGACACAGCTAGTTGATAGGTGCATTTTTTTCACTCAGTAATGTTAAGAATGCTGATGACAGTTGCACCTGTGCCAGGCTCATTTGCATGATGGATGCTGTGATGTCTCCACTGTAGGCCAGTAAAAAAGGAGCCTGAATCCTCACCACTGACAATGGAGAGGGATTTTCACTTGGAACAAAAATAGGTACACACAGTATTTCCAGATGCAGCACAATTTCCCTTAAGAGTGGACAGGGAACATGCTAAGTCCAAAGGCTGGTTCCTCTCTTTCTCTCTCCAGACTGCCAATAAGACTCCCCACTGGCAGCTGCAGAGTTGAGTCCTTAGCTGGGCTCCAAGTCAAGTTCTCATGCACCCTCTCTGTGAAATCAGTGCCTTGTGTCAATGCTCCAAGCAGCTCACACACACACTCTTTGAGATCTGACCCCCCCCCCACACACACATACCTGGGAAAGGCTGGCACAGATTTACTAGCTATACCCTTCTTCCCAGACTATAAGGTAGTTTCACCACCACCAGAACCCCTGCCAGCTACTTTAAGGCTCTTACAAGGGTGCCAAATTGTACTGTATACAATTAAAGCTAATACAAATGGTGGTGTTTTTGATCAATGCAGTAAGGGTTTCAGGAGTGACCACAGTGTGTCATTAAATACATATGAGTACTCTCAAATGTTAACATATTCTCTAAAAGACAAGCCACAATGTAAAGTTTCTATATATTTAATAATAAATAAAATAAAGTGAAACTACTACATATCTAGTTACAGTAAACACCAGAGTTTCAATCACAGAAAATATTAAAACATAGCACAGGCAGACAGGTTCACACAGTTACAGAAAAACAGTATTTAACCAATCTCACTATATTTTTCTGACAGATCTCAAACGTTAATATTCCCTGGTCACTTACTAGAGCAAGGCAAGATGAAGTAGGTGAGGGGTCTTTCTATGTCAGGTTCCAAAAACAGAGTGCCAAGTCACTGAGAGATTTCTCTCTGTAATATCTAAATATTATTTCAGAGTTAATTATAAAATGACATTACATCTGGTAGTCTGACTATGTTTCTGCCCTAACTACAGAGACAAACAAACCATGCTTCTTACAGATATTGTCGAACTAGGCACTGCCTACCCTTTACTTCTCAATAACAAGTTCTACTTTCCTTATTAACCACAATACCATTTCCTATACCTAACCTTTTTTCATCCACTGTGCTTACGTATAGTGTGACAACTCTTTATTAATATAATTATACAATAAGCTGCCTTTTTTGTTATATTCTGTATTCTACCTGTAATTTGCATTGTACCTGCTTTTTGCACTGTGAAGTATTCTGCTCTCTTTGTAATTTGCATTGTACCTGCTTTTTGCACTGTGAAGTATTCTGCCCTCTTTGATAATTTCGGTGTTAACCTGTAATGTTCATTGTAAATATAAATGTTTTTATTTCTTTTTTTTTATCCTCAGAGCTTATCTTCCCAGGCTATAGTATGTATTCTACCAGCATTTTGTATTGTACCTGCATTTTGCAATGTGAGGTATTCAGACCTCTTTGATAATTCTGTGTTAACCTGTAATGTTATTGTAAATATAAATGTTTTTGTTATTTTTTGTTTTGCATGGAGCTTATCTCCCCGGGTCTCTACTGAAAATGGACATGTATCCAGTTAGACTAGCCCAGTCAACAAATGTAAAATAAAATAAAATAAATAAATAAATAAATTGTGTCTCTGGCTTCATTCAAAATTGTGAGACAACATCTTTATAGCCTAGGCCCAGTAATTTAATTTCTTACTATTTTTTAAATTTAGCTGCAGTTGGACTGTGATTAATCCCCTCTCTTCTAGTATCTTTTGTTACGCTATATACACTTAAGCAGTAACAATAACACATGTACAGTATATTTCTTCCTCTGTCCCGCAGGACACACTGTTGGTACATTTTTAACACAAACAGCTTTACAAATACATTTTTAGCACAAACACCTATTCAAATCAGTTTGATATACAAATGACATATAATTCTTTAGAAAATATCAGCTAGCTGTGCTGTCATATGTTACAAATCTACTGCCCTACTTCTCCTGACATGGCTGGCAATACAACACATCGTCAAAGATGCCAGCCCAAATTAAATTTTTTCCTTTTTGAAGTGAACTGTCATTGCTTGTTGTCAAGTGATGCAAAAATACAGAAGTAAAAAAAAGTACAAATAAACTTATTATGCCATATAGCTAACAATGAACAGAAAACTTACAGCATTAACATGACACATTTCTCATTGTAACATCTGCTTGCTATGTCAGAACTTGCATTTGTGCTGTACGTTATCAGGCCTTAAGCTAACAGCAATTACTGAGAAAGGGGGACACACAACAGATGACATTAACTCATTTTTGGCACAGCATATGCAAGTAATAATGGTTTACTTTTAAAGGGACTGTATTACTGTCATGGTCACTACCTAGCTGGGAAATATGGATAGGTAATCCAGCATATATTATACATATTTCCACATTCCTGATGTTACTAATTTTCTGTTACCACACTTTACAAACTGTCATCATTTCTATCATGAATATCAAATGTTTTTAATAAGATGGATAGATGAGTTTCCAACAAGCAAACATTTGTAACCTCAACTCACTATGACTAGAACTAGCATATTTAGCATTTATCACACAAACCTAATTTGTTCAATTCATTTACCAAAATGTGCATCAATACCTTTTTTGAAACTCTCAGTAAATTTGGATTTGAATGCTGCATTACCTGTTCTGTTTTTTTAAGTTTACTGCAATTACTCCTTTTTCAAAAGAGACAGCCAACTGACAGGTACATTTTCTTCACTCAGTACTGCCCATAGTGCTGATGGCAGCACACCAGCTGCAGGCTCATTTGCACTACTGGTGGCATTCCCAATTACATTTTTCATTTGTTTGCCTTGGGGAGTGTGTCACTGTTCTGTGTTAGTGACTGCTGACATTCAACAGTGCACAATGCCAAGTGGAGCACAAAAAATAAGTAAAAGATCATTTTAAACTGGCTCTTACTGATGTTTTCTCAAATTTGATGTCTTATAATATTAAAAGATGCACAAGATAAGAGAATAAAATGAAACTGTTTATTGTGAGCGCTTGTTAAAGGCCAGATGGTTAGGGCTGCCAGAATGATTTCTGATGATACAGACTTTAAAGCAGAATGTGAGCAACTCCAAAGTATGTTTATTAATCGAGGTTATCCTGCCAATTTAGTTATTAATATTAAAAATGAAGTGGTAAACAAAAGGAGTTCAGGATACTTCATCCCTTTATTGAAGGGGCAAACTGAATGGCAAGGAGACGACCTACTTAATCAAGTTAATTTTCTTGCTCAAGACGTAGTAGTTAGAGATGATAATGCTAAAGTTCATCAGACCAGTTTTTTGTGTACATACTCCCTAGATTATTCCCTTATTAGGGATGTGTTAAACAAGAATTTGGATATAATTAAGGGAGAAGAAACGTTGCTCAAAGTTTTAGGATCTAAGCCAAAAATTACTTATAGGCAGGGGCAAAATTTGAAATCTCTTTTAGAGAAGAAAAAACAATGTCCAGATAGAGTTAAAGGAATGTTTAAATGTGGTGCTTGTCCCCAATGCTAGCATATAATAGTTGGTAACCAATTTAATATTAACAACAAGATATACAAAATTAATTGCAAATATAATTGTGACACCAGGAGCGTCACCTATACAGCTTTGTGTAACCAATGTAATGCTTTTTATATCGGGAAAACCGAAAGGAAAATAAAACAATGAATATATGAGCATATTTATGCTATTAGTAAAAAAGATACCAATAATGCATTGGCTAAGCACACTAGAGCATCCAGGTCATTATTTTAAATTTGCTATTCTGCAGTATAGGCCCACTGATATTAGAGGTGGACCCTGGCAAATTTACTTAGAAATAGATGAATTGATGTGGCAGATTAACACAATGGCACAAACTTTCCCTGGCCTTAATGATAGTTTATCCATTAAATACATTTTGAAGCTTCTTTCATTAAAAAGATGAATAGCTGGGCATATTTTTCATTTAAATAATTTTTTAGGAGAATGGATGGATTACTAATGTTTGTGCAATAATTTATGTCCACACAACATCCTTTAGCCTATTGGAGTATTCATCATTTATTTTATGACTATTTTGGTTACCTTATTCAGTTTGTTGGTTATGTTTATAATAGCACTAACTGTATACCTATATAACAGGATTGTAAAATCTCGACAGTTACAATACTATTTTACGAACCTGTATGTTTTTTGCACTTTCTTTCAAACCACTGACTGACCAACAAGTATACACTAAGCAAGGAGCTTAAGTGTTGTGTGTTGATCGTTTTTAATATTTGAACTGTTTAAATGTATTTTTAAAGCAGATCCCACCTATTTGTATATTTATACAACATTATGTTTTTTCAGATCATTTGGTCTTTTGCTGTTGGATGCATTTCTTTTTATGGTATGATGATTTATTTTAACTAACAGAATGGATGTTTACGTTTTAGTCACGTTGTCTTGTTAGCTAAGCTAACCTGCCCAATTAAGAGTAAATTGGGTATAAAGAGAACCTGATTGAATTTTTTACTGTTTGTCTGAAGAAGGCAAGGCAAGGACCTTGCCGAAAGTGCTCACAATAAACAGTTTCATTTTAATTTCTTGCCGGCTATCGTAGTTTCCGTTCACCTTGTTTTTAGCAGTTTGAATTTTGTTTTTTGTGTCTAAACTTGGTTTCGTATGGCGACTGGAAATGGAGCGGCAACACAAGCTTTGTTTTCACAAGATGAAAACACACCGGATAGCCAAGAGAACGCTATCGGGAACTTAACCACCCTAGTGCAGGTTCTCCTAGGGTGGGTAGACATTTTAATGCAGAAAGTGGAAGCCTCAAATCATAATACAGTGAATGAGGCCAATTCTTCTTACCACAAACCTGGGGAAATAAGTAGCGGTGTTACAAATAGTGCAAGACCCGCTGATACGAATAGTAGTGCTATATTTAACACTACAGGTAACGTGAGGGTCAGTGGTATACCAACAAACAGTGTTCATTCGACCTCTGGTAATCGAGGGGGAGTGGAAGGCAATCCAATCTCTCCTAATCGTTCTAATGCTCCATCTAACCAAGAAGGAGCTATACCAGTAATGGCAACATTCCTTAATAACAACAATTTTTTTAGTATACTTAATGAGGATTACACTTCATCTGAAGGTTTTGATGAACATACTGAAAAGGCACTCCTTAAAAATATAAATGACTTTGACGCAAAACTTTATAAATGTAAGAAGTTACAACTGGAAGTGCCATATCTTCAGGAGTGCATTCAGAGAAAGATCATACCCAAAGGATTACGGCAATGGTGTTATCCAGCAGGTCTAGTGGATAATTCCCCATTTCATCGGGAACTTATTGGATTGTTTGAACGGCAAGGGTATGAATTTTTACAGTCTCTTATCAATTTTTTCACTACGGATATTGGTATTTTGAAATCCGAACTCGAAATCCTTGAACATGTTATTAAAACCCACAATGATTTCCCTAGATATAAATATGAATATTGTAGAATTTATAGAAGTATAGAGGCATCAATGAGTAAACTACTTATTATAAAAAAGAAAAAAATAACTAGGGACATTAATGATTATTCCAACAATCGAGCCTATCCTAAGCCTAACTTGAATACATCAAGTGGTTCTACTATTAATTTAGGCATTAATGTAAATGTAAATTAGGAGGTGGAAATTCTTAATGTACCTCAAGTGAGCCCCCTGAATGGCAATGATGAAATCCAGCCATTAAGGCGAAGTGAGAGGCTCAATAATAACACCAACAATAGAGAAAATAATGCTGGGGACAACAACAATCAAAGTAGGCACCCTAGCAACAGGATGGAGGGCGGTAACCAGCAGGGTTTTCTGTCAAATTGCAATGCCCAACAAAACAACCGGCAAACCAACCGGAAGCAGCCCCAAATGAGGAACGACAAGAGGCAGCGCAGGAGATAGTTTCTAGTAATGCTTTTGGCTCAATACCACATATTCACATCAGTACAGAAGGGGACTTCAACATCTACAATTATACCACTTTAGATGATTAGCAAGAAATAGTCGACTTCTTATCTAAGGGGCTAACATTTGTCCCAGGGAAGAAAATGGATTTAGCTAAAGTTGTCATAGACCTGAAGCTTTTTGTCCGTAAGCTTAATCTTAACTTGCTTATGGGCAGTGGTTCGAGTATGCTTAGCACTCTAAGACTTTCAAGTGTATTTAATCCACCTTTACACTAATGTTTGAACGTTTTTGAAAAAATGTGTGAGATGGACTTTAGAGCTATCAAGGACATTTATGGTCATCAGAATAAACTTGTAGAAAGTAACATGAGTACTTTAGAATATGAATTTTTAAACTTGCTAAATGATTGCAACATAAGAGTTATGAAACCGGACAAGGGCGGAGGCCTTTTGTTTATGGACCACAATATATATGTTGACAGTATGACTAAACATCTTAACACTGTTGCTTACACACAAGTTAGTTTAAATGAGGTCAACATAGCACACAAAAAGATTAGGTCATTATTGGATGACCTTTTCTTAGAAGGTTCCATGGACATTGACTTACATCAGTACTTGACAATGATAGCACCCAGAACACCAGCTTTATTTGGTACCCCCAAAATCCACAAAGCTTTAGAATCCCCCCCCCCTTTCAGACCGATAGCTGATGGGTGTGGTTCAATCACTTACGGTTGTGACAAATACATCGATAGTGTGTTAAAGCCACTCATTGAAAGTGAGCCCCATATCTGTAAGGATTCGTGGGGGTTCCTTAAAAGCATTAATATGTTGAAACATCAACCTAATGGGTGTTTCTTAACCATCGATGTTAAGGACCTTTATACCGTTATTCCTCAAAGAGTGGGTATAGATTGGATCAGAGAATTTCTGCTGATCAAAAAAGTGGAGGAGAATACTATCTACTTAATTGAGACATTACTCAAGATAGTCTTAACTAACAACTTTATGGTCTTTGAAGGGGAATTCTACTTGCAGAAGTCTGGGGTAGCCATGGGGTCTCCCTGTGGTGGGAGTTTTGCCAATGCCATTATGGCCCTTTGGGAGCATAACTCATTGTTTAAAGATCCATTGTTCCAGGATAATGTCTCCTGGCACACAAGATACCAGGATGACATGTTTTGTGTTTGGAAGGGGGATATATCCCTTATACCAAGTTTCATTAATAACATCACCCTGACAACCACCTTTTTGGAGTTTACTTACAATATAGGAGAGACGTCTATTAGTTATCTTGACATCTTGTTAATTAATGATAGAACAAATGGTAGATATAAAAGTGTAATTTATAGAAAACCGACATACTCAAATACTTTTTTGCACTTTTCAAGTAATCACCCCTACCATCAGAAAAGGGCCGTTGTTAAAGGCCAGATGGTTAGGGCTGCTAGAATGATTTCTGATGATACAGACTTTAAAGTAGAATGTGAGCAACTCCAAAGTATGTTTATTAATCGAGGTTATCCTGCCAATTTGGTTATTAATATTAAAAATGAAGTGGTAAACAAAAGGAGTTCAGGATACTTCCTCCCTTTATTGAAGGGGCAAACTGAATGGCAAGGAGACGACCTACTTAATCAAGTTAATTGTCTTGCTCAAGACATAGTAGTTAGAGATGATAATGCTAGAGTTCATCATATCAGTTTTTTTGTGTACATACTCCCTAGATTATTCCCTTATTAGGGATGTGTTAAACAAGAATTGGGATATAATTAATGGAGAAGAAACTTTGCTCAAAGTTTTAGGATCTCAGCCAAAAATTACTTATAGGTGGGGGCAAAATTTGAAATCGCTTTTAGAGAAGAAAAAACAACGTCCAGATAGAGTTAAAGGAATGTTTAAATGTGGTGCTTGTCCCCAATGCAAGATTTATATTAGTTGGTAACCAATTTAATATTAACAACAAGATATACAAAATTAATTGCAGATATAATTGTGACACCAGGAGCGTCACCTATACAGCTTTGTGTAACCAATGTAATGCTTTTTATATCGGGAAAACCGAAAGGAAAATAAAACAACGAATATATGAGCATATTTATGCTATTAGTAAAAAAGATACCAATAATGCATTGGCTAAGCACACTTTAGAGCACCCAGGTCATTATTTTAAATTTGCTATTCTGCAGCATAGGCCCACTGATATTAGAGGTGGACCCTGGCAAATTTACTTAGAAATAGATGAACTGATGTGGCAGATTAACACAAGGGCACAAACTTTCCCTGGCCTTAATGATAGTTTATCCATTAAATGCATTTTGAAGCTTCTTTCATTAAAAAGATGAATAGCTGGGCATATTTTTCATTTAAATAAATTTTTAGGAGAATGGATTACTAATGTTTGTGCAATAATTTATGTCCACACAACATCCTTTAGCCTATTGGAGTATTCATCATTTATTTTACGGCTATTTTGGTTACCTTATTCAGTTTGTTGGTTCTGTTTATAATAGCACTAACTGTATACCTATATAACAGGATGGTAATATCCCGACAGTTACAATACTATTTTACGAACATGTATGTTTTTTGCACTTTCTTTCAAACCACTGATTGACCAACAAGTATACACTAAGCAAGGAGCTTAAGTGTTGTGTGTTGATCGTTTTTAATATTTGAACTGTTTAAATGTATTTTTAAAGCAGATCCCACCTATTTGTATATTTATACAACATTATGTTTTTTCAGATCATTTGGTCTTTTGCTGTTGGATGCATTTCTTTTTATGGTATGATGATTTATTTTAACTAACAGAATGGATGTTTACGTTTTAGTCACGTTGTCTTGTTAGCTAAGCTAACCTGCCCAATTAAGAGTAAATTGGGTATAAAGAGAACCTGATTGAATTTTTTACTGTTTGTCTGAAGAAGGCAAGGCAAGGACCTTGCCGAAAGTGCTCACAATAAACAGTTTCATTTTATTCTCTTGCCGGCTCTCATAATTTCCGTTCACCTTGTTTTTAGCAGTTTGAGTTTTGGTTTTTGTGCCTAAACATGGTTTTGTATGGCGACTGGAAATGGAGCAGCAACACAAGTTTTGTTTTTGCAAGACGAAAACACACCGGATAGCCAAGAGAATGCTATCGGGAACTTAACCGCCCTAGTGCAGGTTCTCGTAGGGCGGGTAGACATTTTAACGCAGAAAGTGGAAGCCTCAAATCATAATACAGTGAATGAGGCCAATTCTTCTTACCAGAAACCTGGGGAAATAAGTAGCGGTGTTACAAATAGTGCAAGACCCGCTGATACGAATAGTAGTGCTATATTTAACACTACAGGCAACATGAGGGTCAGTGGTATACCAACAAACAATGTTCATTCGACCTCTGGTAATCGAGGTGGAGTGGAAGGCAATCCAACCTCTCCTAATCATTCTAATGCTCCATCTAACCAAGAAGGAGCTATACCAGTAATGGCAACATTCCTTAATAACAACAATGTTTTTAGTACACTTAATGAGGATTACACTTCATCTGAAGGTTTTGATGAACATACTGAAAACGCACTCCTTAAAAATATAAACGACTTTGACACAAAACATTATAAATGTAAGAAGTTACAACTGGAAGTGTCATATCTTCAGGAGTGCATTCAGAGAAAGATCATACCCAAAGGATTATGGCAATGGCATTATCCAGCAGGTCTAGTGGATAATTCCCCATTTCATCGGGAACTTATTGGATTGTTTGACCGGCAAGGGTATGAATTTTTACAGTCTCTTATCAATTTTTACACTACGGATATTGGTATTTTGAAAGCCGAACACGAAATCCTTGAACATGTTATTAAAACCCACAATGATTTCCCTAGATATAAATATGAATATTGTAGAATTTATAGAAGTATAGAGGCATCAATGAGTAAACTACTTATTATAAAAAAGAAAAAAATAACTAGGGACATTAATGATTATTCCAACAATCGAGCCTATCCTAAGCCTCCCTTGAATACATCAAGTGGTTCTACTATTAATTTAGGCATTAATGTAAATGTAAATGAGGAGGTGGAAATTCTTAATGTACCTCAAGTGAGCCCCCTGAATGGCAATGATGAAATCCAGCCATTAAGGCGAGGTGAGAGGCTCAATAATAACACCAACAATAGAGAAAATAATGCTGGGGACAACAACAATCAAATTAGGCACCCTAGCAACAGGATGGAGGGCGGTAACCAGCAGGGTTTTCTGTCAAATTGCAATGCCCAACAAAACAACCGGCAAACCAACCGGAAGCAGCCCCAAATGAGGAACGACAAGAGGCAGCGCAGGAGATAGTTTCTAGTAATGCTTTTGGCTCAATACCACATATTCACATCAGTACAGAAGGGGACTTCAACATCTACAATTATACCACTTTAGATGTTCAGCAAGAAATAGTCGACTTCTTATCTAAGGGGCTAACATTTGTCCCAGGGAAGAAAATGGATTTAGCTAAAGTTGTCATAGACCTGAAGCTTTTTGTCCATAAGCTTAATCTTAACTTGCTTATGGGCAGTGGTTCGAGTATGCTTAGCACTCTAAGACTTTCAAGTGTATTTAATCCACCTTTACACTCATGTTTGAACGTTTTTGAAAAAATGTGTGAGATGGACTTTAGAGCTATCAAGGACAATTATGGTCGTCAGAATAAACTTGTAAAAAGTAACATGAGTACTTTAGAATATGAATTTTTAAACTTCCTAAATGATTGCAACATAAGAGTTATGAATCCAGACAAGGGCGGAGGCCTTGTGTTTATGGACCACAATATATATGTTGACAGTATGGCTAAACATCTTAACACTGTTGCTTACACACAAGTTAGTTTAAATGAGGTCAACATAGCACACAAAAAGATTAGGTCATTATTGGATGACCTTTTCTTAGAAGGTTCCATGGACATTGACTTACATCAGTACTTGACAATGATAGCACCCAGAACACCAGCTTTATTTGGCACCCCCAAAATCCACAAAGCTTTAGAATCCCCCCCTTTCAGACCGATAATTGATGGGCGTGGTTCAGTCACTTACAGTTGTGCCAAATACATCGATAGTGTGTTAAAGCCACTCATTGAAAGTGAGCCCCATATCTGTAAGGATTCATGGGGGTTCCTTAAAAGCATTAATATGTTGAAACATCAACCTAATGGGTGTTTCTTAACCATCGATGTTAAGGACCTTTATACCGTTATTCCTCAAAGAGTGGGTATAGATTGGATCAGAGAATTTCTGCTGATCAAAAAAGTGGAGGAGAATACTATCTACTTAATTGAGACATTACTCAAGATAGTCTTAACTAACAACTTTATGGTCTTTGAAGGGGAATTCTACTTGCAGGAGTCTGGGGTAGCCATGGGGTCTCCCTGTGGCGGGAGTTTCGCCAACACCATTATGGCCCTTTGGGAGCATAACTCATTGTTTAAAGATCCATTGTTCCAGGATAATGTCTCCTGGTACACAAGATACCAGGATGACATGTTTTGTGTTTGGAAGGGGGATATATCCCTTATACCAAGTTTCATTAATAACATCACCCTGACAACCACCTTTTTGGAGTTTACTTACAATATAGGAGAGACGTCTATTAGTTATCTTGACATCTTGTTAATTAATGATAGAACAAATGGTAGATATAAAAGTGTAATTTATGGAAAACCGACATACTCAAATAATTTTTTGCACTTTTCAAGTAATCACCCCTACCATCAGAAAAGGGCCGTTGTTAAAGGCCAGATGGTTAGGGCTGCCAGAATGATTTCTGATGATACAGACTTTAAAGTAGAATGTGAGCAACTCCAAAGTATGTTTATTAATCAAGGTTATCCTGCCAATTTGGTTATTAATATTAAAAATGAAGTGGTAAACAAAAGGAGTTCAGGATACTTCATCCTTTTATTGAAGGGGCAAACTGAATGGCAAGGAGACGACCTACTTAATCAAGTTAATTTTCTTGCTCAAGACGTAGTAGTTAGAGATGATAATGCTAGAGTTCATCAGACCAGTTTTTTGTGTACATACTCCCTAGATTATTCCCTTATTAGGGATGTGTTAAACAAGAACTGGGATATAATTAAGGCAGAAGAAACGTTGCTCAAAGTTTTAGGATCTAAGCCAAAAATTACTTATAGGCGGGGGCAAAATTTGAAATCTCTTTTAGAGAAGAAAAAACAACGTCCAGATAGAGTTAAAGGAATGTTTAAATGTGGTGCTTGTCCCCAATGCAAGCATATATTAGTTGGTAACCAATTTAATATTAACAACAAGATATACAAAATTAATTGCAGATATAATTGTGACACCAGGAGTGTCACCTATACAGCTTTGTGTAACCAATGTAATGCTTTTTATATCGGGAAAACCGAAAGGAAAATAAAACAACGCATATATGAGCATATTTATGCTATTAGTAAAAAAGATACCAATAATGCATTGGCTAAGCACACTTTAGAGCACCCAGGTCATTATTTTAAATTTGCTATTCTGCAGCATAGGCCCACTGATATTAGAGGTGGACCCTGGCAAATTTACTTAGAAATAGATGAATTGATGCAACAGATTAACACAAGGGCACAAACTTTCCCTGGCCTTAACGATAGTTTATCCATTAAATACATTTTGAAGCTTCTTTTATTAAAAAGATGAATAGCTGGGCATATTTTTCATTTAAATAAATTTTTAGGAGAATGGATGGATTACTAATGTTTGTGCAATAATTTATGTCCACACAACATCCTTTAGCCTATTGGAGTATTCATCATTTATTTTACGGCTATTTTGGTTACCTTATTCAGTTTGTTGGTTATGTTTATAATAGCACTAACTGTATACCTATACAACAGGATGGTAAAATCCTGACAGTTACAGTACTATTTTACGAACCTGTATGTTTTTTGCACTTTCTTTCAAACCACTGATTGACCAATAAGTATACACTAAGCAAGGAGCTTAAGTGCTGTGTGTTGATCGTTTTTAATATTTGAACTGTTTAAATGTATTTTTAAAGCAGATCTCACCTATTTGTATATTTATACAACATTATGTTTTTTCAGATCATTTGGTCTTTTGCTGTTGGATGCATTTCTTTTTATGGTATTGTGATTTATTTTAACTAACAGAATGGATGTTTACGTTTTAGTCATGTTGTCTTGTTAGCTAAGCTAACTTGCCCAATTAAGAGTAAATTGGGTATAAAGAGAACCTGATTGAATTTTTTACAGTTTGTCTGAAGAAGGCAAGGCAAGGACCTTGCCGAAAGCGCTCACAATAAACAGTTTTGTTTTATTCTCTTGCCGGCTCTCATAATTTCCGTTCACCTTGTTTTTAGCAGTTTGAGTTTTGTTTTTTGTAATTAAAAGATGCACAATATACATCACAACTTTCACACAAACAGCACTCTAGATTTGAACCTTGACACTGAGGCATTAACATGACAAATTTGAGAATTATTTTCACTATTTGTCACAGGCACAGACATATTATGAAGAAAAGAAAGGTTACATTTACTCAAGATGTGACATTGTATCATTTTACAGTAGAGGTCCAAGATATGGATTTTTCTCACAGCTGTCCTTTGTAATTTGACAATAGATATGTAGCTAAATGTGATATTTGCAACAATTAAGCTACGTACCTCCGAGTAACAAATTGTTTCAATACTACAGGTTTTTTTTCTTATCTTTCTTTTGTGAGCATCATTCTCTTTTTATGCTGTTCAAACATGAATGCAATATCATTTGGACTGATGTTTATATGTGTTTGTATACTTAACTGCTATGTACTTCATATGAATTACAGACAACTTTTGCTCATAGGCACCATTGGGTCATAAGTATTTGGTATTAAAACTGTTATAAAGATTATCTCCTAAGTCACTCAACATAATCCCTGATCCTTTGGTAACTGTAGTCACTCTGACACATGCTCAGTAAGTGTACATTAAAATGGCAGGACTGTGAAACACTAATTATTCCTGCAGTAAGACTACTCATTCACACCTGCAAGCCATTAGCAAGTAAGGTATGTACTTGGAATGATTTAGGTCCTTGCGCCTTGTTTACCTGTCCAGCACTTAGTACAGATTGTGTGATTCATGAATGCTAATGTGTTGACGCCTGATTTGCATATTCACAGTGTTCACAGGGGTGAATCTGTACTATATAAACTCATTGTGTTGGTAAGGCACTTGTATCACAGTAAGGGGAGACTGGATCCAGAGACTTCATTACTGCTGTTTCACTGCTGTTATTGTAATTGTATGGGTATTTTCATACAGATTTCTGTGAAGGTATGTCATGTTTATTTAAAAATTAATTGTTTTAAACATAAGTGATGGCTTAGCTTTCACATTGCATTGTGTGCTGTCTGCAGAATGGCCACTGGTGTTTTTATAACATGCTGTGTAATGATTTTTTTAAAGAAAACTCAGGTAATGTTACCTGCCTTTATAAGAAACATCACGCAAGATGTGGACATGTGCTATAAAAACATATTTTTAGAACTAATATCAATGGCAGGGTTACATTGTAGTCCAAGAAATATTTTAAGTCTGTGAAACATACCTGACATCATGCTCAGATTATCCCAAATGGTAAACATGTTTAATGTCCTATATTTTAATTAATAAATTTTATAAATGCTGCTATTATGGACTTACACATTCTTGTCATCCTTAAGGCATTTTACCATTGCTTTTAACATTTTTTTTGTTTGATTGTGTGTGGGGGATTTTAGAGTTGTATATTACCTGCATGCATGTGGTCCTAGAGAGGCATTTGTTTAATTTCCGTTCATGATGCCTGCATATATTCATATTTGCTTTCTGGTCAGACAGTCACTATGCCTAAATTTCTGACACATATACATGTTTCTCTTATTTTTCATAATATTCAGGGATATGGTGCCCAAAAACATCTGGCCCATGTAAGCTGCCATTCACAGATGCAGAGAATGAGATAATAATGCAAGCCCTGTGGTGACACAGAGCATGTGACTATGTTTGGGAGCAGGTAGTCAATGATGTGAATGCTGTGGGAGGCCATGATTATAGGAAAAATCAGACATCGGCCAGTGATATGATCACAAAAGCAAATAACTGAGTTGCTGCTATAGCAGGGAAACAGAGGACTGGTGGTAGTGGTGGTCCTACTACCAAACCACCACTGACTGAGACAGAGGAGTTTCTGCCCACTGTAAGAGATCCATAAAGCTCATTAGGGGGTTCCAGAAGTGTGGTTGACATAGGTGCTGAGGTGGAGGACAACCAAGGGTGTCTACTGGTGATGTTCCTGGTATGCCATATTAAAAATTATCTTATCTTATACATGTATAAAAAGTGTGTGTGTGAGAGGGGTGTGGGAGAATAGAGAGTGAGAAAGAGAGAGAGAGAGAGAGAGAGAGAGAAGGGGGAGACAAGGAAAGTGGAGAAAGAAGATTGTTGTATGAGATATTTCTAAATATGTAGTTGTAAGATGGATTTGTTGCTGTATTGTCACTTACAGTGTAATGCTTATCATGCCTCTTTCATCTCATTTCATCTGTCTTGGCACATCTGGTACCAATTTTCCACAATTAACTGCAAATGGTAGGCACATACTTTTTTCCTATTACTATACATAAAGTTGATTTAACTGTGGTGGTGGTGCTGCGGTAGCGTTGTCGGCTCACAGTAAGACGCTGTCCGGTTCGATTCTCAGCTAGAGCGTCTTCTGTATCTAGACATGCATGAATGGGCGTACCTTTGTTGAAGGTTGTGCGTCAGGGCTGGCAACTTGGCAAGTAAAAATCTTCTGCCAATCATTAGTGGACCGGAGTTCCGCTGTGGTGACCCCTAACCGGGAAAAGCCGAAAGACACAACAACAACTATACATAAAGTTGATTTATATATACAGTAAAATCCTTTTTTAATTGGAGTTGCATCTGTTATTGCCTAACAGTTTTTATATAACATAAGTTTGATCAGTTTTTAATCTCTTTCTTTCTTTGTTGTGTTGTTTACTTGTTATAAGTGAGCCTGCCACTAACACTTTGAAACTGCTACCACTTGATGTCAGAGTATTGGTAGCCTTTGATTATGATGATGGTGATGAAGAGTCAAAGTCTGGGGATGCAGAAGGTCAGTCTGGCACTGAGATTGTGGCTCCCACATCCCCTGCCCAAAGTTTGGACACGATATGCCTACGCATACCCATAACACAGAGTCATCAGACATAGGATAGGTTGAGGGTGACACGGTTGATTGGAGTTGTATAGTTACTCCAGTTGTAGAGCTGTTTGAGTCTCTCCCCAGCTATTGTCAGGATGAAGGACCACACAGGAGTGTTGGTAGAGATGCTCAGAGGAGAACTGCTGTCCACCCTCCTACTGATGCTGTTGTGTCAGTAGGTGTCAAATAATGTATGTGTAGGACCATCACGGAAGCACAGGCAGATTACATCAGAGTCTTGGAAGTGATAGTCCTACTACTGCATGTTGTGCATTCTGACATGTGAGACTGCCTGAACCATATGGGTGTCAAAAATTCATAATGCTGCTATCTGTGCAAGCAGAGGGTTACTCCATTTTGAGTATTCTTGTATACTGCCCTCACAATATGTGACTAAGGGGTTTAGATGGTCAGCAGATAAGCAACTGAAGTTCTGTGTAATTGTAATACCTATACAAAAATGACTGGTCTGCTACAGTATCCCATAGTCTATTATATCTGTTTTTACATGCATAAAATGTGAATTTATGGGAAAGAAGACAGTTTTTGCCTATTAATTCTCAAGCCAGACAAAAGCTTAAACTCATGTACCACCTCAAAAACTTCCTGAAGACGTGTGAGTTTATTAGCCAGAGTGTGCAATTGTCCACAAACCAAGAGTCTGTTGCTGTCCTTTTCTCTAGTTATAGTATGCCCCAGTGTCCATAGTTTTGTTTTACAAAAAGGCTAAGAACTTCAACTGCTATCACAAGGAACACAGGGGATAAAGGACAGCCCTGTTGGGTTCTTTGTTGCAGTTCAAAATAGGGGGAACATGTGTTGTTTGAGATAACCTGGGCCAATCATTTTTTATAGAGCAGAATCACCATCCCACAAAGTTCTCAGACAAGTCCAGAGCATATAAAACTCACCAAATTAGTTCCAAATGAAGTGATTCAAATGTTTTGTGTAAGTCCAAAAATAACACCATTCTTGGGTTTTCATAACATCAGCTTAGTTGGTGCAGGTTATAAAAAGTCCCAGTAGCCTAGGAATTCCCTCTCTGCCCTTTATAAATCCTGTTGAATATCACCTACCGCAAAGTGTATACATTTCTTTATCCAAGAGGCAAGTATTCTGATCAATATTTTCATTTCCACAGGAAGGAGTGATATGGATTTATAGTTCTGTGGAATGCAAGGTTCTTTCCCTTCTTTCATGAATGTATCTATAGTTGCCATACATGGTATGCATGGCGAGGCAATTCTTCTATAACAAGGTTTTCTTAAAAGAGGGATTAAAGAATGGGTACCAGTTTTTTATTCAGTGTCTAATAACATTTGGCAGGTAGTCAGTCCAGGCCTGGGGCGTTTTCTGTTTTTAAATTCCTGATTGTGTTCCTTATTTCCACTGATCAGATGGTGCTGGCTAGATGACTGGACTAGGTTTCAGGTTGTTTGGACTATTTAACTCTCCCAGATATTTTTTTCCACTATCAATTGGGAATACAGGCAATAGCTGATAGCTCCCCTTTAGGTAGACCATTATAGCTACATTGATAGTCTGTGCAGAATGACAAAGTGAAATGATTGTTCAGTGTATCCAAGTTTTGAAAAACACATGCTGACTTAATAATAAAGTTCAAATCCCTGATGTTCCATGAAAGGACATTATATCATCCTATTTGGCTCTTTCACCAAATGAACTTAAGTTGTATACAATGTTAGATGTTAATACAAAACTATAAGAAATTGACAAAAACAAATAAACAAATATAAAATAAGATGGCTGATCAACACCAAAGACTGTGGTGTTTGTCTCTGCAAATGTATTGCACAGGTAGATACAGAGTCAGAGATCTCGCAGCCTGGAAAAAGAAAATGTTTCGGCTACCACCAGGTTTCTAATATTCTGAATGATGAATCGATTATAGTTCACAAATGTTTAAGATGGTTATAAAAACTTGCCAACCTCTTTAATATTGAGAGTTTAATTTAGGTCTTCTAGTTCAGTGTGTCACAGTAGTAAGAAATGGTTGGCTGCTTTATCTTCTTCAGTTCGTTAAAAGGCTGCCTACCCTTTTTTGAGCATAATGAGGGCATATTGCTGAAGCCATGACCACAGTTACTGAAACTCTTCATCTAGTGCTAACATTTCATCAATCTTACTCAACACCAACAAGAAGAAGGAGCTTCATCCAAGTAGAAATGTTGAATTCTACCCACAGTAGGAGCCATCATCGCCATATTGATTGATTGGTCTCAGTAACACTGGAGGTTTCATTTGACTCCTCATCTTGTACCCTTTCTAGCCAGCAATGAAAGGCAGAAAGAAAAAGAGGCAAAGTGATAATTATTTCTAGCACAAGGGCTTTGTTTGATCATCTGTTGGTGTGTCCAGCCCCCTTGATTGCAGCAGTACTAAGCTGTGGAGATGCAGTGATACTTGTAGAGTCCAGGGTCTCTAATTCTTTCAGTGATGTGCTGTCTGGTTCTGTAAAGTCTGTTTGATTAATTTCTTCCTCATCAGCTAGATCAGCCAGAGGCAAACATTTGTTGGTTGGGTTCACTGCTTATTGCAACTGCACTCTTGAGGCATAAACCGCGGTGGTGGTGCTGCGGTAGCGTTGTCGGCTCACAGAAAGATGATGTCCAGTTCGATTCTCAGCTAGAGCGTCTTCCAGCGTGGAGACATGCGTGAATGGGCGTACCTTCTTTGAAGGTTATGCATCAGGGCTGGCAACTCGGCACGTAAAAATCAACTGCCAATCATTAGCGGACCGGAGTTTTGCTGTGGTGACCCCTAACCGGGAAAAGCCGAAAGACACAACAACAACTCTTGAGGCATAAAGAGGTTGAGCTGAGTTATACTGTGTTCTAGGTCAGCCAGGGTTTTGCCTTTTCCTTACCTACTGATTTTCCTGCAGATGTTGGTGACATAGCCAGTTTGCATTTCGCTTCTTCATTGATGAAGCAAAGGTTGGTGGTGTGGGGTGAGTTGCTTGCCCTCTGTCTAAAAGGGACTTTGCATCAGCAGGTGCATAAAAGGTGCACTGTAATATTTTGTTTTGTACTCCAAGCATATGGGGGATAATAGAGTTACACCATGTATTCATGTTCTTTACACCACCTCAGAGCTGGTATGCATGTCTATCTTTTTTTAAATAAACCTTTACTAACACTCACGATCAATAAACATTCAAGGTCATAAGTAAACAGGAGGTTGGGCCAAATATTTTAAATCAGTGTAGCACAATATCCATAACATTATACAACAGCCAACCCAGAAGCTGGATTAATCACATTATTCATATGCTAGCACAGCTTTAGCACCCTTTTCTATAATCCTTAGCTTTATTCCCTTAACACTCATTAAGTTCGGACATCGTAGAAGTATCTGATAAAAGGAAGATTGTATCCCTTATAATGTTTTTCTGACTTTGTTTTGTTTCCCAGTAATCTCACATCTTGTTGTGACATTTACTTGGATTATTTTCATTATATGTAACTCTGAATCTTTAGTCTCTTGTATCAAGTCCTGCATTTCGTTTATAGTTGGTAGTCTACTAGATTTCCAGTTCCTAGTGACTGATTTGATCTAATAGTAATCCATGTGTCGCTAGGGCTCTAATATGAGGCTTTCCACATTTCTCTTCTGCCCAACTCAGCAGATAACTGAATTTGTAAATTCCTGAGAGATAATCTGCTGTAGTAACCTTTGCAATTCCAGTTTAAATGCACTCCACTCTGAGTCTAACCAAACTATATGGGTCCAGTCTCCTGTAATCACATCCATGTTCCTGGAATATTTTACTAAGCTTTTATGGGGTGTAAAAGTATTTGTGGAGACATTTCCCTGCAAAGATCTAAACTTCCTATCTGAAATCAACCTGTTGCTACAATGCAGTTATTCTTCTGGGAGGACCCCCCCCCCCCCCACATCTTTCAACAACGCTTTATACAAAGTTTTTGTTACTAGTATCTGTGCTCCTTATCTCAATTAACAGTTAGATTAGTTCTGTTTTTTCAAGATTTCTTATTCTAATCTCAGCATCATATTTCCCTAATGTGTGTAGCAGCCCGCTATACGTTATAACTTTGTACTCTCTTATATGGACTTTCTGGCAAATATCTCGTATTTCCAGCTTTCCTTCAGTATTCCTTAATTGTTCTCAAAAATCTACTTTTCTTGCTCCTTCTCTCTAGTTTTTAATATTATCCATATTTATGTCCAAATTAACTGTGGGCTGGCCTATCGGCTATAACTCAAATTTTCATACTGTGTAATTTTTCCTTCTAAGGACAGCCATTAAATTCCTAAATAATTTGTTCAAGGGGCAGTTACTATCTCTTGCCAAATGGGTTTGAGGCCAGATATTAATTTTCCTGGTAATATCCGATTCCCTCTGTGATAGGTTCATAGGTTCATAGGAGGTTACTGCGCTAGGCTAGCGGCCCTAGTGCTCCTACAAGCCTAGCTATGCTAATCCTGAGTTGCCTCAATTGTCTTTGGTTAGATGGATGTAATTCGCAGACCAAGTTTATGATAAACACCGACTATCCTTGTCTATGAAGAACATGGGTTCCACCCCTAGGATAATTTGTGGCCTCCCATCCATTTGTCCAGGTTGTGCTTGAATAGGGTCAGTGAGAAGCTCTGCTTCATGTGAATTAGAAGTTTATGGCAGAGTAGTGGCAATCTCTGGGAGACATATCTGTCTCTCCAGCATGTTCTGTTAATGTCACAGGCTAGGTTAAGATCCCTAGAGTGAATGGCTCTTGTGCCATTTGACTTGTGGAGGTGCAGCATTTCCATCAGGGCAGGGTCAAAGACTGCCCTGTAGGCTAGGTACATGTCGCCTCTCAGCAGCCTATATAATATAAAGTACAGTGACAGGGCAGTCTATCCATGTAAGCTATGATTTGGAGAGCCTGCATTTTCTTGGTGAGAAACCTCTTTGGTCTCTCCAGCTGCTGCAGGTGTCTGGATAGGTACATGCAGAAGGGAGCATTGTACTCCATTAATGGTCTGATGATAGTCAATACTTAGACCTGGATGTGATGCCCTTACTTATGAAGTGCACAACATTGAAAGCGTTTCTTAACATTGAGGAAACTTGGTGGCTGAAGTTTGGATTGCTATCTATCTGTGTTCCCAGATCTCTGTCTACCTGTGTTCCCAGATCTCATACTACTGGGTTTGACCTTACGGGGGTGCTGTCAATATTGTAATAAGCAGGGAATTCTGCTTTGCCAAAGAAGATAATAATGCACTTTTTTGCATTTAGTTTTAGACTGTGGTTTTGGCACCAAATTTTCATTTTCCCCTTTCCCTAGATTCATGGTTTCATAAGTTCATAGCTAATTGAATGTAGTATCATCCATTTCTAAGTCACCTCATACTGTGGATTTTGTAAAAAGGAAATAATTTTCAATTGAGCAGCCTCATAACACTCATATATCTCTCAGATTGCTGAGCCCCCTTCCTCTACAGGTAGGAGGACTTTCTGCCATCCTACTCAGGGATATTTATTTCTCCAAATGTATCACATTATTTCCCTTCTAAATAGTTTCCAGTATTTTAATCCAGGGTGGTCAATCAAAGTTTAAGCTAGATATAGTATTTGCGGGAATACAAACATCTTAACCATTTGCACTCTTTGTTGTAGGTCATATGGAACCAACTTACACATTGTTAGCATTCTCAGTATATTCCTTCTGACTTCTTCCCAGGCTTCCCTTGAGAAGAGTCCTTGACCTTTTGTCAGATTTATCTCTAAATATCTTAAATTATAATGCCCCCATACTTGAGGGAATTGTTGAACTAAGTCAGATGTTGGTTGTTAATTTATTGCTGAAGCAATGGTCTTTTCTAAGTTTATTTAAAACCAGAAAATCTGCCAGTACATGGAACATTTTTGGAATATCCCTATCTGGATTTGTGACATATAGTATAATATCATGTGCAACTACACTTATATTTTGGTCTTGACCTAACCAATTCCTTCCCCTAACATCAGCAACTATAATCATTTGGGCTAATGACTCCAAGTACAGAACAAACAAAAAATGGGGATAAGGGGAGTCCCTGTCTTGGCCCACTCACTGTTAACATTTCTCTTGAAACCCAAGCATTTATTTTAATCACTGCCCTAAAACCTCTATATATGGATTTTAGCAGGTGGACAATTTCATTTGGAAATCCCATTTTGTCTAAGATTACACATAAATATTCCCAGTCTACTCTGTGGAATGCTTTTTCAGCATCCAAAGAGATCAGAACCAGCTGAGATTTTTCACCCTGTGCTGTCTGGTGTATTAAGTGCATTCTTATAACATTGTCAACATTTTCTCTACCTTTTATGAAACCACATTGATCCAGATGAATTTAGAAAGGATTATGGACCAATCTGTCCATTAAAATAGCTACAAGCACCTTAAGGTTATGGTTTATTACTGAAATAGGCATGTATGAGCCTAGGTGACTAAGGTGTTTACCTTCCTTATGATTTACTGATATCACCACTGTTTGCCATGGCATTGGGATTTTTTTGGTTTCTAATATATTATTAAAGAGTCTTAGCCATATTGGAATAATCCCTTTACTAAATTCCTTCCAGAGTTCAATTGGAAGGCCATCCCAGCCAGGGTTTTTCCTATTTGTTTGCTTGTAAATTTGTGCTTCTATTGCTTGAACAGAGATCCTTTGAGTTAATTGTTGGGCTTCTGTTGGTATTAAGGTAGGGAAATCCAATCCTAAAACAAATGTTTCCTGCTCCCTTAACCAGTCGTTGCTCTTCTTTTGTTCCTTATACTTGTAGTATAACAGCTTGTAAAGACCTCTTGTATTTCATGAGGAGCCTTATCTATCCTGCCTTCTCTCAGGTGTCTGAGAGCTGTCACATTTCCATCTCCCTACTGGTGCTCATCTTTGCTGCTAAGTATCTCTGTAATTTTGGAACAGTTTCATAATACATCATCTTCAGTGTTCTCATCAACCTCTCTATCCTTGAGCATGTCCCTTCCATGACTGTTACATATCTTCTAGTTCTTGTCCCTCTGCCTCACCTAATGTATCCTTGCTTAACTGAAGATCTCTTAATAAGTTCACTTTATCCTTTAACTTATTTTACAAAGTGACCTGGTATTCACTTTTCTCTTGTTGGGTTTCCTTTTTAAGGTGGTGCTCCTCCAGGTTATCCCACTCTATTTGGCCTACCTTCATGGGCTGACATTCTTCCACCCTCCCTATTGCTAAAATTTAGGTGTGTGTGTGTGTGTGTGTGTGTGTGTGTGTGTGTGTGTGCGTGTGTGCGTGTGTGCGTGTGTGCGTGTGTGCGTGTGTGTGCATGTGTCTATGTCTCTGTAAGTATAGATGTGCCTCAGACATGTATATTCTAAAAAGCCTTTTGTTTCAAATAGTCAGAAAGTAAAGGTAAGTTTCTTGTTCCCTAAATCTTTTAAAACAACACTTCTTAAAATCTGAACCAATACTCTTCCTTCTTTACTTATTGTCTTCACTCTTGGCCCCCCTCTTGCATCCTCTTTATTTGATACAGTATTTCTGTCACCTGCAACAATGATTAGCCCCTAACTAAATTCTATTATATCCAGAAGGATCTCCTTTACTTGGCCCAGGGTAGTTTAAGGGATAAATAAAGATGATTATCCACTGCAAATCGTTGGCCTTTCATATCACCTTTAATTAGACTGTACCTGCCTTGTTGGTCTGTTTTTAAATCTTTAATCTTAAGGAATGTTAATAACAGCCTGCATTTAAATTGGAACCTGTGTTCTGAGAGACAGCCTTACAAGACTATCTGCAAATATACAGAGCTGAGTATATTTTTCTTTATTATAGAGTTTAATTGTTGCTTAGATATCTGTTGTCTCTCTGTTCTGAGAGACTGATTTACAAATATACAGAGCTGAGTATATTTTTTGACTTAATAGTTGTACTATATTAGTGGTTGCTCAGATCTCTGCTAAAACTGTCTTTCCCACCCCCCCTCCCTGTTTTTGGTTTGGTTAAATTTGGTGGCTTTTGCAGTGCCCACCCCACTGTAGATTTGATTTAGGACACTCCCCCAGTCCCATCTCTTTACCACATTCTACCTAATAAACCCTTTCTGCACTTGCTTTTAGTCCTTTTTAATTTAATTGCATTTTTCAAACTGTGTGTGGTCTAATATTGCTACATGCTCAAGCGTGCTAGCTTGCACTGCATGTGAATTGTTTTTACTACTGTTTTTGCTACTTTTCTGTAAAAAAAAAACAGTAAGCCTGTTTCCTACATTTCCTGTAACTAGTGTTCCAGATACAGATTTGCTGTATCCAGGGCTGTTTGTAAGCTTCTGAGCTTTCTGTGTTGGATGGAAGCCTTCTAGCTTATCCGTGGGAGTGGTAAGCATTAGGTAACCTGTCTACCACATAAGGAGTGGTTCTGGCCCAGAATTTGTAGTTATTGGCCATTTGGGCAATCTTCCATCTCTCTCAACTTTCTGATTTGAAAGCCTGCATTTGCACTTGTTTCTGTCCTGTAACTCGTCTAGTGCAGATACAGATTCTTAGTTTTAGCACTTAAATTTGCTTATTCATGCTCAGCACTTGTTCAGAACTTGTAAGCACTAAATAAGCTACTAATTACTATAGCACTCAATCTTCCTCATTACCTAGAGGAAAACCGTTTTTGTACTTACTTTTCTCACTGGCATTGAGAAAAACAGCTCTTGTACTCACTTTCCTCACTTATCTAGAGGAAAATAGTTTTTATTCAGGCATGTCCAAGGGTCAGCTCCCAGTGTTCTCCCCTGTCTATCTGATGAATCTGGACATCTTGAAGCAATGTAGAAATTGCCTCATGTACACAGACAACCCTCTCCCCCTACCACCCAACACTACAACCTGTGAGAGATGCACTTTTCTAGCCAAACTGGAGGTAAAGCTCTCTCCAGCCAAGACTGAACCTGACAGTCATGAGGAGAAGGTAAACATTTGCACCACACCACTCATCACATAGTCTCACTACGTTTACACCACCAAAATCCACACATAGAAACTCAAAAACATTCACAGAGGCTCTCAATAATAATCTGCCTAAGCAACAGAGACCTCCAAAGCAGAAACACAAGCAACCTCCATCCCCCAACACAACCCAAATGACACATAGCCCACAGACTCAGTGTGCCACTCAAACACAGCCAATAAGGCAAAACAACATACCCAACACACTAGTCATAGGTGACTCTATAGTCAGGCACACTGATGTCCCACTCATCAGGCTAGACAAGGAGATGGTTACTGTCAGCTGCCTGTCAGGTACCAGGATCCGCCACATAACCCACACACTCAGGTCACTCCACAACAAGTACAAATATGACTTTGTCATTGTCCATGTTGGTGTGAATGACCTGAGATGAACCTCACTGGACTACATGAAAAGTGACATGAAAGAGCTCTCCAATCTTGTAGCCCAGGCAGGTATGACCCTAGCCCTGAGTAGCATTCTGCCATCACCCAGAATGATACCGCAGTACAAGGACAAAATGATTGACTTCAACAATTGGCTAAGCTTCTGGTGTCATTCTTAGGGGATCCAGTATCTGTCTGCTTGGGATGACATGGTCAACAGACCACGATGCTTTGCCACAGGTGGCCTGCACCTGTTGCCCCTGGGATTCTGGATACTGGCTAAGGCTCTTGCTGCCCCCATAGTGCCTTTTTTAGGCAGGGTTCAAGTAACAAATTCACCACCATAACAGGAACAAGCAAGCAAAAACTAAGGGTAATGCTACTCAATGCTAGAAGTCTAAATTTCAAAATGCACTCACTCGAAGCACTCCTTAAAATGGAGAAAATCGATATCTGTGCAGTGACTGAGACCTGGTTCAAGGCTCCAGAGAGCACCCCTGCACTACCAGGCTATAACTCATACCACACTTTTCGGCCATGTAACCTGGACTGAAACACCAAAGGTGGGGGTGTGTCCATATTCATTAAGGATATCCACACCTCCAGGCTAGTTGCTCAGCATAATGCATCCGAGGTTATCCAAGTGCAACTAACTCTTGGCAAAACTGCAATCCAAATTGTAGCTTGCTACAGATCCCCCACCATGCCCCAGGATTCCCACTCCTCTTTTCTTGATGTACTAGAAAATATTAGGGTTCAACCAAACACTCTAATAATGGGCGACTTCAACTGCCCCACCATTAACTGGGAAAACTACTCATGTACCAACTCCTTAGTGCAACCCTTTCTGGAATTCATAAACTCCAATGCCCTAGATCAACTTATCCACACCCCCGCCAGGAGCAACAATATCCTAGACCTAGTCATTACCAACATGAGTGATCGGTGTTCCACACCTGAAGTCAACTCCTCGTTGGTCCGATCTGACCATAAGCTAATCACCCTTGATATCCACATCCCACCCCCACCCCCCATTAAGGAAACCACAGTAAAAAATTTCACCAAAGCCAACTTCATGCTTCTTAAGACAGAAGTAGTGAACTTCATGACACCCATGCAGATGGACAATACAGTTACAACTGCTAAATCCTACAGAAATGCACTCTATAAGCACTTACATGAGTGCATGGATCATGCTATCAAAAACAGAACCAAGACGCTATCCTCCAAAAAAAGGAAACCAATCTGGTAGTCCCCTGCCATAAACAAACTGTACAACAGAAGGAAGAAACTGCTGCAAAAGAAAGTAAAATCCCATGAGTGGAGGAGCTCCCTGGTCAGCCTCAGTAAGAAGCTGAGATCCCTTATAAGATCCTCCAAAGCTAGCTACGAAAATAAAATCACCACTAATTCCAAGGACAACCACAAAGCATTCTATAGCTATGTCAAGAATCTCAATGGCAACACCCAGATCTGCTCTGAGTTACAGCACAAAGGCACGAAAATTACAGAACCAACTGATATTGCCAACATCCTGGCAGATAGGTTCAGTGCTAACTTTACCCCCTAAAGGGCCCATATCTATACAGGAAGAATGCAGAGTCCCTGTAATCACAACTATGCAGGTGAAAGCTGCACTCTCTAAAGCCAAAAACACAGCATCCATGGGACCGGACAACATCCCAGGCTGCGTTTTACACAAACTTCAGAATGAACTGGCTCCTCACTTAAGCACCGTGTTCAATAATAGCCTTGCATCAGGCTTTGTGCCCACTGAATGGCACACAGCAACAGTTACCCCACTCCATAAAGGGGGAGCCACCACTGTTCCCGGGAACTATAGACCTATTAGCCTGACGAGCCTGGTCTGCAAGGCCATGGAACGTATCATCATGGAACTCATAAACAAAGACATTGGTAACCTCCAAACTCTGGATCCCACCCAGTTCAGGTTTGTGAAAGGCATATCATGCCTCCTGAACCTGATCGACTTTTTTGAGGCAGTCACCAAAGCCGTAGATGAGGGTAAGGTGGTTCACACAGCCTATCTTGACCTCGCCAAGGCTTTCAACACCATCCCCCATTCTGGAATTATAGCTAAACTCAATAAACTAGGCAGAAATCCCTACATCACAAGATGGGTTGCCAACTGGCTCACAGACAGAACTCACACTGTAAATGTTGCAGACTCCAAATCCTACCTCAAACCAGTGACAAGTGGAGTACCACAGGGTTCCGTCCTGGGACCGCTCCTGTTTGGTATCTACTTCTCTGAAGTACAGGCTAACACAGAAGGCCTCTGGCTAATGAAGTTCGCAGATGACTGCAAACTAGGAGCCATAGTCAAGTCCCCAAATGATGTGAACATCCTACAGAAGGGCCTCTCTGAGACAGATGCCTGGTGTCAGAGCCATGGCTTCAAGTTCAATGCCAAAAAGTGCAGTGTCATCCCCTTTGGTAAAAACTCTGTACCCATGAACTACCACATAGGCAGCAATCTACTTAACACCAAATGCGTGATAAGAGACCTAGGGACCCAAGTGGACAGTAGTCTCTCCTTTGATAGTCACATCGCCACAGTAGTCAGGAAGTCCTTCTATGTGTCACACCTCATCATAAAAGGGTTCTCATCCAGGAAAAAAGAGGTCATCGTTCCCCTCTACTCGACACTCAGACCCATTATAGAGTACAGTGCCCCTTTTGGAATGTACCTCACAAGACATCTGCAGCAGCTGGAAAGGCCACAGAAGTACCTCACAAAGAGGATTACTGGACTCAAACAAATGCCCTACACTGACCGTCTCAAAAAACTCCAGCTTTACTCCGTAGCATATCGCCTACTCCAAGGTGATCTCTGCCTAACATATAAAGCTGTATCAAACCCAGAGCTGTTGGACATGCTACACCTAAAGGAATCCCAATCCCTCCGAGCTACACGCTCTAGGGACCTAAACCTTGTCACCACAATAAACAGGACATGCTGGAGGGATAGATTCCTATCCCAGAGACTTCCCATACTCTGGAACAGGCTACCCATCTATGTCAAGCAAAGTTCTTCATTAGCACTTTTCAAGAAAAATCTTGATGAGTGGATGGGAAATAGGAAATACACCCCGGGGATCACTTCTGTGTCTCTGCTCGACAGTGGCACAGGAAAATAACTTTCTTGGGTGGCGTAAGCCAGGGAACCTTGTTGGCTTTGCTTATGTAGGCCCTTGGGCCGATAGCCTAGTACCTACCTATGAACCTATGAACCTATGAATGCCCCCCTTGACAGTAATGTAATAGTACTTCTCTTTCTTCTCGGAATGGCATTTGCAGAGTATCCTATCTCAAATGCCTTTCAGATTAGAGCCATGTGCACTTCTATTATTTAGATGAGATTTTCACAGCATGATTATATTAATCTTATTCTGTTTAATGTAGTCTAACTCTATTTTCAGCTCAGAAATCATTAATGTTCCAAGTTGCTATCTGTAAAGTCATACTCGAGTCTAAGGTAGCTCCTTAATCCAGTTATTATGAATCTTACCATAATGCTTCGAGCTCACCGTAAGGATCTCACTTCTTCTATTTTGTTCGTTTGCACTGATTGGCTCTTGATATTCAGCAAACTGCATTAATTTCTTAACTGTTAACCAAGAACTAAAGCACCTACATAGTACCCCCCCATAAAACAACTCTACCAAACAAGTTAAACAACAAAGTATAACAACCTAAAGCTATTTTAGCACTATTTACAAACATTAATGTTACATATTTATCTTCCTGTGTGATAAAGATAACAACTGCTCCTTCTGTTGCTTACTGATAAACTGTTTTTGTTTGTCTGACTGATCTCTACCCCTGTCTATTCTTAGCTTCCTAATGTGATCACCCTTTGGAGCTAGCCGTGACTGTGTATAAGCATAACAACAACAAAAAAAACAGTGTAAAACAACAGCTGTTCCATAAAATTAAATTATGTTTGGCTAGTCGTAACTCAAAGAAATGGGTGCAAAGGAAACAATTCAAAATTTAGCACTTTTGTTATGTTTAGCTAGTCTTACCCAGAAAATAAGTACTTTGTTTTGCATCCATCAGAGTTGTTGAGCAGGTCACACTGCCATTTCCTGTACAGTATGAACTGTCGATTGGCTAGTTTTAGTTTCATCCATATCACCGCCAGTTCCACTCCCTTACTAATTACTCCTTTCCATCCTAAAAGAAAAACAACATAAAATGGAAAAAAACGCTGTGCCCTATATTACATGAAAAAATCTATTAACATAGCAGAGGTCCATTCCAAATTATCGTCCAAAAAATTAATTAACACTGCAACAGCAACTGTTAAGGTATAAACCATAGTCTCTCCTAATCTTAATCTGATGGGTGGAGAAGTTACAAAAATATTTGCTTCCTTTCCCTCTCAGATATTCTGCTGCAAAGTCTACATTCAGATTTCCTATATATCTTGAGGGAAGGCCAGATGGTTTAATAGTATAACAAGATTAGTTAAAAAATATACAAGCATCAGATATCCCATCTTCTTAAATATTTTAAATACAGATCCAACAATGTAAATGCTCTTCTTCTGCTACTGCAGAGATATTTTGAGTTGTTGAGGAGGCTAAAATAACTTCAATTAACTTGTTGGAACTCTGTCTCATAATAACCTATTTATCTAACATTTTTTTCCTGCCAGCATCCCCTAGCAATTTGACTACGATTCCTCATATTTCATATTTTATACATTCTGTAAGAAAATTTTTATTTTTTTATTTTTATAATTTTATATATGTGTACTGAAAAGGGGTTTGTTTTTAAGACTCAATGACTATAATTAAAGAGCTTCACATGTTTTTAGAGTATTTATGCAGGAGGTAGGAGTGTGCTAGTTAGTTCTGAAGAAGTTCTTATCAATTGTCCCGGAAGAAAAACACTTAACTTCATGATAAAGTTTAAATTTTATCGTTTTTATTGCGTTTATCTTTTGTTGGGTTCACCTTTATGGATTATCAGATTGCTTTGTATCCCATAAGAGTGTACTCATCTTAACAGAATGCTTCCCTATACTCCTGAAATGAGGCTACTCATTACTGTTTTCAAAGTCTGATATCTGAAGTCCTCTTAAAGGGGGTCTATATTAGAACATTGAAGTTTCAAAACTTCGAATGTTCTAATATCGACCCCTATTCAGCGAAAGCTGACAACATCGAACATACAGAACAGCAATTTTTTTCCTAAGGAAAACATTTGCTGTTCCAAAACACATACACACAACACAAGCACACCAAACAAACAGCAATCCACACACATACACCTAAAATCTTACACCTAACCCTACACTAAACTATACACACACCACTAACTATCCACTTACCTTAACCCAAACCCTAGCCCTAAGGTCCGTCACTATCGCACACTCACTTCAGCTGCGCCCTAACCCTAACTCACCTACCCCGCCCTAACGCTCACGTCCACACAATCACACACTTAGCTGACCCGTGCCCTAACCCTAACTCACCTAACCCGCCCTAACCCTCACGTCCACACAATCGCATACATACCTATCCTGCACACTAACCCTAACTCACCTAACCCGCCCTAACCCTCACGTCCACACAATCGCACACATATCTAACCCGCACCCTAACCCTAACTAACCTAACCCACACTCAATCGCACACATACCTGAACCCGACCTGTAACTTTCCACCACAGCCCTGAAAATACCGAAGCAACAGAAACAGACAACCAAATTTTTTCCCTAGGAAAAAATTAGTTTTTCTGTTGCTTCGATATTTTCAGCTTTCGCTGAATAGGGGTCGATATTAGAACATTCAAAGTTTTAAAACTTCGATATTCTAATATAGACCCTCTTAAAGGTATGTCAATTAAACAAAAGCAGCAAGGCAGCATTTCGAAGATGACATTATTTGATAAGCACATATAGAGAAATAATCAGCATGGGATGCACAGAAATGGAGTTTGCATGAGTTAAGAAAGATATAGCATTTCTCATGTTTACATTAATAATGCAAAAACAGAGTGTGATGCTGTCATGTTTGGTGTGGCGTATTCAAACGGTAAGTGTTAGTAAAAAACAACATTAAATCATAACTCAACATTCCTAGCCATCCTAAATAGGCAAGCACCCACCTGCCAAAAACGAATAAAACATAACCATTCAGGCTGGCTCTCAAAATTCACCAAAGAAGTCATGTCCACAAGGGATAAAATCTGAACATCATGGCAGAAAAACATAGACCCAACAACTCTAATACAATACAAACAACTCAGTAACCAGGCAAAATGTCTAATAACCAATGATAAAAAAGCACACTGCCTCCACCTACAAAGCCAGCATAAACATAATCCCAAAAAATTCTGGTCCTCCATCAACCATCTATTACATCCAGGTTCTCAAAGCAACCTATCCCCTGACTCACACAAGACCACTACTGAACTTGCCACCCTCTTCAATTCCTATTTCATTGACACCATAGCTAACCTAATCACCAGCTTTCGTATGGTTAAAACCACCACCACTAAGACAGCTAATGATCAGACCATCCCAGAAAATCCTACACACAACTCTAACCTAAAATTCTCCCCCATACCCATTGCCAAAATAAAAAAAAACTTTTACTTAAGCTTAAACCCTGTACTCGAGCCCCTGACAATCTACCCCCACACTTCCTGCAGCTAGCTGCAAGCTCTATAGCTTATCCCATCAGCATACTCATTAACAGATCAATTAAAGAGTCCCTTGTCCCAGACATCTGAAAAAAAGCATTTATTCTCCCCTACACAAAGGCGGCACCAACACAGACACCACAAACTTTCGACCCATTGCTATTCTTTCACCCCTCTCTAAAATACTGAAAAAATGCATCCATTCCCAACTCCTCAACCATTTGCTTGAAAATCAAATTCTGTCACCCACACAGCATGGTTTCAGACCAGGGCACAGTCCTCCTATCCTTCCTTGATGCAGTTAACCGGGCACGGGATTCTGGTAAAATAATTGCTTCTCTTTTCCTCGACCTCTCTAAAGCTTTTGATACAATTTCTCACACTATCCTCATCTCTAAACTATCTGCCCATTTCTCCACCTACCCTACAATGGTTCAATAGCTATCGCACCAATAGGCAGCAATCCACCAAATGGCAACAGTCTTACTCTCCCTTCCTCAGTACTTCCACAGGGGTACCCCAAGGCTCCATACTTAGTCCTGTTTTATTTAGCATCTTTATTAACAACTTTCACAACACTCTCCCACAATGCTCAGTAATCCAGTATGCTGATGACTCTACAATAATATGCGCTGCAAATTCCAGCTTTGAACTCCATCAGATCACCCAGAATGTTCACCTCTACTGAATCTTGGATGCTTAACGATCAGCTTGCCCTAAATAAAAAAAAAAACTAAACTAGTAATTTTTACCCCTAAGAAAACCACTCCCCTAGATAAAAAAACTCTTCAGTATACAAGCCCAAGACAATGCCACTATAGAAGTTGTCCCACACACTAAATTACTAGGCATTATTATAGATGAAAACCTAAACTTTGACCTACACATAAACAGTAACATCAAAAAAACACACCAAAAGCTCACTGTGCTGTACAGGCACCAACACTTTCTTGGCCTCTCTACTAGACAAACTCTTGCAACTACATTTTTATTACCCTCTGTCCTTTATGGTGCCCCTCTCCTCTCTAATATCCAAAATTCTACAAAATCCAACCTTGATGTGTGTTACAACAGAAAAGCCAAATTTGCCACCAAGGCCAAATCCTCATCCTACCACTGTAATTCACTGAAATAATTAGGCTGATTGGAACTCCCCCACCATCTCTCATTCACCCATCTAACTACAGCACACAAAATAATCTACAGACCCACAGACTGTCCAGCTCTCTCAACTCTACTTGCCAAATACCAACCCAGCAGGCAACTAAGATCTGAAAATCATCTACTTCTAAAAGTAGAAAAGCCCACCTTACCGGCTGGTCAACTGCTCTACTCCTTCACTGTCACCAAACTATGGAACTCGCTTCCTCCTTAGGTTCATAGATTCATAGGTAAGTAATAGGCTATCTGCCCGAGGGCATCTATAAGCCTATCCAGAATGTGTTGGCTTTCGCCGCCTCCTTAGATTAGTTCCCTGTGCCTTGGTCCAGCAGAGCCATTAGTTCCCTGTGCCTCTGTCCAGCAGAGCCACTACAGTGATCCCCAGGGTAAATTTTCTGTTTTCCATCCACTCATCAAGGTTTTTTTTGAATAGTGTTAGTGAGAGGCTCTGCCTAATGTAGATTGGAATCCTGTTGCAAAGCATGGGGAGTATCTGGGACAGGAATCTATCCCTCCAGCACGTCCTATTTATCATTGTGGTGAGGTTTAGATCCCTAGAGCGTGTGGCTCTTGGGGATTTGTTTTTTTTTTAGGTGGAGCATGTTCATCAATTCTGGGTTGGACATGGCCTTGTATGTCAGGCAGAGATCACCTCTGAGTAAGTGGTATGCAACCGAGTACAGCTGGAGTTTCTTCAGTCGGGCTGCATAGGCCATATGTTTGAGGCCAGTAATCCTATCGGCGAGGTACTTCTGTGGTCTTTCCAGCTGTTGCAGGTGTCTTGTAAGGTACATCCCAAGTTGTGCGTTGTACTCTATGATGGGTCTGATGAGTGATGAGTAGAGGGGCACAATAACCTCTTTTGTTCTAGATGTGAACCCTTTTGTGATTAGGTGGGCCAAATAGAAGGATTTTCTAACCACCTTGGCAATATGATTATCAAAGGAGAGATTACTATCTACTTGGGTCCCTAGATCACTTATTACATTTTCTGTATTTAGGGGACTACCACGTATGTGGTAGTTTGCGGGTACTTTGTTTTTTCCAAAGGGGAAGACTATGCACTTTTTGGCATTTAGCTTGAGGCCATGATTTTGACACCAGGTATCCATCTCAGTGAGACTGAGGATGTCTGTATCAGCTGGAGAGTCAATTATTGCTCCCAGTTTGCAGTTGTCTGCGAACTTGGTCAGCCATAGTCCTCCTGTGCTTGCCTATGCCTCTGAGAAGTATATACCAAACAGGAGGGGTCCCAGGACTGAGCCCTGGGGGACACAACTTGTATCTAGTTAGAGTCAGACCTAGAGCCTGCAACTCTCACCATGTGGGTTCTATCCTTGAGCCAATTGGCAACCCATCTTGTGACGTAGGGGTTTCTGTTCAGGCTGGTGAGCTTGTCTGTAGTACCAGAATGGGGAATGGTGTTGAAAGCTTTTGTGAGGTCTAGGTAGGCTGTGTGGACCTCCTTTCCCTCATCTAAAGCCTTGGTAACTGTCTCAAAGAAGTCCACCAGGTTTAGGCGGCATGCTCTGCCCTTAACAAAGCCAAACTGGACAGGGTCCAATGTTTGAACGTTCCCAATGTCTCTGTTAATGAATTCCATGATGATGCACTCCATAACCTTGCAGACCAGACTAGTCAGACTTATAGGGCGATAGTTCCCGGGGTCCGATGTGGCTCCACCTTTGTGGAGCAGGATAACTGTTGCTGTGCGCTACTCTACTGGTATGTAGCCTGTAGAGAAGCTGAGTTTGAACAGTGTGTTTAGGTGAGAGGTTAGATAATTTTGGAGCTCGTGTAAGACATAGCCTGGGAAACTGTCTGGTCCCATTGAAGCTGGATTTTTAGCTTTGGATAGGGTTGTTTTAACCTGTGTATCAGTGATTGCCGGGGCATTACATTCTTCTAGTATGGGTATGGGCCTTTTAGGGAGTGAGAGGGGGTAAAGTTTGCAATAAACCTGTCTGCCAGAATGTTGGCAATATCAGTCAGTTCAGTGTATTTTGTGCCATTCTGCACTAACTCAGAGCAGATCTGAGAGTTTCCACTTAGGTTCTTGACATAGCTAAAGAACGCTTTGTGGTTATCTTTGGAGTCCTTGGAAATTTTTCTTTCGAAGCTAGTCTTGGATGATTTTATGAGGGATCGTAGTTTCTTGCTGATACTGATCAGGGATGTCTTTCCTTCTTGGGATTTTACTCTTTTCTGCACTAGTTTCCTCCTTCTATTGTATAGCTTGTTTATGGCAGGGGTCCACCAGACTGGTTTCCTATTCTTGGATGAGTGAGTCTTGGTTTTGCTTGGGATAGCATGATCCATGCATTCTTGCAGATGCTCATAGAGTGCCTTTGTAAGGGATTCAGCAGCTTGGACAGCGTTGTCCTTTAGCATGGGGGCTGTGAACCTCTCCACCTCAGTCTTAAGTAACGTGAAGTTTGTTTTTGAAAAGTTTTTCACAGTGGTTTCCTTGATTGAGGGTGGGGGCAGAATGTGGATAGTCAGACGGATTAGTCTATGGTCTGATCTAACCAGCGAGGGTTTGAACTCCGGTGTAGAATACCGGTCGCCCATGTTGGTGATGACCAGGTCCAATATGTTTTCACTTCTGGTGGGGGTGCTGACCAGGTGATCCAGGGCGTTCAAGTTTATAAATTCTAGGAAGTGTTGGGCAAGGGAGTTAGTACTTGGGTAGTTCTCACAGTTAATGTCTGGGTAATTGAAATCACCCAATATTAGGGTGTTTGGTAGGACCTTCATATTTTCTAGTGTCTCCAGAAATGTGGAATGGGGGTCCTGGGTCATGGTGGGTGATCTATAGCAAGCTACAATTTGAATTGCAGTTTTGCCCATTGTTAGTTGCACATGGATGATCTCTGAGGCATTGTGCTGTGCCACTAACCTGGAGGTGTAGGTATCCTTGATGACTATGGATACACCCCAGCTTTTGTGTTTCGGTCCAGGTTCTGTGGCTGAAAAGTATGGTATGAGTTATAGCCTGGTAGTGCTGAGGTGCTCTCTGGAGCCTTAAACCAGGTTTCTGTTACTGCACAGATATCGATGTTCTCCATACTGAGGAGTGCCTCGAGTGCATGCATTTTGAGGTTTAGACTTCTGGCGTTGAATAGCGTTACCCTCAGTTTTTGGTTACTTGTGCTATTTACGGTGGTGGGTTTGTCCTTTGAGCCTTGCCTAAAAAAAGGCACTACGGGGGCGGCAAAAGCCTTGGCCAATATTCAAAAGCCTAAGGGTAACAGGTGCAAGCCATCTCTTGCAAAGCAATGTGGCTTATCGAGCATGTCATCCCAGGTGAACAGATACTGGATCCCCTTTGAATGACATCAGAAACTTAGCCAATTGTTGAAATTGATCATTTTTTCTTTATACTGTGGCACCAATTTTGGTGAGGGCAGGATGCTACTCAGGGTCCGGGTCATACCGGCCTGGGCTATGTGATCAGAGAGCTCTTCCATGTCTCTTTTCATGTAGTCCAGAGAGGTATGTCTCAGGTCATTCACACCAACATGGACAATGACAGAGTCATATTTGTACTTGTTCTGGAGTGACCTGAGTGCTTGTGTTATGTGGCGGATTCTGGCGCCTGACAAGCAGCTAACTGTAACCATCTCCTTGTCCAGCCTAGTTAGTGGGACATCAGTGTGGCTGACTATAGAGTTGCCTATTACTAGTGTGTTGGGTATGTTATTTTGCCTTAAGGGCTGTGATTGCGTGGCACACTGATTATGTGAAGTATGTGTTTCATGGTTTGTGATGGGGTGTGGAGGTAGCTTGGTTGTCTGCTCTGGAGGTCTCTGTTGCTTTTGCAGATTTTTATTTAGAGCCTCCGAGTATGTTTTTGTGTATTTATGTGTGTTATTTGCCAGTGTTGGTTTAGTAGGTCTATGTGAGACTGGTGGTGTGTTGCAAGTATTTTCCTTCTCCTCTTGACTGTCAGTTCCAGTCTTGGGTTGAGAGAGCCTTGTCTCCAGTTTGGCTGTATAATTGCATCTTGTGCATATATTAGTGTTTGGTGGTAGGAGGAGAGGGTTGTCTGTGTACATGAGGCAGTTGTAACATTGCCTCAAAATGCCCAGATTCACCTGTTGGACTGGAGAGTACACCTGAAACTGCCCTTTGGACATGCCTAAATAGGTAAAGTGAGTTGTTTTACTGATTAGCTGGTAGTACAAATAGAGAGCCTTGTCCTTCTGGACAGTATAGGGGGTCTAGTGCTAGGGTTAATTAGTGCTTGCTATGAGTTTTGAGCAAGTGCTGGGCTGTGAAATGAATGGTTTGAGCGCTTAAGTTGAAGGTTTGTCTAGTTCCAAGGGACAAATTGAAGAGCAGACTTCATGGAGCCGGGAATAGTTTAATCCTTCTATAAGAATCACGGGCAGCACCACCACCTTCAAACAAATACTGAAAAATCATCTCAGCCCTTCCTGGCTGTGTACCTGCTCTATAACCTAACCTCTTCCTTCTCCTTATATTATAACCAAATTCCTATGCTTTTTACTACTAGTGACTGATGATACTTTCTCCATATTTATTATTTTTTTCTTTCATCGCTTGTTGATACTGAATTCATCTGGCAGCCAACTAAATTCCTGCTTTTATGTATATAGTCTGTATATGTTACTGTAATCAAACCAATTAAATTCCTGCTTTTATGTATATATTCTGTATATATTACTGTAACCACTATATGTAATACTGTTTCTACTTCTGTACCAATTAATGTTTATTTTTTTTTTCTGTATCTATGTTCTTGTCGGAGCTTTTCTCCCTGGCCTCCATTGAAAATGGGCTCTTTTAGGCCCCAGTTGACTTTCCCGGTAAACAAATGCAATAAATAAATAAATAAATAATAATGGATAATTTGAAGACATTTAGAGATATAAATGGGTTTTTGGTAAAGCAGTTAGGTTCGTACCTATATTTTCATAACTGCATTCATTTAATAAATTTCATGAAAGCTGTGTAACCTACAGGTGAACAAATAAGGGAATCTTTTACAAAATATTAAGGCACAAAATGTTGCCACTGATATTTTCTAAATAACATAAATTGTTTTGTAGATTAATATTGTTTTGATATGTTGTGAAAATATATGCTTAAACCGCATAGATTTGACAATACTGGAAGACAGTAATATACTATCCCATCATGTCATACATCACTGGAAAGCTTTTGAACAGGTAAACAGTTTTCCCACTGCTATCATTGATCGAGCCTACGCACTTACAGAGATATAACCCTTTGTTTGACCATAACATTAATACTTCTGGCAAAACAAAATACACATTTTTATTTCATAAACCTACAATATAAAATCAGCACCTACAGACAGACCTTTGATTCTAGCACCAGTGTATAGACCATTGTCTTCTGAAGAGCTATCATATTTTACATTTTTGTAATTCACATCATTTATCAGATATTGTAAATTTAATGCTGTGCTTTCAGTAGAGGATTTAAGAAAAAGACTGATAGGAAGCAAGTAGTTTACTGGATTAGACAGCCTCTGGAAACAAAGCTGTTAATTAGTCTCTTGCTGTTCAGGACTGAATAGGTTCATAGTTTCATAGATGTTTACTAGGCTAATGACCACAAGGGCCTTTTTAAGCCTAGCCATGCATCCCAAATCTCTGATAAGTTCTGATACCCTTGATAAGTGTAAGCATGGGGCTGGGAGATGAACCATTTGCAGGTTACCTGTTTGCATTAGAGACATTGGTGCCAAACCAGGGATGAATTTCCAGATTTCTATCCAGTTGTCCAAACTGCACTTGAACTGGGTTAGGGAGGACCTCTGCTTCCCATGGATGGGGAGCCTGTTCCATAGACGGAGTAGTCTCTGGGATGCATACCTGTCTCTCCAGTAGGTCCTATTTATATCACAGGCAAGGTTTAAGTCTTTAGAATGGGTAATTCTGGTACCGTTCATTTTGTGGATATGCAGGAGGTCCATCAGAGTGGGGTCTGACAATGCCCTGTATACCAGGCATAGATTTCCCCTCAAAAGCCTGTAGGAGACAGAATACAGGGATAGGGACTTGAGGGGGTCTGCAAAGGGCATATTATTTATGCCCTGTATTCTTTTAGTGAGGAATCTCTGTGGACATTCCACTTGTTGGATATGCCTGGTTAGGTACATACCAAAAGGTGCATTGTACTCAATGATAGATCTGATGAATGCCGAATACAGCAGAACAATGACTTCTTTGGACTTAGATGTCATACCTTTGTTTTTAAGTAGTGCAACATAGAATGATTTCCTCACCACTGTAGACATGTGGTGATCAAAGACTAGATTACTATCTATGTGTGTCCCTAAGTCCTTGACTGCTGGGTCAACTCTAAGGGGTGTGTTGTCAATGTGATAGTTACTAGGGATGTATGACTTCCCAAAAGATACTATTATGCATTTCCTTGCATTTAGTTTTAGTCCATGGCTCTAACACCAGTTATTTTTCTGTGTCAGCCCCTCCTGGAGAACATTTGTGTCAGTGTGAGATTCAATAACAGCTCCTAATTTGCAATCATCTGCAAATTTGGTTACCCAGAGAACACTGACATTGGCCTTGACATCTGAGAAGTAAATCCAAGGACTGATCCTTGAGGAAATCCACTTGTGACTGGCCTCTTTATAGAGGTGGACTCCTCAATTCTAACTTCCTGGGTCCTGTCTGTGAGCCAGTTGGCTATCCACAGGGTGACATACGGGTTTCTACTTAACCTCTTGCATTTGTCAACAATGCCCAAATGGGATACTGTGTCAAATGCCTTGGCCAGGTCAAGGTAGGGAGTGCAAACGATTTTGCCCTCATCCATTGCTTTGGTGACCTTCTCAAAGAAGTCCACCAGGCTGAGTAGGCATGACCTGCCCTTGACAAAACCAAACTGGGTTGGGTCCAGTGTCTGGAGGTTTAGTCTATCTCTATTGATCATCTCCATGATAATTCTTTCCATGGCTTTACATATAAGACTAGTACGACTTATGGGTCTCTAGTTTCCAGGGTCTGTAGATGTCCCACCTTTGTGCAGAGGGATGACTGTTTCCTTTCTCCATTCATGAAGCATGAAGCCTGTTTGGAAGCTACAGTTAAATATTAATTCCAGAGGCCCTGATAGGTCATGTTTCATGCTATTTAGAAGGCATCCTGGGATATTGTTGGGGCCCATTGATGCAGTGTTCTTGGTCTTAGAGAGAGTATTAAGGACCTATTCCCTAGTGATAGTAGGGGAGTTATATATGATGATATTTCCTGAGGGAAGGTTGAGGGAGAGAGAGGAGTAAAGTTGGAACTGAATTTATTGGCCAGGAGGTTTGCTATATCTTTTGGCTCAGTATAGGTGGATCCATTTACAATGAGCTCTGCACACAATTGTGTATTGCCTTTGAGGTTGCGAACATAGCTAAAGAATGCTTTGTGGTTGTCCTTGGCATGGGAGGCCAAACCTACCTTGCCTTTGAGGTTGCACACATAACTAAAGAATGCTTTGTGGCTGTCCTTGGCATGGGAGGCCAAACCTACCTCAAATGTTGCTTTCATAGACTTTATTTATCCTCTGCACTGTTTGTTTAGTTTGATGAGAGTGCTTTTATTCTTCTGGCTGCTGCAACTCCTAATTTTTGCCATGATTTTCTTCCTCCTGATATACATCTGATTGATTTTGTGATTCCGTCAGAGTGGCTTGCTTTTGAGTTAGTTCTGTACTTCTTCCTGGTAGGTACAGCTACCTCTATGCAGCTATTAACATGCTTATACAGGGTTTCTGTGAACAGTTCTGCATAGACAGAAGTGTTCTCAGGGTTTATAAAGACTTGAAATTTACCAGGTTCTCACTTAATAGAAGGAGGTTAGCCTTAGAATAAGTTAAATATTATATTAATGCATGTAACCCCTTAGGAACTGCAGAAAAAAAATCTAGGTTCATTCTAGGTTCATTATGGGAGCTGAAAAGAGCACTCTTGGCAAATATCAAAGACTTGAAGCTTGAAGCAATACTAATTTCATGAACATTAATCATACTCTGACTCAGGAATGGGGTATGCTCTTTTCATGGTATTAGAAACCCAAAACATTTGAAGAAATTAAAGGAAGGTCCTCACTGGATACAGCTGTTGAGAACTAGTTTAACCACTGGTCTCTTACCAATGGCCAGGAACCAGGTGACTCCCCTGGTGGAGGAGGAGGCCATCAAGAATTCCAGACACCCAGGATTTGATAGACATCCAAAGATGAAGGACAATGTTAGAGCATCATAAAGCATGGACTCCATCCTAACCCCAGTATGAGAGATTACCCTTACACATAAGAAGGGAAAGAGTCTAAATATAATCGTTTTATGGTTAAACCTTAACCTTTATATGTCTTGGCAGTAGATCGAAAAGGCCAAAAAGTCCACTAGGCTGAAACCTGTTTACAATATATTTCCAAAAGAATGATACGTACAAGAATGTTCCTATGTTATATAAGGAGAACCTAGGCCACTTCGCTATCAGGCTGTGGCGTGCAGGAAGGAAAAGGTAGCCTGACTTCCTCTGTAAGACACACAATTGTGCACTATGGAGTCATAAAGACTGTGCCTTGCAATAATAACATGCAAAAAGGAAGACAAATGTTCATGGGAAGATTCCAGAAGCCAGCTAAGGAAGAGTATTGGAGTTAAAGCTTGGATGGGCCCTACTACCTGTTTAAAGAGTATAATGCTTCGGGCCCTTATGTTGCCTGGTGAGATGAGGCTGTGAAACCTTTAACTGAATACAACAAAATAGGGACCACCACAATGGTAAACTTTTACTGTCACAGCGATATCAAACACAAAAAAATTCCAGTGTAAGGAAACACTTGATAGCAGTTTCAATACAACAAAACCTTTAACTGAACCCATAATCACCTGTCTCTGATGCTTTTAAGTGTCCAGACATCTCTAGGGAGAAAATACGTCTGTTACCCTCTCTAAGCAGAGCTCAAGGCATCCTCCAGGGGCACACTGAAAACTTTGAGTAAATGATAGGCATCTTAAATGGGAAACACTGTTATAGGCTTAACACCCTCAAGTCTTAGAAGCGGGAATGTGAATCATTAAAGAAAACATATTCCAAATAGCCGATCACAAAAAATAAGCCATAAGGTAACAGATAGGAGACATGGAGAAGTAGTCTTCCCTTGACGAAAAGCCATGCTAACATACTCCATAAATAGACAAAGATGATGATGGTAAAACAATTCAATATTAGGAAGCCATAAATGGAAATATGTTTGTTCAAGGTGCTATATGGTTACCACATGCAAGATGGTAGAAGGGAACTATACTCTATTCATCATGAACTGTTTTCTGTATTTCATGATCTCTGGTGAATATTACATTTACCTGGTGGCATTTTCAGTTACCACTAGAGACATCTGGCTGAGAGACTGAAGCTGTAGGCAGATGAGGGTTGAACTAAGCCTCAGCTCACTATGTGGCTAGTCACTACAGATCAGCTATTGAATACAACCTCAACAAGGAAGGAACAGTTAGATTAAAGACTGTATAAGCCTCTTCTGTCAATGAGACTAGTCAAATATATCTGTACCACATATATTTTACCCAGCCGAGACAGGGGCAGTTCTTGATAGCCTCCTCCACCAGGAGATTCACCTGGTTCCTGGCCATTGATTGTAATGAATAGTAATGCAGCCGACAGATCTAGCATTCTGTTATGTACATAACTTTAGTATTTGCTAAGAAGCTTTGCTTTTCATAGCAATAGGACAAAGTCCCTAGCTGATCTCTCTCTTGTTGGCTGGCTTGCTTGCCAGCTTGGCTCTGAAGAGAGACTTTAATCTGAAAACTGTATCAAGGCTTGGTCAAGGGGTTCAATGAAGACCCAGGGGGTGTTACCATAACGGTTTCAATATGTGCCACAGAAAACAGAACCAGAACTGCTGTGATGACAGTGCCAGTTGGAGGAGAAACAGGCAATCTAGAAATACCAGTGACCTCACAACCCATCTAGAGTACGGAGATCCTCTGTCCAGGATACTGTGTTTGCAAAGAAACAATAACAGATTACTCTTACTTAAGGACTCAGCATTGACCACAGAAAACCAAAAGCACATATGAACATTTGAATTGTCATTGTTATAATACCAGTAGTATTACACCATAGGAACAATGGCTAATTCAGGTTATGCTAAGCAACAGGAGGTTTGTGGCCTGCACTGTGGTGGCAGGACAGGTAGCTTACATCCTTCTAAGTTGGGAACTGCTGACTGAGGGCTCAGTGTCTGTTATTCTAAAAGTGTATTAGTTCTGGTTTAAGCACTTGGGCTTCAGGCCAATTATTTTACATTAAGAAGGTTCGTGGTCTGCACTCTTGTGGGAGGAGAGGCTGGACTCTGCCCTTCTGAGCTGGGAATTTCTGGTTAAAGGCTCATAGTGCCTGCATATTTGAACTGTTTCTTACTGAAATTGGTACACTTTGTTTGCTGTAGCATAGACTAGATCCAGGCCTGCTGAATCTAGCTTTGTTTGTATGCTTGTTGTTTGTTTGCTTGTTATTTCCCTGAAACGCTAATTCCACCTGAAACGTGGCTTTTCAGCGCTTCTGTGGATCCCTAGTGATATCTGCATTGCTTACTGTACTTATTTCCTTGTTTCACTTGAAAGAAAGTTACTGTTCGTCGTTTTTGCATTTAAGTTACATGTAACACATTGCATTTAAGTTACCTGGCACTTGCTCACTAAGTCAGCACTAAAAAATTAAAAGCACTACACCCTCACAAACTCCCCTTGAGTACCTTGTTCCCCATTGGCCCTTTTTTTCAATTATAAAGGAATTCCCAATACTATTCTAGCATGTCCAAAGGTCAGTTGTCAATCTCCTCTCCGGTCCAGCTGGTGAATCTGGGAATCTTGAGGCAATGTTACAACTGCCTCATGTACACAGACAACCCTCTCCTCCTCCCAACAAATTCCAACACATGTGAGATATGCAACCATATAGCCAAACTGGAGGCTAAGCTCTCTCAACTCAGTACTGTCACTAACCAGTCAGGAGGAGAAGGAAACCACACTCACTACAACTCCAGTCTCACATAGACCTATCACGACAGCAAACCAAACACATAAACACACAAAAACATACTCGGAGGCTCTAAATAAAAATCTGCCTAAGCAGCAGAGACCTCCAAAGCAGACACACAAGCAACCGCTACTCCAAAACAAAACACGTGCAACACATAGCTCACAAAGCCAGTGTGCCGAACAGTCACAGCCCTTAAGGCTAAACAACACACCTGATACACTTGTAATAGGTGACTCTATCGTCAGGCACACTGACGTCCCGCTCACCAGGCTGAACAAGGAGAAGGTCACGGTGAGCTGCCTGTCGGGTGCTAGGATCCGCCACATAACACAAGCACTCAGGTCACTCCAAGGCAAGTACAAATATGACTCAGTCATTGTCCATGCTGGTGTGAATGACCTGAGATGTACCTCCCTGGACTACATGAAAAGAGACATAGAGGGTCTCTCTGAGCATGTAACCCAGGCCGGTATGACCCTGACCTTGAGTAGCATCTTACCCTCACCAAGAATGATGCCACAATATGAAGACAAGATGATCAATTTCAACAATTGGCTTAAGTATTGGTGTCATTCAAAGGGGATCCAATGCCTGTCAGCCTGGGATGACATGCTTGACAAGCCGCGATGCTTCGCTAGGGACGGCTTGCACCTGCCATTCCTGGGCTTTCGGATATTGGCAAAGGCTCTTGCTACCCCCATAGTGCCTTTTTTAGGCAAGGCTCAAAAGACAAACCCACCTCCATAGGTATCACAAGGGATAAGAAACTAAGAGTAATGCTACTCAATGCCAGAAGTCTAAACCTCAAGATGCACGCACTCGAAACTCTCCTTAGCATGGAGAACATCGATATCTGTACAGTAACAGAAACCTGGTTCAAGGCTCCCGAGAGCACCCCAGCACTACCAGGTTATACCTTATACCATGCTTTTCGGCCCCAAAACTTGGACCGAACCACAAAAGGAGGGGGAGTATCAATATTCGTCAAAGATACCCACACCTCCAGGTTGATGGCACAGCACGAAGCATCAGAGACTATCCATGTGCAACTAATAGTGGGTAAAACTGCCTTCCAGTTTATAGCCTGCTACAGACCACCCTCCCAAACCCAGGAACCTCACTCGGCCTTCCTGAGAACACTGGAAAATATGAAGGTCTCTCCAAACACCATTATATTCGGCGACTTCAACTACCCAAACATAGACTGGGAGCATTACTCTAGCTCCAACACCCTAGCCCAAAGGTTCCTAGAATTTATAAACTCAAATGCTATGAAACAACTTGTTACCACTCCCACAAGAGGGGAAAACATACTGGACCTGATCATCACCAACATGGGGACTCCATGCTCCAGGCCATAAGTGTATCCCTCACTGGTAAGATCAGACCATAAACTAATCTCACTGGATATTCACATCCCGACCCCATCCCTTGCCCAGAAAACCACAGTGAAAAACTTCTCTAAAGCAAATTTCACACTCCTCAAAACTGAGGTGGAATCCTTCAAAGCCCCCGGGCCTGTGGAAAATACGGCCCAGACTGCAGAATCCTTTATAAACGCATTCTATGAACACCTTCAGGAATGCATGGATCATGCAATCCCAAATAAAACCAAAACCCAATCCTCCAAAGGCAGACGTCCTGTCTGGTGGACCCCAGCCATAAACAAACTGTACAATAGAAGGAGGAAGCTACTACATGATAGAGCAAAATCCCAAAAAGGGAAGGCATCTCTGATCAGTATTAGCAAAAAACTTCGGGCACTCATAAAATCGTCTAAGGCCAGCTTTGAGAGAAAAATTGCACAGGACACTAAGGATAATCACAAGGCTTTCTTTAGTTATGTTAGGAACCTGGGTGGGAATTCCCAGATATGCTCAGAATTAGTCCAAAATGACAAAAAATACACCAAACCCACAGACATTGCCAACATCCTAGCTGACAGGTTCAGCACAAACTTCTCTCCCCCTCCCCACCAAAAGGGCAAATATCTATCCCAGCAGAGTGCTGCCCCCCTGACATCTCAGATGCTCAGGTAAGAGCCACCCTCTCCAAAGCAAAAAACACAGCATCAATGGGACCAGACGGTCTCCCGGGCTGCATCCTACATGAACTCCAAGAAGAGCTAAACCCAAACATAAAACTACTGTTCAATCTCAGCCTTACTACAGGATATGTACCCAAAGAGTGGTGAACAGCAACAGTGGTCCCTCTCCACAAAGGTGGTGCCTCAACGGATCCTGGAAACTATCGCCCCATAAGCCTGACTAGCTTGGTCTGCAAAGCTATGGAAAGGATCATCATGGTCCTCATAAATAAAGATATTGGGGACCTACAGACACTGGATCCTACCCAGTTTGGCTTTGTTAAGGGCAGATCCTGCCTCTTAAACCTGGTCAATTTCTTTGAAACAGTCACCGAGGCCATTGATGAGGGGAAGGTGGTCCACACAGCCTACCTGAACCTCTCAAAAGCCTTCGATACAATACCCCACTCGGGCATTATAGATAAGCTCACTAGATTAAATATAAACCCCTATGTTACTAGATGGGTTGCAAACTGGCTCAAGGACAGAACCCACATGGTTAGAATTGCTGGAGCCATGTCAGACTCCAAACCAGTTACAAGTGGCGTCCCACAAGGCTCAGTCCTGGGACCTCTCTTGTTCAGTACATATTTCTCTGAGGTACAGGCCAACACGGAAGGACTGTGGCTGACCAAGTTCGCAGATGACTGCAAACTGGGCGCCATAATCGACTCTCCAGCTGACACAAGCATCCTCCAAAAGGGCCTCATAGAAACAGACAACTGGTGCCAGAGCCATGGCCTCAAGCTAAACGCCAAAAAGTGTATAGTCATCCCCTTTGGCAAAAACAAAGTGCCCACAAATTACCACATGGGTGGTAATCCATTAAGTACAGAAGAAGTAATTAGGGACCTGGGGACCCAAGTTGATAGCAATCTCTCATTTGACAACCACGTGGCCAAAGTGGTTAGAAAAACATTTTATATAGCCCACCTTATCATGAAGGGATTCACATCTAGATCAGGGGAGGTCATTGTGCCTCTTTACTCATCCCTCATCAGGCCCATAATTGAGTACAATGCCCCTTGTGGGATGTACCTTACCAGACACCTGCAGCAACTGGAAAGACCCCAAAAGTACCTCACCAAGAGGATCATAGGGCTCAAACAGATGCCATATGCTGCCCGGTTAAAGAAACTCCAGCTCTACTCAGTGGCATACCGCCTGCTCAGAGGCGATCTGTGCCTGACGTATAAAGCCATGTCCAACCCAGAATTAATGGACATGCTACACCTCAGAAAATCCAAATCCCATCGAGCTACGCTCGAGACTTGAACCTCAGCACTGAAATAAATAGGACATGCTGGAGGGACAGATTCATAACCCAGAGGCTCCCTTCACTCTGGAATAAAATCCCAGTCCAGGTTAGGCAGAGTCCCTCATTGACTCTCTTCAAGAGGAATCTTTATGAGTGGACGGGAGATCGTAGGTTTACCCTGGGTATCACTTCTGTGTCACTGTTAGACAGAGGCACAGTATACTAACCTCGAAAAAGGGCATAGCAAAATTTATTTAAAATGGGTGGCGAAAGCCAAACACACTCTGGCTAGGCTTATAAATGCCCTAGGGCAGATAGCCTAGTATGAACCTATGAACCTATGAACCTAAGACAGGAGAAAAATGTCTCAATGAAACCCTATCCCATGGGTAGCCAGAAGTATGAGCTAGACAGAGAAATCTAAAATATCATCTTCTGGAAAAAAGCCATTGTTGTTTGGAAAGGGACCTGCCATGCTATGCATTACAGATTTAAAGTCCCTGTACTGTGAGTAATGAAGGCTTTAGTTATCTAAAACAAAGCAGCAATTGTAAAGCAAAAGGGGTTCCTTTAAAGTAGCATGTCAAGAAAGGCCACTATAGACAAAAGTTTGTTTCTCCCATGGTAAGGAAACCTTGTGATGATGAATTTGTTCTGATATAAAAACTGGACATAGCAGCCCAATTAAGTCTACTGAAGAGAATCTAAAACCCATGCCAAAATGTCTGGCAAATAACAGAGGACTGCAGACACAAATGCAGAGATGTTATCTGGGAACAGCACAAGTCCAGAGGAAAAACAGTACTCCTATTTAGGCTAGCCCATTAAGTAAGGGATTCAAAATCTATTCCTCTGCTGGAAAAAAAATGGCTAGCAACCAACGAAAGTAGAGCAACAAAACAGGTACCATCAAGCCTGAAAGAGTAAGTGTGTCTTGTGAGACTGATAAGAGAGTATAGACTTCCTATGATGCAGTCCAAGAGGATGATCTACCTAAGACCTCCTTAAGAGCAGAAGCATCCCTACTAAAATCACCCTGCTCTTGTCAATCCTGGGCATTTGTCAGAAGACAGGGGACACCTGTGAGATTAGTATCCTAAAACTGCAACATACTATCAATAATATTTACATACAAAGCACCAAAGAGATCGACTATGCTGTTCCACACTGAGAATTGCCATTTAGGTTAAGTGAGAAGGTCATCTGTGGGACCACAATATAGGTTCATAGGTGTATAGTAGGATAATGACCACTGGGGGCCTTTATAAGCCTAGCCAACCATCCCAAATGTATCCTGTAGGTTTATGTGCCTTAGAAGTTATTTAGAGGGGTATATGTAAGGTAGAGCAAGATTTATAGGCTGTCTCTGTCCATTAAAGACAGAGGTGTTAGACCTGGGGTCTGTTTCAGATTTTCTTCATATGACCCACTGCTTCTACTATTATTGGAACTGTCGGGGTATCCTTCTTCCACATTGCCCTAATTTCTGCCTGCAAATGCTGGCATTTTATTACTTTGTGTCTCTCTGTGTGTAAGAAGCTGTAGTCACTGGGTGAAGCAATTTCAGTGATTAATGCTACTTTTGTCTTCTTTTCATAAATTACTATATTTGGTTTTCTCTCATCTATTTTTTGAACTGTTGGTAATGGGTGATCCCATGTGATATATACTTCATCACGCTTTGTGGGTCATGTTTCCAATGTTTTTCAGTTACTTCCTTATTATAATGTTTGCACAATCCCCAATGCCACAGTCTTGCCACATTATTATACCTTTCAGTATACAGTCCTTCTGCCACTAGTATATCACAATCAGCAAGAAGATGTGCGACTGTTTCCAATTCTGTTTTATAAACCCTACAATTGTTTGTTTCACCTACATGCTCAATGGACTTTGTAAACCAACATGTATGTAGCCCAAAACCTTGGGTCACCAATATTAACCTTTTGTCTTTTGGTTTAAATTCACCTCTCCTTACCCATTCCTGCATTCGATCCTCATCAGCATGAGGTGATCCAAGACTTTTCTGCACTTACAACTACATTTATGCATTTTCCACGTCTTGCCTTCTCATCTGATCCTTCACCTTATATTCTTTCTTTTATTTTTTCACACATTCAATTGATGCCTGATTTTATCTACTTTTGGTTTGATTTCCATTCCTGCTTGACACCGATATGCTTCTTTGCAGTCCTACAATTGCAGATCTGTATATCTAATCAGTTTTGAGGAGGCCCATACCTCCTTCAGAATGGGGAATATATAGCCCTGGTATACAATGATTTTTATAAAGCACTTGATAAGCATGAGGCATTTTTCTTGTTGTCCTGTCCAAATAATCCAATTCCTTTTAGGGCCAGTCAATCACCCAAAACTGTAAGTTAGGACAGGAACAGCAGATTGGATTATAATTGGAATTTATTCCTAGATGTCAGAGCTGTTTCCAATATTAATTTTAGTCTTCAGAAATATTGCTTACTATGTTTTATTTGCATTTGTTCATGTTTTATTGCTGATCCTGCATCTTCCCTAATATTTATACAACCCCTCTTGCTCAAGTTCTATATCACATTCCTGTCCCAGGCTGATGTCTTCTTGGTGCTGCAGCTTTCCTGCTTTATAGGTTGCTTTTACACATTTATTAAGACCAAATGACATTCTTATGTCATCTGAAAAAGTTTTGACCATTTGCAGTTGTGCTTTCAGTTCCTCACCTGATGAACTATACAGTTTTAAATCATCCACAAAAGGAAGATGAGAAGTCTTTACACTTTGTTGTTTTCTGGGAGCCAGATTATAGTCATGACCTAATCTGTTAAGTAGACATCTTAATGGGTTAGGGGCAAAACAAAAGAGCAGAAATGACAGTCACCCTGAAATATCCCCCTTTGAATTTTTATCCCTGGAATAATAATTTGTCTTTTATCATTGCTTAACTGCAAAGTGCTTTGACACTGTTTCATGGTTGCTGTAATGTAGTCGATCAGTGTAAGCTGTATCTTAATAGAATTTTATACACTATTTTTATCCATGAATGTGGGATACTGTCAAATGCATGTTTGTAGTCTACCATGCCATACTTAGATTCTTCCCCTTTTTACAGTTCTCCATTATGACTTTATTTAACAACACATGATCCTTTGTCCATATGACTTTGTTTTGTTACCCTTTTGTTCTATTGCCATGATTGAGTTTTCTTCTAAATGACTATAAATTCTGCCAACATTAATTCCAGTGTATAGTTTATACATCATCGGAAGGCAAGTTACTGGTCTATGGTTTATAGGATACTTTGCAGGTTTGCTCTTAAGGAGAAGTATTGTTTTTCCTGTTGTTAACCAGGCTGGTGTTTGTTCAGGGGACGAATATAAACAGTTCTTACCCATGGCTAAATCTTCATGTAAATATGTCAATACTTTAGGCCAGAAGTCAGGTAGTGCATCTGGTCTGGGGTTTTCCAGTCAGGATCTTTTCTTAACTTTGTTTCAATTTTTCTGTCCACCACTTCTTGTCATTTCATATCCTGTATATATTCAAACTTCTTATTCTTTCTTTTACTTTTTCTATCCTATATGTAACTGTATTAATGTACCCCCTACTACCTATGATGCCATTACCTGACTTCTCTCAGTATCAGTCGCAACCTTGCTTCTAAGCTTTACAGTCAATCTAACTACCGTGTATTGTGCCTACACTATCTAAGCTCTCTAACCATTCTATCTCGTGCACTATTGCTGTTAACCAGTTTCCCTCCTGTCTCTACTCTAATCTACCTCTTAAAATCTGTATTTCCTCTGCTCTTATTTCTATTTCCCACAATTTATTTCCTAAGGATACAAATATTTGTACCATTTGTCTTTCTGACTCTGGGGTATTTTTTTACAAATTCTTAACCTGCGGCTATGGGTACTTTGGATTTCTTCTATTTTTTGTGGATTATATCATTACTTATTAAATTTGTATACATACTCTTGTTTGTTTCCTTGCTTTTTGCTGTTTATATTATACTTTGTAAATCTGTATTTTATATCATTAGATTTGTTAGATTGCTTTTTGTTTTAACATTGGAGCTTTTCTCCCCGGGCCTCCACTCAAAATGGGATCTCTATGGTCCAGTGGACTTTCCCGGTAAACAAATGTCAATAAATAAACAAATATCCATTCAGCATCTTTGTTATGTTGTAAAAAGCAAACCAATGGAGCAAACCAGCTGAACGCCCAAAAGACACAATAAAAAGAAATAATCAATGCTGTATTGAGAGAAAACTTTTATTAAAATAGAGTAAAATAAAACAAAGCATACAAAACATTAAGTGCTTTCCCAGAAATACTGCTTCTTCAGACCATAAATAACATAAGCAATACATTGCAATGACTACATGCACCACAGTACCAATATGCAACGTCATTGAGAAGAATTGGCACATCCTCATCTCTGATTACTGCATTAATGGGGTACTACGGTCTAAACCCTCTTTTAAATTTAAAAACTGGAAATCCCTCAAACGCATATTATGTTATAATAAAGGGCAACAATCACAGCCTCTGAGCTTTGCACTTTTCTATGTGGTAAGTGTAATTTCTGCCATTTCCTAGAAAGTGATAATGTGTTCACATATCTCACTTTACTCAGCACCTTGTTTATTTAGCCCAATGTCAGGTTTGTGAAATATTTTATGTGGTGAAGACAGGTCACTGCTTTAAGGATAGAGAACAATGTTTTGGATATTAGACAAGCAAATACCTTAAATTCATTTACTAAACATGTTTTGGAGATGGAAGTTCATCATTGTTCAAGCTTAAGGCAGTTAAGATATTGTTCTAGGAGAACAATTAGGAGACATTAGCAATATTACAGAGAATAGGGAATTATATTGGATCCTACATATGGAGGCTGATAGGGGAGACGGTCTATATGGTAAGGTCTCTTTAAGACCTAAATTGAAACTAAGGAGACCTTTCTGTTTTAAATGATTTCATGCCCCCGTTGGTTATTTGATTCTATTTACTGTGAATGCATTGCTTATGTTATTTATGGTCTGAAGAAACAGTGTTTCTGCAAAAGTGCTTACCATTTTGTATGCTTTGTTTTATTTTATTAAAAGTTTTCTGCCAATACAGCATTGCTTATTTCTTCATAAGTATTTCTCCAAAATGTGTCTATTTCTTTTTTTGGTGGTGTTTCTATTCCTTTCGATTGTTTCCCAATTCTCTATAAAACTTTTCGGGTCATAAATAAATTGCTTATTTTGTACTTTTCCTTCAAATTTATCTGCATATCTTCTCCATTTTTCTGCCTGTCCTGATACTTTTACTTCATTATTTGTGACAGTGTATGATAGATCCTGATCTGTTCTGATATTGTGCATTGCATTTATCATGTCTATCTTTCTGAGCATTTTGTTGATCTGTTCCCTCTTCTGCACATTTCTAACAGTGACATTTCTTGTCTTAACTGCTATATAATTTTCTCTATTTGATATTTCCATGATGGCATTTGATTTATCTCATTCCTTTCCCTCACTACCCTGCGTTTTGTGGTAAGCCTTTATCTGTTATTAATTTAGCTGCACAGTAATATATCCTATTTACTTTAGTTTTCTTGCTTAAATTTCTATAAACAGTCCTAATTACTGCGTTCATTTCTTTTATCAGACTTCTAACTTTTTGGGTTTTATCGACTTTCTGTAGTCTATTTCTTTTATTGATCTTGATATGTCTGTCCATCTCTATTAAATCAAGCAACTCTTCTCTTAGATCACTTTCTTCTAAACTGAGTGCACATTGTTTGTTCTCCATTTCCTGTGTTCATTCTACAGAAAGTTCCAAACATCTTCCTGTGACACGTTCTTTTCAGATTCATCTTGTGCCGTCTGTTGCTCTTTCATATGGGAACTCACTGGTTTATCACTCCACAACACTGACTGTGTTGGAGTTGCCACAGCTTCCTGTTCCTTCCCTTGCTGTGCAACTCCAACTGAACTTTTGTACTGGTTTCCTCAGGAAGGCTCCAAAATATCTTCATAGGGCAACTGATTAGATGTTTCCCACTCCACTGGTTTCTCCTTAATTTGGGCATTCATTGCTCTATCCTGCTGTGATGCTATCAGAGTTAGATTTCCTACACTAAATCCTTCACTTCACGGGTAATCCATAACCTCACTTTCTGTTTCTTTAACTTTTCCATTGCTGATCCTCTTTTCTACTTTTCCTCTTTGTTTTCTTATATTTTTGTATTGTAAAATTTTTCATATCTGGATGCCTTTGCCTGTATTTCTCTTCAAATATCTTTTGTGCTGCTCTTTTGTATTGATTAATTTTGCTTTCTCCTTTGCATAAATATTGCACCGTATTAAATCTCTTTTCCTTTCCCATGTCCATATTTCTTCTTCACATGTTTCCTGCTCCTCCTGTTTCTCTTTACTTGGGGGACTCATTCCATCATACTGTGATATAACTTATGTTAGACTTTCTACACTAAATCCTTCACTTTGCAGGTATTCCATAACTTCAGCTTCTATTTTTTTAACTTGTATTTTACTAATCTTCTGTTCTACATTCCTCTCTGTGTTCTTATTTTTTTATATTGTGAGATTTTCCATATCTGGAAGCCTTTGCCTGCATTTCTTTTCAAATATCTTTGGGACTGCTATTTTTCCATTGATTAATTTGGCTTTCTTCTTTATGTAAATATTGTACCATATCAGTTCTCTTTTTCTTTCTCATGTCCATATTTCTTTTTTATACCTTTCAAAAAATCTCTGTATTTTGTTCTTTATATTTTCACACATCCTCAGTCACTTCTTTTTCCAAATGGCCCAAGGTTTCTTGGTCTATACAATGTGTTTCATAAATCTGTTGTATTAATGAACACAAATCTGTATTTGTGGTTCTGTGTAGGTGGCTCCATTCATAATCATCTCTGCACACTGCTATGTGCTTCTTTTGAGGTTTTGGACATAGCTAAAGAAAGCCTTATGGTTGTCCTTTGCCTGGTTAGCCAATCTTTACCTTAGATCTGACTTTAGTAGACTTAATTTACCCTATTATTTGCTTGTTTACATTGATGAGAGTGTTTTTATCATGCTGGGTGTAGTGCTCCCTAATCTTGGCTATGACTTCTATTTGTTTGTTGTACAACCTGTTCATATTTAAATTCTACCAGTTCCACCAGACTGGTTTGTTATTTGAGTTAGTTCTAGCTTATTTCTGGTAGGCACAGCTGTCTTTATGAATTTATTGAGATGGTTGTATAGGGAATCATACCTCTCAACTGTTCAGATTCTTGCAGAATGTACAAATTTTTGCCTCATATATTTGGTCTGTTACTCATAAAATCTGTGGTTTTCTGACAAACCAGTGAGGATTCAATTTACTAAATAATGACAGACATTTGCTTAGACATCATATCCTTCAGAAAATGTATGGTAATGCAAAACCTTTTATTCTAGCAACTTTCTAAGCTTATAGGAGCAATATTAAAATGTGTCCCTATTTTTGGACCTTTGTCCCATTATTTGTGGCTATGTACAAATTTGTTATGTTAAGAGGTTGCATGGTATGTACAGGGCTTCTGTGAACAACTCTGTATAAGAAGCTGTGTTTTTGGGGTATGGGAAAGCTTAAAATTTTGAATGGTTATCAGTTAGTAGTAAGAAGTTTGCCATAGAATAATTCCTAAATGCTACAGGGTTAACAAGGGTCACAAAAATTATTTTTATTACAAAGGAAAGAGGTTTGCGGTTTGACCTTACCAATAAAGGTACTACACTGTGGGATGCAGCTTTGTCCCATGTTTATGAGTACCAGGATGAGTATGTTTATATCCCTAGCATATGGACTATCTGGTCCAAGCTTTTTTTTTTTGTGTTGACAAAGTCCAGGAATCTTTGGGCCTGTAAGTCTGGGGTCATCTAAGTATCCCAGCTTAGTGGGTGTAGTTGAAGCCACCCATGAATATGGTATTGGGTTGAATGCTGAGAGCTCTCAATAAGTCTAAATATGAGTTATGGGATTTTGTGTCATAAAGGGTGACCTATAGCTTGCCAGGATATGATCTGGGACTTTGCCTATAGAAATCTGGACATGGAGGATCTCAAGCATGTCATCCTGTTTGACTAGTCTTGAGATGAGTTTGCTATTGATATAGATTGAGACACCTCCCCTTTCGTCCATGCTTATGCAGTAGCTGGCCTAAATGTGTGGAAGAATTTCAAGCCCTGCGTTGCCAGGGTGCTCTCTGTGGCTTTAAACCATGTCCGAGTAACTGCACAGATGTCCACATTCTCTTGGCTGAGGAAAGCTTGCAGGCAATGTTATTTCTTGTTTAGGTTCTTGACATAGAGCAATATAAATTTTCTGATTCCTTTGTTTTATTTTTTTAATATGTTGGAAGGTTCATTGGTTTGGCATTGATTAAAAAAATGCACTATGGGGAGGCCAATGTTTTAGCTAATATTTGAAAGCTTAGAAGGGACAGGTGCAGACCATCCTTGACAAAGCAATGTGGTCTATTGAGCATATCCTCTCATGGTGACCAATACTCTACCCACCCTCCCAAATGATACCAGAAACTAAGCCAATTATTGAAGTTAACCATATTTTGACCATATTGTGGCATCATCCTTTATGAAGGTAGAATGCTGTTCACTGCTAGACACATACTGGCCTGGGATACATAGTCTAAGAGCTCCATAATGTCTCTCTTCATATAGTCTGGGGAGGTACTTCTCTTGTCTTTAAGAGAGACATGGACTATGACTGTGTTATACTAGTAATTGGGGTCTAATGACTTGAGTGCATTGGTGATTCAGCACATGCTGGCCCCTGATAGACAGCTGACCATGATTTTCTCCTTATTCATCCTAGTGAGTGGGATAGCTGTATGTCTCACAGAATTATCTATCACTAAAATATTGGGTAGTGTGTGTTGGCTTGCCTTATAGGCTTTGTAGTTGAGGATCCAAAGGGTGTGGATGTATGTGTTGTGTTGGATGTTGTTTTAATGGAGTGTTTTTGAGTGTGCTGAGGATTCTTTTAGTACAATGAATATCTAGGAGGTCTTTGGGGTTTAGGACATTTGCTTTTAAGTGCCTCTGCATATGTTAGTCTATGTGTTCAGTTAGTAATATGTGTAAAAGAATTATCAGTCATCATATAATTTTGGGTAAGGAACCACAGTCTGGGGGTTCCATTAAACTCTGGACATCATATATAAACTATGACAGCTATAACATTCAAGATGTTAACAGGTGAGCCACAAAACATCCACAATCTTGGAATGTAGAGGGGCAAGAATCATGGAGATCTACCTGCATCTGTCTCACATTGGCTTTAGTAATTCTTCAAAGTTCAATTCCATATGGGGAGGGGATAAAGAAAGGGATACTGTTTTACCTTATGCTACCACTAGAAGAACTGCTTTATAGGCCCAAAGTGTTTCATGGTAGGACTTTGAGGAGATGCATTTACATCTTAATACAGAGACGGATGACAAGGAAAGGAATAGCCCCAAGGCAAAGTATTCCTTTCAGCCTTCAAGGGGAACAAGAAAGGAACCTCAAAAAGACCTATTCATGGTGGGACTAAAGACCCATGATTGACCCTGCAAATGCTGATAAACGGAAGACAGTATAACAAGTGTTGGAACTCTATGATACACAGAGGCATGAATGGCCGACACTGGGATTTTCTAACACTGTCTGGTTGGTGCAAGATAATCTGACACTGGATCCAGTGTGTACTTGTTCCAGATCATGCTGCTGTAGGTCAGTAATGTGGCCATTGTTGTGTCTTATGACCAAGCAAACAAGCTTAAGCCACCTAAAGCAATATTGGAATACACTGCCGAAGGACAAAATCTGGGCATGGAGAGGAGACGTCAGTGTTGTGAATACTGATGAAAGCCCACCCAGTGCTAGCAAACCCTGTGCAGAGATGTCAAGGAGATGAAAGCACAAGCCAAAATGTTCTGGCATTCAGGAAAACAGAATTCAACTTTTTCACAAAATGTAAAGCCAACACTCAGGAAAGATTCACTTGGATAGCTCTTGAAAACTGAGGGTTGTAGGATTATACCAGCCTGCTGTCATTGCATCTAAAGCACAGATCTGGTCAATTGTGTCAGAGCTCAGCCTGCAAAGCAGGAGAACCTTGGTGTGGAGGGAAATGACAGAAAAATACTTATGCTGTGATGGGGCTGGCCAGCCATACAACTCTTTCAGTCTCACAGAGAGATGCTCCAGGGTCTCATTGTGGGCATACAGCTACCAGCCCACCTCAGTTATGACCAGCCTCAACAAGTGCTGCTGAGTGAACTAGGGGAACCCCACTGAATCCCTGTCAGAGGAGAAGCCTCCATCCTCTTCCTCCTGAGAAGTGGCCATCTAGGCTACCAGAGACCCTTCCAGGTCAACTTCCATAGGATAGCCTCCAACCCCATGCGAATAAGTAGACCTGTGACTGCTAATGATCCAGTAGTAGTTGCACTGTCTGGTGTAGGTCAAGATGGCTGTCACTGCACCCCATCCTGCACCTTAGCTGACCCTGTAGAGGCAGAAGCAAATGCAGAAAAATAAAAAAATGCAGCACATTTGCTACACATTTGACACTTCCATACAATTTTAAATGGTATATCTTACATGTGATACTGTCACTGGCAGTGATACAACAGGCAGCACATTCACTTTTGGTGCAGAAGGCTTTGGGTTCTATTCCTTCACGAGGTATATGGATTGCTGGTGCTGCAGTGCAGCATAGGAGGGGTTCTACACTCCTGAGGGTGTCATCCTTCATATGAGATATTAAACTGAAGCCTCATCTGCCTGAGATGGTGGTAGCTCAGGTGATTGTGAAAGATCACATGGCACCTATCGAAAAGAGTACAGGTCTTTTATTTAACACAACATAAAAACATTATTTACATATTTACGAAATATATATATTTGCAGGCACATTTATACACGCATTTCTTTCTATTGTTTTCCTATTTATCATTTTTCCTATAAAATCCTCATTGTTATTCTTCCATAATTGACCCCCACTCCTTCTTTTACAACCATAATATAATTTTTCACAATATATCTGACAAAATCCATTTCCCATTAAATAAAATTTCATTCAATTTTTCATTCCAAATAACCCATATTGCACATAATAAATTCTTATATACCCTTCTCACATATTATTCTTGTTCTTATAACATCCATGCATATTCATAGTCACTATATTGTTTATGTCATTAATATTCTCAAAATATTTTTCTTCACAAAACTTTTTTCAGAGTTTCACTACTCTTTTTCCATTTCAAAACAAAATGCTGTATTGTCTCTTCCTTCCCACAAAATAAACACATTATTTCAAGTTTCTTTGTATATGGCATATTCCTCTTTACTGGTAACGTGTTTTTATTACTAGTCTTCACAGGAAATCCTGACAGTCAACTATCTTGCACACTACTTTTTCCTTACTTTAATGGCTTTAAGCATTTCTTCTGGTAAATTTTTCACATGGATTTACATAATAATATTGTTTCATGACATTATTATACCACATATTTCTGTCTTTCTTTATATCATAATTTTTTATTTTCCATATTAGCATTTTTTTCTTGATAGTTTTTCATTTCATTTACATTTTCTTTTTCTCTCTTTCTTATTTTCATCATCTCCAAGGAGTTTTTCTACTTATATTTAAACATTCTCACTATTAATTTCTCATTGTCTCCTGTTATCCACTTTAATACCCATTTTCAGTCATATATAACACATCTCTTTTCATTGGGTTTAATTTCGAACCCCATATAAAAGAAAACTCCAATTGCATACTTTCCTTTTCACATTTTTCTGGGATTGACATAATGCAGAATTCACCAGATAAGCCTTTTTTTTTCTGAATGCTAATCCATATGCCCTCCACAGAAGACATATCTCTTTCACTTATTTTATCAATCCCTCCCATTGCATCACAACTACATAATTTTTCTCAAATTTTATTCAGGTGATTGTAAAAGATCCCATGGCACCTATCAGAAAAACAAGTGTCCTTTATTTAACACAACATAAAAAACATTTTTACCTTTTTCCTGAATGCTAATTTATACACCCTCCATAGAAGTCATACTTTGTTCATTTCTTTTATTAAACGTTCTCACTTCATTCATGGAAAAACATACATCCGGTTTTCACATCACCCAAACCCTTACTTTTGTCTTTATTCAAGAACATTCCCATTTGCTTTAAATATCCCTTTAGACAAACCAAAATTCTATCTTCCATATTTTGTTCTTAGCAAGTACCATTTTGTCATCTGCTTATGTCAAAACAACTGCTATTACCACCTCCTTTTGCATTGCATATCTAACATTTTTCATTTTATAAGCTACTTCACTCACTATCATTCATTACTAATACAAACAATATTCCAGTAATGGGACATCCTTGTCTTATATCACACTTCATGCATATTTCTTTACTCAGCCATCTATTCACTAACACTCTCATTTTATAATTTTGATATGCTGACATGCACACTCTCCTACTCTGTTACATAGTCCATACGTCTCTGTAACATCCTAGGACATGCTGTTATGCAAGTTGTTTGCAGAAGTCAGCACTATTGACAGTGTGTGTGACTGATGAAGAGGAGGTCCAATGTAACATGTATTTTGTTGTACAGCCAAATGCCCTTATATGCATATATGCTGTGTGTGTGTATATATACATGTATATGCATGTGTATGCCTGTGTGTGTGTGTGTGTGTGTGTGTGTAAGTGTGTGTGTGTGTGTGTGTGTGTGTGTGTGTGTGTGTGTGTGTGTTTGTGTGTGTGCATATAGGCTGTGTGTGTGTGTGTGTGTGGGGGGGGGGGGTCAGGAGCCAGACTACAGACTGCCTACAGGAAAGAATGAGCACTGCTGAAACAGTACACAGTCAAACAGAGAAACAGAGCTAAGTCTACCAGTCAGTACACTGCAAAGGCTTTAGTTTGGAAGGTGGCATTAACATTTCTGTTGCTTCTTTTCTGTGCCAGTGCGCAGTTCTGTGTTTTAGTTGATTGTCTTCTGTCTTTCATGATGGCTGCATTTCTTTGCATTGCTTAATTTTCTCCATCTATCCACATAGTACTTTCCATTTGAGATATTTTCTGCATGACAAACACAAGCTTTTGTTTCAGCTCAGGAAAGCAGACTTGACAAGCTTCAACCTTGTCTGGTTTACACATTACCAAGGATGGAGAAGCTGTTGGAGATTTGGCATATAACCTAACCAGGCTTTTCTAACAACTGGAACGTCCACAGAGGTTCCCCACTAAAAGAATACAGGGTGTAAGCAAAATCTCCTACACAGCCTACTTCAAGGCCTTATCCTTGTATTCTGCCTCCTACAGGCTTTTGAGGGAAGAGCAATGCCTCACATACAAGGCATTGTCAGTGTCCTTGATGGACCTCCTGCCTATTCACAAACAAACAGCACCAGAATTACCCATTCTAAAGACTTAAACTTTGTCTGTGGTATAAATAGGATCTGCTGGAGAGATATGTATGTATCTCAGGGACTACCCTGTCTATGGAACAGGCTCCCCATCCATGTGAAGCAGAGTTCCTCCATAACCCAATTCAAGAGAAACTTGGACAGTTGGATGGGAACCTGGAAATTCATCCCTGGTTTGGCACCTATGTCTCTAATGGACAGAGGTAACCTGTAAATGGTTTATCTCCCAGGCCCATGCTTACACTTATCAAGGGTATCAGAACTTGTCAGAGATTTGGAATGCATGGCTAGGCTTAAAAAAAGCCCTTGTGGTTGTTAGCCTTGGAAACACCTATGAACCTATAAAGCATCATGTTCTACTGTATCAAATGCTTTAGTAAAATCACCTACCATAAGTTTCACATCCTCCTTTTTGCTTATAATATCATCCACAGTTTCTCTCACAACCAAAAACATTTCTTGGCATGCTGTCCCTTTTACACCATATATACTTTTTCCTGTAACATCCCTCATCTTTCTTTCCATTCTCCTCTGCAATATTCTCATGAAAGTTTTGTTATCTGTGTTATGGATTTTCAGTTTTTTATTTCATTCTTTTCATTGTTCGTCCATATGAATTTTAATATCCCACTACATAACCCTTCAAAAACAAACCCTTCCTTCAACCATTCATTCAGTACATTAACAAAATACCCTCTTTGCCAGTACATTAATTTCTTATATATTCCATATTGTATACCATCTGGTCCTGATACTGAATCAGCATTTACTTTCCATATACTTAATTCAATTCACCAATAGTAATTTATTTTTCAGATTCTTCCTTAACTCATTCTGGATTTTTTTTTTATTTTTTTCCATTCTCTCTTATTTTTCTTTTTTTTTACTCTTATACAGATTTTCTACATGCTGTACTATAATACTCATAATTTGCTCTTGTATTCTTTTTATGTCTCCTTTTACATTTTTCATTTCCCTCCTGATATTAATATCCTTCTTTACTATTTTACTAAAATATGCAGATACCTCTTCCCTTTTCTTTTGTAAATAATATTTTGGCCTAAACAGTACTGCCTTATTTTTTCTTGATTTCTTTCATGTATTTCTTTTTTCATATCATAATAGTCTCTTGTATTATTCTCTAAATTCTCTAATACATTTATATACATTTTCCCATACTTCACTTTTCTACCTTTCTTACATCATAATGCCACTGAAACAAAAACATGTTTTATACTTCTTTTTAAATTTAGCCATTCATTCAGACAATTTTTTTTATAGAAGTCCCTCATATAGATGTATGATCCTTCCATAACTGCAATACTTCCCACTCTCCAATTTCATCTCATAATTTCATATTTATTCTTTTTATTCCCTTACCTATTTTAATATACTATCTTTCTTCTGTCATCTCTATCCATATTGCCAAACGGTCTAAAAAACTGTCATAACTGTGTCATCATCTGCTGTCCTCAAGTCTTGTGATAATACAAAATAATCAGTTTCAGTAAGTCCACTGACTTTTGTTCCACACAGCTAATTTACCACATTTTATCACTTCCTGTATTTTATTAACATTGTTCCCTTTCTTTTTACATTTTCCCCTTAAATCACACTTCAACTCCCCTGCAATTATAATCTTCATGTTAACCACCACATAGTCTATTATTTGATGAAACAGATTCTTTATTTGCTAGTTATAGATACATGTAATGCTGTAATTCTATAATCATGTCTTCTCCACCTTACATCTACAACAGTTAACCTTCTCATCCTTATCAGCATTACATCTAATATTTTCATTAGCCTAAACATGACCTTACAGGAGTACCTGAGGCACTCTTCAACTACAGCTTCAAAACAGGTTATGTTCCAGGTGAATGGTGGGCTGCAATGGTTATTCTTCTTCACAATAGTGGACCATCAACTAGCCTCGGGAGCTACAGACTTATCAGAGTGACAAGATTAATATGCAAAGTCATGGAAGAATTATCATGGAAATGATCAACAAGGACAATGGCAAGCTACAGACACTGGACCCATTCCAGTTTGGCTTTGTTAATGGAAGGTTTTGCCCACTCAGCTTGCTTGGCATCTAGTTATTGGAACACAAGTTTAATTTCAAAGGCTTCTGGCTCACTAAGTTTGCAGAAGACTGTAAATTGGGAGCAATCATTGATTTTCCCATGAAACCAACTTCCTGCAAAAGGGTCTAACACAAACAAGTGGCTGGTGCCAAAGCCACAGATTAAAACTCAATGTGAAGAAATGCATTATAGTGTCTGTTGGGGAATTGGCCACCCAAGTTAAATATTCCATCAATAAAACACACCTATGAGTTGACCTGATAGTAAGGGATCTGAGAACATATGTAGACAGTAATCTGGCCTTCAACCAACATATAGCCAAAATAGTAAGAAAATCATTCTATATCACCCAACTCATAAGCAAGGGTATGGCATCCAGGACCAAGTAAGTTATAGTACCACTCTACTCAGCCCTTATCAGACCCATCGTTGAGAACAGTACCCACTTTGGAATGCACTTATTAAGAATACAATAGTTGGAATGCCCCCAGAGGTTCCTCACCAGGACAATCCAAGGTATGAATACCCTGTTCTACAAAGATCGCCTTAAAGCCCTGTCTCTGTACTCAGTCTTCTACAGGCTGGTAAGAGGTGATCTATGACTACCATATAAGATATCCTCAGCTAGAACTCTGATGGATCTCTTGCACATTTGCAAAGCAAACAGCACTAGGACCTGAACTTTGCCTGTGACATAATTAGAACATGCTGGAGAGACCAATATGTGTCTCAAAGGATCCCTGTGCTATGGAATAAGTGACCCATATACATGAAGCAGAGCTCATCTCTGACCCCATTCTAAAGAAACCTTGATTATTGGATTTGAAATTGCAAATTCACCCCCCCAGTCTCACCCCCATGTCTCTGATAGACAGAGTTTGACAGCAAGTAAATTAATCCCTAACTAACATACCCTCCCCATAACCCTTAGCTACATCTTTACTAAAATACCACATCATATAGGCATCCAAAGAACTCAGGAACAAAACTGGACTGGGCTGCATGGCTAGACTTGTAAAGACCCTGGTGGTCATTAGCCTGCTGTAACCATATGAACCTATGCCAACACCTGCAGAGACCACGTCCACTCAGCAGTTCAGAATGATGAGGACACTAGTAGCTCTATGTACATGGATGCACATTACGTGCACTATGTGATATGCACTGTTAGGCAGAGCTATACGTTTTGCAGTGTACATGACCTGCCAGGCCTGGTATAGGTTGAGATGAGCATAGTAGCTCTGAATGTGGGTGATTATGTGTAGTGTTCTAGCAGTGATTCAGAGAAGATCACTCTGAAGCATCTCATTAGCAAAATCATTGTGCCACAAAGCTCATTTTAACATAATAAAAAGCATGGCCACTATACTGTGGGAGACCAAATAAGTGACTTATGAACCAGAAAAAAAAGTAGCTAACAGTTTGTACTGTTATACAAGCAGACTGGAAGTATAAGTCAACTGATAAAGGACCTCAGGACTGCTGGTTGCACATGAGGTATATGGAAACAACATGGACAGACAGTGAGTACTGGCATGTGCAGGGCAACAGTGCACAAATACATAACAAGTTACTATCCTGCTATGGGGGGGGTCTCACTCTGGCAAGGAACAGACCACAAGGGCATGAAAGGTTACTTTCTTGCTGTGTAGGGAGGCAAAACTATACCATATGCATACAGACCTCAGGACATACTACAGGGATATGAACTTAAAATGTTAAGGTGAGAAGTTTGCATTTTGAGATGAAGTCTATGTGCAGAATTACATTTATGGCCTTTAATGGATCTCATGAATAATTAAAAGTTACCTGGATCTTGTGTTTTATGTGGAGGACAGTGACAATAGTGCATCTGTGAGGAATCATGTGAATCAGATCAGATGTGGAATCACACAAACCATTCCAGTCCCCAACCCAGAATAAGAACTGTAAAATTCATTAACCATTGCGGATGATTCTGTATGTTTGTTACTAGAAATACCTGATATATCTTTGAACGTTGCTTCTGAGGAATTCATACCCATGTTTGTTGTGACAGACAACCTTTTAGAATCAGACATATTTGTTACCCCTTCACCTCTATGGTCCGTGCATGAAAGGAAGAAAGAACAAAGAGAGTGAATATTGTTTGGTTTCACTGAGGATCTGGTAGTGAAACCAGACCTTCCATGTACTGAAAATTTAAATTTAAACTGAAGACTTTAGATAGTAAATTAATCAGTGTCTTACTATATGTTAATGATATACAAGTGAAATATATTAAGTTCTAAGTTCTAGAAGTCCTAAAACAAATAATCGGTTGCTCACATACTAAATAAGAAAGAGGATGTAGACACCATTTTATGTTCTTCTATATACCTCACTTGTTGCTGTACAAGGAAATACTACTAGGTGGTAGATACTGTCTCAGTTTACATCAGAAATAAATATACTTCAAGGCTGGTCAACGAGGAGAATGCACTTGAGCTTCTCCATGTTCAAATCACCACAGGCAAAATTCCATACCACTTCCTTGCAAGCTATAGTTCCTCCTCTCTGACCCAGGAAACCCATAATATATATTTAAACTTATTGGAAGCACTCACTATCCAACCTGATACCATGTTCATGGCAACTTTAATTACCACGCTATTAACTTGGAATCATATACGACACCAACTGTGCAGGCACTGAGATTCTTGGATTTTGTAAACACAAACTCCTTAGACCAGATTGTAAATACACTGATCAGGGGTGCAAACATACTGGATCTGGTCCTCAGCAATGTGGGAGAGTGCTGCACTCCCACTAGTGTAATGTCTTCTTTGGTAAGATCAGACCACAAAATGGTCGCCTTTGAAGTAAAAATAAAACTTGAAAACTCAGCTAACTCTGGAAAGTTCAAGAACTACTCTAAGGCTAACTTCCTACTATTAAGTGGTAACCTGGCAAAATTTCAAGCCCCCATAAGCCCTGAGAACACTGCTGCCTACATGGAACTGTTCACAGAAATCCTATACAAGCATGTTAATAGCTGCATAGAGGAAGCTGTACCCATCAGGAAGAAGTGCAGAACTAACACAAAAATAAGCCACCCTAGTGGAATCACAACATCTATATCTGTATAACAGAAGGAAGAAAATCATGGCAAAAATTAAGAGGTATAGTACCCAGCAGGAAAAAAAAGCATATCAACAAACAAACAAACAAACAAACAAACAAACAAATTCAGAGGACAAATAAAGTCTAGAAAAGCCAACTTTGAGGTAAATTTGGCCTCCTAGGCCAAGGACAACCACAAGGCATTCTTTAGCTATGCCCACAACCTCAAAGGCAATACACAATTGTGTGTGGAGCTCAATGTTAATGGAGCCACCTATATTGAGCTAGAAAATACAGCAAACCTATTGGGTGACAAATTTAGCTGAAAGTTGTCCCTCTCACCTCCCAACCTTCCCTCAGGAAATACCATCACATATAACTCCCCCTACTATCACTATTCAACAAGTCCTTAATTGTCTCTCTAAAGCCAAGAACAACTGCATCAATGGGCCCAGACAATATCCCAGGATACCTTCTAAATAGCATGAAACATAACCTATCATGCCCTCTGGAATTGCTATTTAACTGTAGCCTTCAAGCTGGCTTCATGCCTCATGAATGGAGAATAGCAACAGTCATTCCTCTAAACAAAGGTAGGCCATCTACAGACCCAAACGTCTTACTAGTCTCATATTAAATTCATGGAAAGAAATATCATGGAAATGATCAGTAATGACATAAGAAACCTCCAGACACTGGACCCAAGTCAGTCTGGGTTCGTCAAAGGCAGGTCATGCTTACTCAACCTGGTGGATATCTTTGAGAAGGTCACCAAAGCAAAGGATGATGGCAAAATGGTTCACACTGCCTACCTTGACCTGGCCAAGGCATTTGACATAATACTCCTCTTGGGCATTGTTGACAAACTCAAGAGGTAAGGTACAAACACTTATGCCAACTGGTGGATAGCCAGCAGGCTCACAGACAGAACCCAGAAATTTAGAATTAGGGAGTCCACTTCTACAAAGAGGCCAGTCACAAGTGGAGTCCTTCAGTGATTGGTCTTGGGACCACTCATTTTTGACATTTACTTCTCTGAAATCAAGGCCAATGTCAATGGCCTCTGGCTGACTAAATATGCAAACAATTGCAAATTAGGAGCAGTCACAGAATCCCCCACAGACATAAATATTCTCCAGGAAGGGCTAACACTGACCAATAGCCGGTGTCAGAGCCATGGACTAAAACTAAATGCCATGAAATACATAATAGTACCTTTCAGGAAGTCATCCACCCCAGTTTACTATCATATTGACAACACACCAGTAAGAGTTCACTCAGTAGTCAGGGACCTGGGGACTCACATAGACAGTAATCTAGCCTTTGACCATTACATGTCTACAGTAGTGAGGAAATCATTCTATGTTGTGCAACTTATAAACAAAGGCATCTAAGTCCAAGGAGGTCATTGCTCCACTGTATTTGGCCTTCATCAGAACTATGATTGAGTGCAATGCCCCCTTTGGTATGTACCTAACCAGGCACATCCAACAATTGGAACGTCCACAAAGGTTTCTCACTAAAAGAACACAGGGCATAAATAACATGTCCTATGCAGACTGTCTCAAGGCCCTATCCCTGTATTCTGTCTCCTACAGGCTGTTGGGGGGAATCTATGCCTGACATACAAGCTATTGTTAGACCCCACTCTGAGGGACCTCCTGCATATTTGTAAAACAAACGGCACCAGAATTACCTGTTCTAAAGACTTAAACCTTGCCTTTGATATAAATATGACCTGCTGGAGAGACAGGTATGTATCCCAGCAACAACCCCATCTCTGGAACAGCCTCTCCATCCATTTGAAGCAGAGTTCCTCCCTAACCCAATTCAAGTGTAACTTGGATAACTGGGTGGTGAACAGGAAATTCATCCCTGGTTTGGCACCTACATTTCTAATGGACACAGGCAGTATGTAAGTAGTTCATTTCCCAGGCCCCTGCTTTATCAAGGGTACCAGAATTTGTCAGAGATTTGGGATGCATAGCTAGGATTAAAAATGTCCTTGTGGTCATTAGCTTAGTAAACACCTATGAATCTCTGTACCTATATGTTTCAAACAGCTCCTAAGATCCATTGTACAGGGTGCTAAGTCCCAGCTACCTGTTGTCACCCTGATGAGTGATGGAAGATGACAAAACATACAAAAAAATCTCAGAGTCAAGGTTGTTGAGAGCATATGGTTCTACTGCACTAAAACCTGACACTATATAAAACTCTGAGAATCTTAATAATACTTTCAGGAAGAATTATAGAGTCATTAAAAAGCACAAGCACATTCAAGTACCACTCCTAATGTGCATTATTGCAGATAAGCACTTTAGTCAGAAGACTTCATCAGATCTAACATTTTTTACATTAACAGGACAGTTAATACATGCAAAAGTCTATGAGGGCATAGGGAATTCTGTGTCCAGGTGAAGAAGGATTGGTAGAAAAAGGGAGGTATTATGTCCAATTAAAGGGACAAACCCAGTCACCCTGATAAGAGGCAATACATCTTACTTAGAAGAAAAAAATAACATGATTGACCTGACAATCCAAACTGAGGTAACAGTAGTGGGAAAGCAGTAAAATTACAGAAACATGGCTGTGCTGGTAATTGTCCCTACCTTTCCCATCAAGCCTTCTACATTCAAAAGAGAAGATTTAGTCATGAAACTATTTCTTGACATGTATTTTGTAATAAAAAAAATAGCAAATGCTGAAAGAATACATTGTGTGATACAAGAAAACTATCCTGTAAGCATGCTTTTAAGGGGTTCCCCCTGCATTCAGATTATAACATAGTCTGGCATGGAAATTTTCTCCTAAAAAATAAAAAAAATTATGACAATGTCCAATGTGAAGACAAGTAGACACCTTAACTGTGTCAGTCTTGAGTTCTACAAATAAAGGTAAACCGTACTTTGAAGGAGAAAATAAAAGAACATATGAGTGAGATACAAAATGGTAGGAAATCAAATGTATTAGAGCCAGGCATATTTTAGATAAGAACATTACACATATGTTTAAGTTTAGTTTTTACAACTAATGAAACCAGATAGGTAACGTCATAGAAATGAATGAAATCAGATGGATGATACATTTACAGGCCGATAAAAACTATGGTTTAAATGGTTGCATACATTTAAAGCCAGCATTGAAAGCTCAGCCAGTTAAATGATTTGAATGCTATCTATATTGGATCTGATTGGTTGATACTATATATTTGGATGTGCTCAACTGATGTAGTACACCTAATGTAGGATGAAAGTGCTTACCTGTTCATTTTAAATTTCTCACTTTTACCTGTTTTATTATTTAAGTAAAGTTTATGGTAGTTTTGGAAGCTGTCTGCTGGATCCTTTGTGTTATTGGAGCTGCTGCTGTTTTGAGGTTCTAGTACACATTTTGGTCCAGGGGAAATTCATAGGGGCTCTGATATGTTGGTTGTTGTTGGCATTAATTATGTGACCAAGTGTCCAGAAATGTATTAAAATCTTTATAATAAAGATGTTGATCTGGTGCCATGACTGAGGGAGAGGAAAGCATCCTTAGATGGTTATGTAATGTTTTCCAGTCTGCAATTAGTAAGCACTGAAGCATGTGATATAATTAAAGATGGAGCCTATCCTTTTGTCCCCTTTAAAAAAGTTACTAAAAAAGTCTGGTAAAAAAAAAAAAAAAAAAAAGTGAAGCGGCTCCTTTTCCCGTAATAAAAAGGTACAGAAGAGTGGAGGTGTGATTTAAAGGAAAGCATTGGAGCTGCCTCATTATATCAACTCCATTTTAAGGGGACAACGCAAACAGTATGATAGGTCTGCATTTAGTCCTGTCTGGTCATCTCACTAAGCTACCTTTAGGCAACATCCTGATTAAGGCACGTCTTTAGAGGAACAACATAAGCTTGGAGGGCCTCCCTGAATACTCCTATTAATGCAACCCCTACCTTTCATTTCTAACTATTTAGTGGCATCAGTTAAATATTAACTGGGGGATGCTAGTTTGTTGCCCCAGTTAATACAAAAGAAAAAAAAATGACTGAACTTCTAGTCGCTGACATTTTAGATTTAAGTCCATGCAGTTGGTCATATTGAAAAGGCTGTCTGCCAATACACTCATGTCCCTTATTCAACTGCAGTCAAAGTTTGGACAAAAAGGATATATTTATTGCTATTCATCTCTCAGGAAACTACTCAACTGCTGATTAATACAATGTCTGATCTATTATAACCACTGAACAAATCTGATTGAAAATTATTAATCCCTTCTGGTCGTAAGAAGCAGGACAAAGTGTACCTACTAATAAAACTCTAATTAGAATTGTGTCCAGGTATTAAAAAACTAATTATTGGAAGGACTAATTATCCCTTACTGTAGAGAATTCTTTGGATCCAAAGCTAAAAAATGGATTAACTGAATAAATTAAACATATTACAGGTAAAACAACTGCACTGATGGTGCTAAATTGACCAGTAAAGAGTGTGGAGGCAGTGGAATCATGTGCAGTATTCTTTGTCACTTTCACGCAGCCAGAGCTTGCTCAGACCTATTTGCTAAAACCAACCCTTATGGAATACTTAATGTAATGATAGCCTAAGGCCATAGTTCATGAATGGAAAATATGGAAAAAAATCATACACATAAATCTAAATCATGATGACCATACAAGTAAAATTAACATAACCATAACATCCGTGGTATTGTAAAAGATGATCAGAAACTTGCATTCACATTATAACACAGTCTAGAAGTGTTTCACAATGATACCATGCATTCTGATCCCCAAAAATATAGCTGATGTCCTAGAAAACAATTTTTGAGCAAATGTTAGCTCACTCACAATCAGTTGCTCTCTGATGCCTCATTTCCTGATAAATCCACCCCCAAATTACTATGGAAATACTCCTTGCAACCCTTTCTAAAAAAACACAATATCAACAGGCACTGATAATATACCAGGAAGCTAAATAATTAGCACCAAGTTGGGCCTGTCAAAACCTATCTTAAACCTCTTTAACAAGTCTTCATCCCCCAACACCTGGAGAAAAATCATTATGATGCTCCTGCATAAGGAAAGTCTGGCCATTGCCCATGGTAGTTACAGATCCGTTAGTCTTACTAGTCTTGTTTTGTAATGCTGTGAAATGCATTTTTTCTGACCTCATAAATCCAATCTTTGATAATCTCTTAACCATGTATCCATGTCAATTCATCTTTTTCAAAGGGAGGGTATACCTTCTTCCTTTGTAAACTTATTTGAAAAGGTAACTCATGCAGGTTTTGGTGGTTATGTAATGCACAACATGCTTGGACCTTGTCAAGGCTTCATGCAGGCAGTGTTGACAAACTGGAGAACTGCAATGTCAATCTATATGTGGTAAGTTGGACAGTAAATTGATTGTTGGAAGGGACACGTGTCATTAGAGTTGCATGTTCCACCTCAGTAAATAAAAATGTCACATGTAGGGTGCCTCACATCTTACTACTCATTCATCTTTTATGTAGAATTCATTTATTTGATTTAATAACCAGTATCCTAGGTCACCGTTAATAAAATTCACTGATAACTGTAAAATAGGAGTTGTTATCCCCCTGACTTGAAGATACTTCAGGATAGGCTGGACTCATACCTCTCAACCTCTTAGTGCAAGAAATCTGGACACAACTAAAAATAATTAGGGGAACAAAGGCCCAGAAATAGAGACAGATTAAAAAAAAATTCCTATTATAAACTTAAAAAGTTGTTAGACTAATATAATTTGTGTTAACTCTTATTTTCTGAAGGATGTGAAGTCTGAAACTCAAATGTCTGCCATTGTTTAGTGACTTCCCTCCTCAGTTATTTGCCAGAAAACCAAACATTTTATAAGTAACAGACCAAGACTATGAAGCAAAATTTGGACATTCTATGAAAATCAGGACAGTTAGGATGTTTGGCTGGACTATGCTAACAACTGGTACAAAGACAATGATCACAAACTCTAATGCTGAAAAATGCAATATAGTCTATCTGTTCTGGAAAAATAAATAATTTCCCCCAAAATATAGCATTCTCTGTCCACTTTGATTAAGAAATAATAATTACTCCTTGTATTGCATACATAACACATCTCTTTAGAATAACACTCTCGTTAGAGATCTAGGCACCCATGTAGATGACTTCCTCTTCACTGGGTTCGAGTCCCTTTGTTTCCTAGACTCGTTCTGTTATTTTGTTGCATTTAGGTTCCACAGTAAATTATAATCTATGTTTGGCCTTTTAGGCCAGGAAAGACCACCACATTCCTAGACTTACTATGTCTTCATTGAACTAATGTTTGTTGAAACATACATTCAAAGGTCCTCAGTCTCTGTCAACAAATGAAGAGGCTATACTAGCAAGACAGGTTATATCCCAGCATATTTCCCACCAATGAAATAAACTATCCCTGCATATTAAGCAAAGTAGTCTCATAGCTACATGCAACTGCATGGGCACTGTTAAATGATCCCCAGGCATGTCCTGCCTGATTTATGCGATACTTTTTCAGGCTGGAGGTAACAATGTATAATGTTCCAGCCTAGGCTGTTAATGGTTTGATGACTGATTATCTAATCTAGTGCCTATATGAACTTATAAACACAAGCACACACACACCACACAGCAAGTGCACAAAGACACGCACACACACACACACACACACACACACACCGCAAGAGTGCACAAAGACACACACACACACACACACACACACACACACACACACACACACACACACACACACACACACACACACACACACACACCACACCGCAAGAGTGCACAAAGACACACACACACACACACACACACACACACACACACACACACACACACACACACACACACACACACACACACAAGAGTGCACAAACACACACTCACACACACACACACACACACACACACACACACACACACACACACACACACACACACACACACACACACACACACACACACACCACACCGCAAGAGTGCACAAAGACACACACACACACACACACACACACACACACACACACACACACACACACACACACACACACACACACACACACACACACACGCACACACACACACACACACACACACACACACACACACACACACACACACACACACACACACACACACACACACACACACACACACACACACACACACACACACACACACACACACACACACACACACACACACACACACACACACACACACACACACAAGTGCACACACACACACACACACACACACACACACACACACACACACACACACGCGCACACACACACGCACACACGCACACACACACACGTACGCACAGACAAAAACACACATACATACACACAAATATATGCTGCTACTTAGCAGTAATGCGGTTATAACTAGACTCTCATTTTTTTATTCTTTAAAACATCACAGCATACCTGAAGTATAGAAGTGCAGTTGTACAAATAACGTGAGGTGTTTAGCAAACAAAAAACATACGAAGCATAAGCAATTAAATGTCTATCTCTAGATTATCCTAGTGACCAGTTATCCATATTGTTATGCTCTTGTGATAGCTAGACATATTGTATGGAAGGCAAGGGTCATTGAGCTTTAACCCTTAAACTAAGCTTCATCAATGAGCATAACTGTTTCTCGGAACAGTGTTCTGCAGGAAAAACACTCCTTGTTCTTTGTTTATGGCATGTCAGCAGGAGCGTCATTAAGATGGAAAGGCTCAGCTGTGTATGTATTAGCTTATAACACTAGCCAAGCTTGCATGTTTTAAATGACAAGCTGTTTTCCATGTGCTTTTCCATTTATTTACTCTCGGAATTATGATTTACCTAGAAAGAGGGAAGGCAGTTGCAGATAAGGATTGCCCTGGCCTGTGTAATTCTCCTTTTAGTTACTGTATGAAGAAGTTGTTGTTGTTGTCTAACTGAATTAGCTTTTGCCCGACTGTACAAGACAGTTTTAAGTCCCTATATTGATAGGTGTTTCCAGAATTTCACACAGTACCCGAAAGATTTCAGCAATTCTTTGGGCAGAGGAGTAGTATTCTCTTTATTTCTGTTGGGGATGCATCAAACTATCCATTACAGAATCTCCCAATATTACTTACTCACTTCTGCATTTAAGTTATCTGAAATAAATGAAATAAACACCTCAGGGTCTCTCCCCATACAGTACATCACTGAAGCTTTTTTTAGCGTTTTTGCCTGAAATTTTCTTCCTAATGTGTATTACTTTTCTATTATTTGCACTAAAGCTAAGCTATTATGCATTACTCTTTTGAAAACTATTATGTCACATTCATTGCATGCACATCATTGTGTATATTCTCTATATTGTATTCCATAGTTGCTATCTGCAAAGGATCAGTTATTATTATTATTATTATTGGTACTTACGTATTATCGCAACCAGATTTTCATGGTTGCGGTAATACGCTTGTTGGCCCAAAAACGGATTGTAGGAGTAAACTTGAGGTTGAATTTGAATGAATTTGAATGAAACAAGGACACCTATGAAATGTTTGGTTGATGTTTATCAGGCCCATAATTGAATAAAATGCCCCATTTTGGGATGTACCTTACCCGACACCTGCAGCAACTGGAAAGACCCCAAAAGTACCTCACCAAGAGGATCAAGGGACTCAAACAGATGCCCTATGCAGTTCGACTAAAGAAACTCCAGCTCTACTCAGTTGCGTACCGCCTACTCAGAGGCGATCTGTGTCTGATGTATAAAGCCATGTCAAACCCAGAATTAATGGACATGCCGCACCTCAGGAAATCCAAATCCCTTAGAGCTATACGCTCCAGGGACTTGAACCTCAGCACAGAAATAAATAGGACATGCTGGAGGGACAGATTCATATCCCAGAGGCTCCCCTCACTCTGGAACAAAATCCCAATCCATGTTAGGCAGAGCCCCTCACTGACCCTCTTCAAGAGAAATCTTGACGAGTGGACGGGAGATCATAAGTTTACCCCTGGGATCTCTTCTGTGTCCCTGCTTGAGAGGTACAGTAAACTAACCTTAAAAGGGCTACCATCTGTGACCTACTATACAGAGGCACGGTCAACTAATTTAAAAGGGTGGCGAAAGCCAAACACACTCTGGCTAGGCTTATAAATGCCCTAGGGCAGATAGCCTAGTATCAACCTATGAACCTATGAACTGCTGCTGTACTGCAAGAAGGATTATTACAAAGTCGACGCTGGCTTTATTTTACAAACATTTGAAACGAATTTAAGTTAAAGAGAATAACAAAGAGATAAAGTACTTGTACAACGGAGGCTAAACATAATATTACATGTGCTGTTAGGTGGTACTACAATAAACATGTATGGAGTATTTCACAGTACCAGATTATTTTTTGTTTTCAGATGGATAGTAATTACTATTGGAATGTTTTCTGGATGTTTTGGACAGCATACTTGTGGATGTTTTCTGGATGTTTTGGACAGCATATTTGTGGATGTTTTCTGGATGTTTTAGGGCAGCATACTTGTGGATTGTTCAGTTGCTGTTTTATACTTTTTGTGTGAGGGGGGATTGTCTGCAATTGCTGTCAGCATTGCATCAAAGCAGTCTTTCTTCTGTGCAAGCTGTGTTTCTCACCAGATATATTCAACTAGGTAGGAGTCCAAATGGTGTCTTGCAGTCCCTCTCTGTTTTTTGTTCCTCCACTTAACAGATCCTCACATTCTCTCTATGTGCTGTGTGTGTACGAAGTTATAGTTATGGTCTACTTTATCATGAGTAAAACCAGCTTCTTCTAGTTGTTGTGTTTGATATACTCGCCATGAATCTGAGTAAATAGTAGTGCCCTCTTTTATGTATTCTTTAATTTTGCTAAATAATGTTGCGGCTGTTCTATCGGCGACTTTTACAAGAAATGTCTCTCTTGTCTCCCTATATATCCCTCCAAATACCCACTGTTGAGGGAGAACACGGCCAGCATTACTTTTAGGAAGAGTAAATAGAGTTTTGTCTATTTCCTTAATACACCCTGGCTCTCCGATTTGTTTCTTGGTCTTTTTCTCCATTTCTAAGACACAGACATCACGTAAATAGTTGCTCCAATCTATGACAGTCTTGTCACCCATGTCCAGTTCCTCCTGACAGAAACTTATCGATGTCATCTGCTTAGATCAACAATAAATGAAACGGACAGTGGTGGTATAATTAATTCTACTGCCTTCAAAGAAATTGCCAACTCAAACTCCTATGTGTTGGTAACATTTGTCTGTATTGCATTTCCAAATGATTTGCTTCCTGTAGTACAATCTCATTGAATGTCCGGAACAGCATTCTTTAGTTGGTGATATAATCCTGTACTGCTGGAAACGTGCTATTGATTCCGTTTCTGTCCTTGGCAAACCCCACAAATGCATTGTGTATATAAAGCTTATTTTTGGGGGGTCAGTTCACTACCAGTTAATATCTACACAGATCGTCTTTCTAAATGTGAAGTTTAACTTTGACAACATTTACCGGCTAGAGATAAGGAACATGCCTTATACATAACTGGTGTAGAAAATGTATTATGAATGACATGATGTTGGGAAATGGCATAGCTTCAAACAAACAGTCATTTCTTAAATTGTACACTGTTCTTCCCACCTAAACAATGTTTTTTTCATAAAGTTAACATTGCTAGTGTGATTCTGCATACATTTCTGGTTACATTCACACACCTGGAAGCAAGCAGTATTATCACAAAAATCTGGTTGCAATAATACGTAAGTACCTTATTATTATTATTATTATTATTATTATTATTATTATTGTAATTATTATTAATATTATTATTGTTATTATTACTTATTACTCGTTACTTTCACTGAGTTTACATCTCATTTACAGGAGATTATCAGAGTGAAAAGCTTAATAATATGAACTTAGGAGCAATTTATTTTATTAGAATAGTCAGTGCAGCTAATCTGCATGTCCGTGGGGTGTGGAGGTAAACAGGAGTGCCAAGAAATAAACACAAAGAAAGATCGGGAAATTTGCAAACTCCACTATGGCAGCATCTGGGTAACAATATTGAACCCTGGACTCTAGAGATAACAGGCAACAACACTTGCCATTGCACCTTCATGCTGCACTTACTTTTACTTCAGATTCATCTGCTGTATTATTTTCTCAGATATCAAAGAGGATCCATCTCTCTGTGGTGATGTGAGACCTGGTGCAGTAAGTTTTTTAGCTCATACAACTTGTCTTACTATTCACTGAAACCTGTCCAGCTGCTGTCATTATCTTTTGTGTGGTAGCTTGCAAACTGTCACTTTATAGTCTAGATAAACCATACCCACAACCTAGTTTACTACCTTAATCACTCAGACAGTTCTATCAGATGTCATAAAACAATTTCTGACCACTTCATTTATCTACTTACAGGGACAAAAGTTCTTTGAAGATAAATAGCCTACCTAGGCTGTAAAGACTAGGTCACAACTGGATTTATGAGAAAAAAATATTAAAAGAAGTCTAGCATGTTACAAAGAACGCTGGTTATCTTTATCTGAAGCAGTCAATCTGCTTAAAATTTATGATACATAGTTTTGGGCACTCCAGTGGCCTCCAGGTACTGACGATTTATAACAGATTCTGTAATTTCTGCATTGTTGAGTTTAGGTTAACAAGTCTGTAGTTTTTCATCTCTGCCTTACAAAGCCCAGGCTCAGTTGCTCCACAGGAACTACTCTACCTTCCCATTATTGGTTAATGCATTTTGTAAATGGCTTCACTAATTCTGCTCTTAGTTTGTAAAGGACTCTGGGGTGAATCAAATGTGCTCTATTACCTTATCAACGTTCAGTTTTAATATTTCTTTTGAATTTTTTCTTCTTAATCAGAAAGCTCTGATAAAGCACCTTACTGAAATATTCCTGTTGTCTGGTATAATCATTACGATATCACCATCTTTTTTTGCAAAAAGTCAGCAGAAATAACCATTGTGTTTTACAGTCATGTTTGTGTCACCCTATCTTTGATTTCCAGCCATTCTGCTGAGTTGTAATATACATAGTGTTTTTCTTATTCTCTTTAATATATCGCAAAGAAAATGTTTATCCTGTTTCTTGCACTGCTTATTGTTTTTTTTTTTCAGTCCATGCCTTTGCACTATGGATTGGTTTTGCCTCATTTATGTATGTCAGTTAGTGCAGTTTGTCTGCCTTTGTTTGATTTCATTTCTAATTTTACACCCCACTGCCTGCCAGCTATCAGGCCTCTTGCAGTCTATCTGTCCATTCATTCCCTGTGGATGAGAATAGACCATGAGAGACTGACATCCAGGCAGCCATCATGGTTTTTGCTGCTTGGCCTTTCCCCTTGTACATCGTGGCTGACATCAGCACCTGCATGTGCAAGGACCCACTATGCCTTCCTCTGTGGGTGTGCATGTTCCTGCACACACCTAATGAAGGTTTGCACATGAACATGACTTGGAAGGCCCAAGTGCACATACCTAGCCCATGCCCTGTTATACCATGCATCAGTGTCACTGGTAAAGACTGGCACTTCAGCAAGCCAGAAAGACTTCCCTCTCCCAGGATAGGTGTTCTAATGTTGGTCAATCACTCTTATGCTCCTCTTCTGCCAGTCCCTCCAGCATTCAAGCTGCTTAATGAAAAAGAAGTTATGTACCTACCATAACATTCCATGTTGTCCTTCATCTCGCCTTCCTTCTTGCTGGATGGGTTTATAGCCGATCCTTGGCTCCGCCTCGGCCACTTACTATAGCTCGAGAGCTCTTTACTGGCTCGAGGCTGCCCCTTATCCCAGAATGCCCAGCGTCAGCTACCCAGATCTTGTTTGAAATAGCTCACACTAGACATAATTATAGAAGATAATCCATTAATAAACCTGGATATACAGTTAATTGTCATGGTTTGGTTGGGAAGCAACTAATAACAAAACAAATTTGCCAGTGAAACCATTGAGCAACTCATCTCAATCCTCGAGGAAGGGGAACGGAGGGAGGGATGCAAGAATCAAGGCGAGATGAATGACAACTAACAGGGAACATTATGATAGATACAGAACTTCTTTACGTTAAGTTGTCCAATCTCACCTTCATTCTTGCTGGATGGGACAGCATCTCTAGCACCTTAATCCTGGGTGGCTCATTGGAGCAGACTCTTCAGAACCGTGGAACCAAAGGAAGCCCTGCCCCAGCAGACCACATCTACTTTGTAATGAGAAATGAATGAAGTAGCTGCTGCACAAATTGAATCTATGGGCAATCTAGATTGAAACGCTACCGAAGTAGCTACTGACCTGGTTGAATGACCTTTGGGTTTTGTTGGAAGATCTTTTTGTCACAAATGGTAGGTATGGGCTATGGTGTCTGATAACCATTTTGACAATGTTACTTTAGAAGCTGGAAGGCCTTGTTTGTTGTTAGCAAATGAAAGGAACAACTGATCTGATTTTCTCATCTCTTTAGTTATGTGGAGATAGAAATGCAGTCGTTTATGCACATACAATTGGTGTAATCTGTATTCTGCCTTGTTGGAATGATTAGGGAAAAATACAGGAAGGTCAATGGATTGATTCAAATTGTTTTTTGAACAAACTTTAGGTAGAAATGATGGATTGGTTCTCAGAGAAACTCTGTCTTTGTGAAAAACTAGGTATGGAGGTTGAACACATAGTGCATGAAGTTCTGAAACACATCTGGCAGAAGTAATAGCAACTAAGAAGAGAGTTTTCCAAGAGATACATTTCAAGGAACATGATGCTGCTGGTTCAAAGGGTGGCAGTATCAAGGAGGCCAGAACCAAATTGAGATCCCAAGGTGGAAGGGGCTCTTTTACTGGGGGTCTAAGTAGAGATGTACCTCTCATGAAGGCCTTACAAAGTTTGTGAGACATTATCCTTGAGTTAGAAACTCCGACATGAAAATTTAAAATGGCAGCTAGTTGTACTCTGATGGTAGCAGCCGCTGCACCAGAATGAAACAGTTCTGCTAAGAAATCCAAAATCTTGTGTACAGGAGCTGTAAAAGGATCTAAATTCCTGGATTCTGCCCAGTAAGAGAATCTTTTCCATTTGCTAGTATAGACTTTCCTTGTATTTGTCTTATGGGAGGAAACAATAATATCACGCACTGCTGGGGAAATATTGGGGAGCCTGGCTAGGATTGGAAGTGGAGTAATCAAGCTGTGAGCTTGAGAGAGTGGAGGGATTGGTGTAGCCCACCTGATTGATGAATCAAGAGGTCCAGTACTGGGTCCAGAATCCAAGGCTGGGCTAGAAGGTGGGGGTGAAGGAATGGAAACCAAATCTGTTGAAGCCAATAGGGGGCAATGAGGATCATTTTGCAACACAATGATTTTGCTTTCTGAATGACTTTTGGAATTAGAGGAAAGGGGGGAAATGCATAAAGGAGTCCCTGAGGCCAATCGTGTACTAGAGCATCCCTGGGTGTCTGATCTGGAGGAGGAACAAGGGAGAAGTAAGGTTCCATCTCTGAAGAGAAAGGAATCCCACCCTGTGCCAAGGGCGACAGCTCCAAGGTCGATGTGGGAGCCAAGCTCAACTGCTCCGATGCTCCGAGAGGGAGAGCAGGGTTAGACAAGGGTCTGATGCCACTTCCCCTCTTGGAGCCAACGAGAGAGCTTCAGTGCCCTGATACCATGATGGGAGGAAGAACCGGGGTAATTGAAGCCAATGTCAGAGCCAAAGAGGATGTCATCGGAGCCAAAGGAACCACTATTGGAGCATCCATGGACTCCAGCTCCGAACTAAGCATAGTCAGAGGAGGAATCAAAATCAAAGTGGATGGAGCCAAGGCATGTTGAGGTGGGCTTGAAAGCATTTTAGCAAGGGCCTGTGACCTCAGCAACCTGCTGACCACTCTCTCCAAATCCTGATCCGATAACCTCGAGGATCGAGAGGAGTGGGAAGATGAGCAATGACTGGACTTGCTTTGAAGTAAGGGTGATTGTGGCACCAAGTAAATCAGCTCCAATGAAGGAGACCTAGCTCGTTTGTGGCTCCAAGATGGCTCTAAAGTAACAGTTGGAGACGATGGAGGGGTAGTCTTGTCTGTGCCAGATGGCACCGACACACTTGGTTTGTCAAGCTCACAGGTCGGTTCCGAACATGGAGTCGATGGCTTGACAGGTTTCAAAGGTTTTACTGGCTGAGATGCTTTAGTTGGAGAATCCTGTTTTAACAATCCATGGAGGATAAGCTTGTTTTTCCACTCCTGCAAGACCCTTGGACTAAAGGCATGACAAATAGCACAAGAGTCCTGCAGGTGCAGAGCCCCCAAGCAGTAAACACAACTAGTGTGCCCATCTGTCAGAGACATCTTCTGACAGCATGAGTCACAATTTTTAAAACCAGAGGTTTTAACTTCCTTAGACATTTTACCAAAAAGACAAACTACAATAGTAACTAAAAATTAATAAAGACCTTAAAGGAGAGCCTCTAACTTAAGCGGCTGTCCTTAAGGGGCCAGAAGAGGGGAAGAACTCTCTAAGTTAAATGAGTTCAGGGAATAACAGAAGCCTAGCGACTAAGGGGTGACAGCCAACACAGCACAAAAAAACACAGCAAGGATGAGATAAGGGGTTTACAATAAAAGAAACTTACAAACTACTACAAGAGCAAATATATATCAAATTTTAAGCACAATATTTGAGTTTAATAGAGAAAAAGATTATACTAAGCCTAAGCCAGTATTTATTGCAACCTCGCAGCTAAAGCGGCAAACAAGATTGGGGTAGCTGATGCTGGGTATTCTGGGATAAGGGATAGCCTTGAGCCAGTAAAGAGCTCTCGAGCTATAGTAAGTGGCTGAATCAGAGCCGAGGACCGGCTCCGAACCCATCCAGCAAGAACGAAGGCTAGATTGGACAACTTAACATCTTAAGTTATCTGGGATCATTCTCAGGGCTTTAGCACTTTACATCATGGAGCATGGGTAGCTTCAGTTTGCTTCTATATCCAGAATACTTTATCCTTCTCATTAACTTTTTCAGGTACCTTCCTTAACAGCCATGGCCTATATTCTTTCCGTTTGCTTTGTTGGTAAGTTTCATGCAGTCACGTGTTCCCTATATGATCACAACCCTAATTGTTCCTGTTTGTTTCTACACACCCCCTCCAGTTATTGTAATAATGTTACACTTGTCAGTCATCTGAATGCCACTGCTCTAATTTTAGTATGACTTGGCTGTGGAATAAATTGTATTTGTCAAACAAATGCTATGCTGGTCACTTTTCTCTTGGTGACCACCCAATGCATAATCTGGACTGCTGTTTTCAGCATCACATCTAAGCCCTATGTGGAAAAATGGTCCCTCTCAAGTGAGTTGCAGGGACTGCTGGCTACTTCAGACCTACCCTTGCCATAGGACATTGAGAATCATTCACACTGGATTTTTCCTGAAGTAATGCTGTGGTTTATATTTGGTATATTTATGTCATCACCAACAAAAATTTCTCTATGTACTACCATTGAAAGATTCCACCTGTGATACTCCTGAATGTGTTCCTGATCAGCTAGGGGCCTCTAAATTATCATACCTTCTGAGTGACCTGTTATGCTGCCTCCTTCCTTAAGTACTCTCCAACTCTGCTGTTTTGATTTCTCTCTTATTTATAAATTTGCACTCACTTTAATTTTCCTTCCTAGTCCTTCCATTATACTGAAGACTCCAATATATTCACATCTGACCCTTTACTGTCATCATGTGACTAAAGAATTATTCAGGTTTCCTCCTGAGTAACTGAAGTTAACTCTAGAAGCCTTTTACTTGCAGTAGGAAGATCTGTCAATGAAACCATATAGAGATAGCTGTCCATGTTTTACAGTCACATGCATTTTTTCTGCTTCCACCTTGTAAATAATTCTCTTCCATATTGTAAACTTAAAGGATATACCTTGGCATTGTTCTCTTACAAATGCCAGTTCTATGGTAAATACACCAGAAATATTTTGCTATTATTTGGGAAGGTTGAGGCTTTCCTTTTTTCTTGGTTGCCACCCACTAACAAGTGGTGATGAACCAGACCTCAAACCAACATTATTTCCTTCCCTAATGAGTGGAGCGTAGCCTACAAATGTAATGTGCAATTGTACAATTTGTATAGTACTGTAAACAGGGAATGAATGGGTTAGAAGGTGGTCAGGCTTGCCATGAGAACAGCAACAGGAATGCTGAGAAACTATGTGTGGAAATTTCTGTACTCCATAAAAGGTAGTTTTTCTAAAACTGGTAAGATAAAAGCAGTGGGTTGCCTGTTAAAAATGCTGAGGCATGTCTTTGCAGTACTTGGTCAAGTTTAGCCAATCCACATGCACAGTGAATGATTTTAACAATGAAAGCAATAAGAATGTCATTCTCTAGTGATTCTCCCATCTGACATTGTGTCTTAGTAGAAATACCACTTTAGGCCTCCCCTGAAAAGAGGCCACTAGACTAGTGGGACCAAGCCAGTCACCAAAGTATCAATAAATAAAAATAAATAAAAAAATCTTAGACAGTTTTCTTATGCAACCTACACTGAGGAAGAGCTGCACCTTGTCAGGCCCCAGTGGCTAATGGTTTCCTATGCCAGGGATTGTGAGCTTCAGTCCCATCAGGGGGGAATATAATCTTGATACAAGTAGAACTTTTAGAGGGTTGGGGGTTGGCATAATAGTTAAGGCCTTACAAAAACAGAGTACAAGGTTTGATTTTCACATTTAGTCACTAATTTGTTATTGACTAGGCATATAATAGTCTGCAGACTGTCAAGTATTTACCCATGAAACTATGATATATTTGAAAGAAATTCAGGAATCAGTCAGACAGTTAACTTTTTGACTGACCCTTCCATGAGAAAAGTAATTTGGTGACTATTCATATATCACCATCACTGTGGCTTAAATGAAAAAAAAAATACAAAAATGATTTATTAATTTGACATGTTGAATGTGCTACCTTTTGTTTTATATGTTTGGAGCACTTATGTGGACAAACACTGTTTCCTTTCATTTAAGATAAAATTATTTCAAAATGTTCCCATATTAAATTTGTGAGGACATTGCATATTAAATATATGGGGACATAGTAAGCCAGTCAATGAGCCTCATGATTTCACTGATCCTGGGTAGACCTTTGCAAGTTTTACCTTCTTCGGCATTGATGGTTGCCACTCCCTTCTTTGTTCAGTCTTGTTAAGAGTACCTGTTACATCACTAATTCTACTGAATGCTCCAAAGTCACAACCATCATTAAGGATTCCAGAAATGGTAAAGCCAGACTGGCACTTTTCTATAATTCAAAGGATTAAATGCAAGTTTGGAATCACTTACACAACCAAACACAACCGATTATTCATAGGTAGTTACTAGGCATGCAGTCAAGGAGATCATTAAGGTGTCTAGCACAAATTCCCTATTGCCCCAAAGCACTGTCTGGTAAGTGACTTGCTCAATGTCACAAAGCAGGCAAATGAATTAGAAAGATTCAAACCCTGTACCAGTGAGTATGAAGCAGCCCGTTAACAAGTCGGGGCTTTAGCCTCTTCACACTGCCAAATTCAATTTGGCTATTACTATTAGTCTTTTTTGTGCTATGTTCATTGCTTTTACATGTTGTTGCACAAACTGTTTTTTTCCTTACTTTGTCATTTGTTTGATTACTTTTCATTAAATGATTCTCTTCTACTATGTGCATCTCCTTCTCTTTTTTAGAACTATGCTTATATGTTGTTGTTGTGTCTTTTGGCTTTTCCCGGTTAGTAACGCTCAGTTATTGTCTTTATCCTTTGCAGGTTTCTTATATTATGTATAATTACCTTGCCTTAGTTCATGTTATGGCTAAAAAAAAAAAAAAAAAAGAGTTCTTTAGGGAAAATTACCAGTCACCAAAAGAATAAATGAATTATCTACAGTTTTTAGACGTGAGGCAAAACCTGGGCTGGGACTGCTGAGTGTTGATGGAATTCCTAATAATGTACAGCCAATGTTTTTTCCAAGTGCCGATGCCTTCTGCGGCTTTAGAATACTACAGGATGCTGGCATACTGCCTGCTCAAAGTTAGGCAGCTCTGAACAAATGCAGAACCATATGTTTCAAATGTTCATCTACAGCCCTGCAGGGCACAGCTGAGCTCATCTTAAACCGGAAAGTTCTCTGCATGTGATGTTCTTTGGTAAATTAACACCAGATGCAACACAACAAAACAACATGTAACATTCTGTGTTATCCACATTTTTGAGTAGTGGCAAGTATAAAATAGCTGTTTTGCATTTTTTTTTTGCAGTATATCCTAGCAACTTAAATGTCTTTGTCAAAAAGCTGAGTATGGCATGATTAATTTTGTGCAGGAAACAAATCAATGCCCTAACAGAGTCTCTTTTGCTGTACTGGAAACTCAGTGCTAAGCATATTTCATGAAAATTGCCTTATATGAAGAGTGCATGCTATGTGTCAAGATTTTTCACAGAGATGACTGGAAAATAAAGGAAGCAAAAACATTACACAAAAGGAAGTGCTCACATAATGTCATAGAATGTAAATATAATGTGAGTGCTTAGGTAGTGATAGCGTTACAGAAACAGTTTTGTGTTTATATGTGAAATGTACTATCACGTATAGATTGTGCTGAACCAGTTATATTACATCACATCACAGTTCTTTTAAATGGATTGTTTTGTTGTGTTTATATGTGAAATGTACTGTTCGGTGGTGCAGCGGTTAGCATTGTCACCTCACAGCAAGAGGTAATCCCGTTCGATTCTCAGCTGGAGCACCTTCTGTGTGGAGTCTGCATGTCCCCCCCACGGTCGTGTGACGCTAAAGACATGCAGGTAGGCGCAAGCATGAATGGGTGTGCCTTCTTTGAAGGTTGGGCGTCGGGCTGGCAACTCGTCACCATAAAAATCCACTGCCAATCATTACCGGACCGGAGTTCCGCTGTGGAACCGGGAAAACTATATGTGAAATGTACTGTTACAGAAAAGAATGGACTGAGGCATCCCAGTTAGATTACATCGCATCACAATTCTTCATGTATTTTAAATGGATTGGTTTGTTGTGTTTATATGTGAAATGTACTGTCACAGTATAGAATGGACTGAACCATCCCAGTCATATTACATCACATAACAGGTCTTTGCATATTTTAAACAGATTGTTTTGTTGTGTTTATATGTGAAAAGTACTGTCACAATATGGAATAGACCAAACCATACCAGTTATATTATATTACATCACATCACAGCTCTTTATATATATTTTAAATGGATTGTTTTCATAGGATCATAAGATCATAGGAGGTTACTAGGCTATTGACCCGGAGGTCATTTCAAGCCTAGTCATTTCATCCCAATGTAATACCATAGATACTCTAGTCAATACCCAGGACTGTATTTATTAATGCCCATGTCCAAGAGGGTTGTGGAAACAATCTGTGGTAAGAATTTATAGTGCCCCATCCTCTCGTCCAGGTTTCTTTTGAACAGTGTTCTACACATGAATTGGCAGCCTATTCCAAAGAAGAGCAGTCACTGGGAGACAAATCTGTCCCTCTAGCATGTCCTATTCAAGTCACAGGCCATATTTAGGTCCCTGGAATGGGTAGCTCTAGTCCTGTTTGATTTACGGATGTGGAGCGAATTCATTAGGTTTGGATCGGAGACTGCTCTGTAAGCTTGGCGTAAGTCTCCCTTAAGAAGTCTATACGATACTGAGTATAGTGACAGGGACTTACTCAGTCTGTGTAAGGCGCGTGCTGGAGTCCCTTGATCTTCTTGGTTAGAAACCTCTGATGCCTCTCCAATTGCTGCAGGTACTTTGTACTGGACATACCGAAAGGGGTATTATACTCAGCTATGGGCCTGATTAGTGACAAGTATATAGGGGTTATAAGCTCCTTTGCTCTAGATGCGATGCCTTTGCTAATTAAGTGTGCTATGTAGAAATCGTTCCTTACTACAGTAGACACATGGTGGTCAAAGTGAAGGTCACAGTCTACCTGTGATCCCAGATCTCTTACCACTACGTAGGTACATAGGGTATTGTTATTAATTTGATAGTGCGAAGGGACATTGTTTTTACCGAAGGGAATGATGATGAATTTCTTTGCATTCAAGTTTGAGACTGTGATTAAGACACCAGTCACTGGTCTGAGTAAGACCCTCCTGAAATATACTGACATCATTTGGGGGTTCAATAATTGCACCCAGTTTGCAGTCATCCGCAGGCTTGGTCAGCCACAATCCCTTAGTTTTGTCCTGAACTTCTGAGAAGTATATACCAAACAGTAGGAGGCCCAGCACTGATCCTTGTGGCATCCCACTGGTGACAGGTCTGCCAGTTGATGTGGAGTACTCCACTTTGATAGGGTGTGACCAGTTTGTGAGCCAGTTGGCAACCCATCTTACAACAAAGGGGTTTATAATAACAGGCAGGATCTGCCCATGACAAAGACGAATTGAGTCAGAGCCAGGGTTTGGAGGTCACCTATGACTTTGTTTATGAGGTCCATGATGGTATGTTCCATGGCCTTATAGATGAGGCTGCTCAGACTTATAGGTCTATAATTCTCCAGGTCTATTGCTAGGCCACCTTTGTGAAGGGAAATAACTGTTGCTGTTCTCCATTCTGCAGGAACAAAGCCTGTGGTTAGGTTGTGATTGAACAGGGTACTTAATGGTGATGCTGGTTCATCTTTTAGTTTGTTTAGAAGACAGCCTGGGATGCAGTCTAGTCTCACAGAGGCTGTGGTTTTTGCCTTAGACAAGGCTTGAATCACCTGCTCTTCAGATATGTAGGGTGGAGGGTAGCTGGGGGCAAGGTTTGTGATTAGTTTAGAGGGGATAAGGAAGGGAAATTTTCACCAAATCTGTCTGCTAGCAGGTTTAATATCTCTGTAAGATCAGTGTGTGCGTGTGATACTGAAGTCTGAAGGTGTGGAAGGCATTGTAGCCTTGCAAGGCTAGGGTACCCTCTTAGGCCTTGAACCAGGTTTCTGTGACTGCACAGACATCTACATCCTCCAGTGATAGAAGTGCTTCCAGGGTGTGAAGTTTTTGTTTTAAGCTGCTAGCATTTAGCATCATAACCTTTATTTTGTTTTGGTTTGCAATTTTCACATTAGCAATTTTGCTTTTGGAACCTTGCCTAAAAAGGCACTATGGGGGAGGCAGGTGCATTTGCCAGCAGCCGAAAGCCTAGTCATACCAGGTGCAAACCATCTCTAGCAAAGCAGCGAGGTTTGTTGACCATATCATCCTAGGCTGATAGAACTGGATTCCCTTTGAATGACACCAAAAGTAAGACAGTTATTGAAATTGATCATTTTTTGTTTATACTGTGGCATCATTCTAGGTGAAGGTAATATGATGCTCAAGGATAGGGACATACCTGCCTGGGACACATACTCGGAGAGCTCAGTCATGTATCCCTTCATAAAGTCCAGTGAGGTATGTCTCAGGTCGTTCACTCCAACATGAGCTATGACAGAGTCATAATGGTACTTGTTGCCGAGAGACCTGAGTGCACATGTGATCTGATGAATCCTGGCAAAGGACAGGCAGCTGACCATGACTTTCTCCTTATCTAACCTGGTGAGTAGCGCATCCATGTGTCTTGCTATGGAATCTCCAATGACAACAAAATTAGTTTTTGGTGTGTTATGCCTTTAAGGATTGGTAGGTGAAACACTAGTTGCTATGTGTCATGGGTACAGTAGGGACTGTGTTAGTTGTAGCAGTCACATTGTGTTTTGGAGGTCTCTGGTGGTTTGGTAAGTTTTTTGAGAGAGCCTCTGTGTGTGTTGATTCATGTGTTGGATGTGTACTATGTGTATGAGTAGTGGTACTATGTGCATGAGTTGTGGTGGGTGAGTTGACAACCTCTTCAGTAGTACTGTTTTGAGTGCGAGAGTTTTGTTTTATTTATATGTGAAATGTACTGTCAGAGTATGGAATGGACTGAACCATCCCAGTTATATTACATCACATCACAGTTCTTTATTTTAAATGGATTGTTTTGTTATGGACTTTTTTGTGACAGTATGCTAAGTAATGATTCAGCTACCTAAACATCACTCCAAGACTGTATGGTTAATAAAGATCGATATGACAATGACAAAAAAAATAATTGAACAACCCAGGGAAAAAATCTGTAAATAAAACTTATGAAAATATAAACTCCATGAGGACAAAGCCCCCTGTACATCTCAGCTTGGGGATTCACTCTCCTCCACCCTATTTATAATCAAATCTAACATTGCACAAAGAGTAAACTATGGCATGAACCCTGGGATTCATCAACCTTATTTCCACATTTTCTTGTGTCAAGCAATCCCTCTTCAACAATTCTAATTGCTCTGTGTTAGTTAACTATTCCATTTATTCACTTAATTAGCATATTGTGGTTTGTCATGTCGTAAAGGTTATCAATAAGTTCTAACGTCATAACGATTATTTAAATAGGAATGTGAGTTCATAAAAACCCATACCTTTCAACTTCCTAGCACAAGAAATCTGGACAAAGCCAAAAATAATTAGGGGGGGTCAAAGACCCCAAAATAGGGACATATTTTAAATATTGCTCTTGTGACCTTAAAATCTGGTCCTTAATGCTCTCTCTAAGACCAAAAACACTTCATCAATGGGCCCAGACAATATCCTAGGGTGCCTTCTAAATAGTATGAAACATGACCTATCATGGCCTCTGGAATTACTATTTAACTGTAGCCTCCAAACAGGTTTCATGCCTCATGAATGGAGAAAGGCAATGGTCATCCCTCTGCACAAAGGTGGGCCATCAACAGACCCTGGAAACTACAGACCCATAAGTCTCACTAGTCTTATATGTAAAGCCATGGAAAGAATTGTCATGGAGATGATCAATAGAAAGATAGTTAAACGATGAACCCAACCCAGTTTGGTTTTGTCAAGGGCAGATCATGCCTACTCAACTTGGTGGACTTCTTTGAGAAGGTTACCAAATCAATGGATGAGGGCAAAATTGTTCACACTGCCTAGCTTGAACTGGCCAAGGCATTTGACACAATACCCCACTCAGGCATTGTTGATAAACTCAAGAGATTAGGTACAAACTCATATGTCACCCGATGGATAGCCAACTGGTTCACAGACAGAACCCAGGGTGTTAGAATTGGAGAGTCCACCTCTACAAAGAGGCCAGTCACAAATAGAGTCCCTCAGGGATCAGTCCTTGGACCACTCCTTTTTGGCATTTACTTCTCAAAAGTCAAGGCCAATGTCAGTGGTCTCTGGCTGACTAAATTTGCAGATGATTGCAAATTAGGAGCTGTCATTGAATCTCATGCTGACACAAATGTTCTCTAGGAGAGGCTGACAGACAAACAATTGGTGTTAGAGCCATGGACTAAAACTAAATGCCAAGAAATGCATAATAGTATCTTTTGGGAAGTCATCCATTCTTTTTAACTATCATATTGACAACGCAACCCTTAGAGTTGAGCCAGTAGTTATGGACTTAAGGACACACATAGATAGTAATCCAGCCTTTGATCATCATGTGTCTACAGTGGTGAGGAAATCATTCTATGTTGCAGAACTTATAAACAAAGGTATGGCATCTAAGTCCAAGGAAGTTACTGTACCACTGTATTTTGCATTCATCAGACCTATCATTGAGTACAACACCCCCTTTGGTATGTACCTAATCAGGCATATCCAATAATTGGAATGTCCACAGAGTTTCCTCACTAAAAGAATACAGGGTGTAAGTAAAATGCCCTATGCAGACCGCCTCAAGGTCATTTCCCTGTATTCTGTCTCCTACAGGATTTTGAGGGGAAATCTATGCCTGGCATGCATGGCATCATCAGACCCCGCTCTGATGGACCTCCAGCATATCTACAAAACAAACAGCAGCAGAATTACCCATTCTAAAGACTTAAACCTTGCCTGTGATATAAATAGGTCCTGCTGGAGAGATAGGTATGTATCTCAGAGATTACCATGTCTATGGAACAGGCTCCCCATCCATGTGAAGCAGAGTTCCTCCCTAACCCATTTCAAGTGCAACTTGGACAATTGGATGGGAAACCAGAAATTCATCCCTGGTTTGGAACCTATGTCTTTAATGGACACAGGTAACCTGTAAATGGTTCATCTCCCAACCCCCTGCGTGCAATTATCAAGGGTATCAGAACTTGTCAGAAATTTGGGATGCATGGCAAGGCTTAAACAGGCCCTTGTGGTTGTTAGCCTAGTAAACACCTATGAACCTATGAACCTATAAAACAGGTTTTGCATTAACAAACATTTTCTAAAGGATATGAAGTCTGAAACTCAAATGTCTGTTTTTATTACCAGTAGATACAGGTACCCATCCAGGCCACATGGATGCTGGTGACCCTTTTCATGACAAGACCCTACTAGGCTGACTGATCATGAACTCCATTGCAGAGCACCAGCTGTGATATGAAATGTATGTGTAGACCTCACATTAATTGGACTGCAAGACTGACATGTTTGAACCACAGGAACATTCTACTAGCCTACATATAGTTTTATAGTTTCATAGTTTAGTACTAGGCTATCTGCCCTGGGGCATTTATAAGCCTAGCCATAGTGATGTGGCTTTCGCCACCCCATGTAATGGTACAGAAGTGTACAGAATAGATTTAGAATACTGTGCCTCTGTCTAGTAGTGACACAGTGAAGACCCCCTTACATAATAGAATTAGTTTACTGTGCCTCTGTCTAGTAGTGACACAGAGATGACCCCTGGGAGAGTCAGTGAGGGGCTCTGCCTAACATGAACCGGGATTCTGTATGGGAAGCCTCTGAGTTATCAATCTGTCCCTCCAGCATGTCCTATTCATATTTGTGCTGAGGTTTAAATCTTTAGCTCTTGTGGTTCTGATGGATTTGGATTTTTTGAGGTGGAGCATGTCCATCAATTCCTGATTGGACATGGCCTTGTACGTCAGGCACAGATCACCTCTGAGTAGGCGGTATGCTACTGAATAGAGCTGGAGTTTCTTTAGTCTGGCAGCATATGACATATGTTGGAGACCCTTGATCCTCTTGGTGAGGTACTTTTGGGGTCTCGCTAGCTGTTGCAAGTGCCGGGTGAGGTACATACCAAATGGGGCATTGTACTCAATCATGGGCCTGATAAGGGAGGAGTATAGGGGTACAATGACCTACTTTGATCTGGATGTGAATCCCTTCATGATAAGGTGGGCAAGGTAGAAAGTCTTTCCAACCACTTTGGCAATGTGGGTGTCAAATGAGAGGTCACTATCGACTTGGGTCCCCAGGTCTCTGATTACTTTTTCCGTACTCAGTGGGTTACTGTCTATGTGATAATTTGTGGGTACTTTGTTTTTCCCAAAGGGGATGACTATACATTTTTTGGCATTTAGTTTAAGGCCATGACTCCGGCACCAGTTGTCCGTTTCAGTGAGGCCTTTCTGTAGGATGTATGTGTCAGCTGGTGTATCGACTATGGCACCTAGTTTGCAGTCATCTGCGAACTTTGTCAGCCACAACCCTCCCATGTTTGCTTTCACATCTGAGAAATAAATGCCAAACAAGAGGGGTCCCAGGACAGAGCACTGTGGGACACCACTTGTGACTGGCTTTGAGTCTGACATGGCTCCAGCGATTTTGACTTTATGGGTTCTATCCTTTAGCCAGTTTGCAACCCATCTTGTGACATATGGATTTACATTTAAGCTGTTGAGCTTGTCTATGATGCCAGAGTGGGGTATTGTGTCGAAAGCTTTAGCCAAGTCCCGGTAGGCTGTATGGACTGCTTTGCCCTCGTCAATGGCTCTAGTGACTGTTTCGAAAAAGTCAACCAGGTTCAAAAGGCAGGATCTGCCCTTTACAAAGCCGAACTGGGTGGGATCAAGTGTCTGTAAGTCCCCAATGTCTCTGTTTATGAGTTCCATAATGATTCTTTCCATAGCTTTGCAGAACAGGCTGGTTAAGCTTATGGGGCGGTAGTAACCAGGGTCTGTAGAGGTGCCTCCTTTGTGGAGTGGGAACTACTGTTGCTGTACGCCAGTGTTCAGGTACATATCCTGTAGTAAGGCTAAGGTTAAATAGCATTTTTATGTGCGGGTTTAGCTCCTCTTCGAGTTCACGTAGCACGCAACCCAGGATACTGTCAGGTCCCATTGATGCTGTGTTTTTAGCTTTGCTGAGGGCTGTTCTCACCTGGACATCTGAGATGACAGGGAGGTTACATTCAGCTGTGATAAGTATTTCTTCTTTTGGGGCTGAGGGAGGGGAGAAATTTGCACTGAACCTGTCTGCCAGTATGTTGGCAATATCTGTGGGTTCAGTGTATTTTTTGTCATTGTGAACTAACTCTGAACATATCTGAGGGTTTCCGCCCAGGTTTCTAACATAGCAGAAGAACGCCTTGTGGTTATCTTTAGTGTCCATAGCAATTTTTCTCTCAAAGTTGGCCTTGGATGTTTTTATGAGAGAACATAGCTTTCTACTAGTGCTGATCAGAGATGCCTTCTCTTTATGGGATTTTGCTCTGTCGTGCAGTAGCTTCTTTCTTTTGTTATACAATTTGTTTATGGCTGGGATTCACCAGACAGGATGCAGCTGGGGTCCACCAGACAGGACGCCTGCCCTTGGTGGAGAGGGTCTTGGTTTTATTTGGGATTGCATGATCCATGCATTCTTGGAGATGTCCATAGAAAGCATTTGTGAAGGATTCTGCATTGTGGGATGTGGTTTCCACTGGCCCAGTGGGCTTAAAGGATACCATCTCAGTTTTAAGAAGTGTAAAGTCGGCTTTTGAGAAGTTTTTCACTGTAGTCTTTTGTGTTGTGGTGGAGGTGGGATATGTATATCCAGAGTGATTAGTTTGTGGTCAGATATCACTAGTGAGGGGTATACTTCCGGTGTGGAGCACTTTGTCCCCATGTTTGTGATGATCAGGTCTAGTATATTATCTCCCCTTGTGGGAGAGGTGAATAGCTTCTCCATTGCATTTGAATTTATGAATTCCAGGAACCTTTGGGCTAGGGTGTTTGGGCTAGAATAATGCACCCAGTCTATGTTAGGGTAGTTGAAGTCTCCCAATATGATGGTGTTTGGTGAGACATTCATATATTCCAATGTCTTCAGGAAGGCTGAATGGGGTTCCTGAGATTGGGAGGGTGGTCTGTAACATGCTACCAGTTGTATAGCAGTTTTGCCTACGGTTAGTTGCACCTGGATGGTCTCTGATGCTTCATGTGTTGCCACTAACCTGGAGGTGTGGGTGTCCTTGATGAATATGGACACTCCCCCTCCCTTTTTGGTTTGGCCCACGTTTTGGGGCCGAAAAGCATGATACGAGGTATAGCTTGGTAGTGCTGGGGTGCTCTCAGGAGCCTTGAATCAGGTTTCAGTTACTACACAGACATCGATGTTCTCCATACTGAGGAGTACTTCAAGAACCTGCATCTTGAGATTTAGACTTCTGGCATTGAGCAGCATTACCCTTAATTTTTTTCCATTTTTGTTTTCTAAGGAGGTGGGTTCGTCTTTTGAGCCTTGCCTAAAAAAGGCACTATGGGGGTGGCAAGAGGCTTAGCCAATATCCGGAAGCCCAGTGGTGACAGATGCAAGCCATCCCTTGTGAAGCAGCGTGGCTTATCCAGCATGTCATCCCAAGCAGACAGACATTGGATCCCCCTAGAATGACACCAGTATTTGAGCCAATTATTAAAGCTGATCATCTTGTCTTTGTATTGTGGCATCATTCTTGGTGAGGGCAAGATGCTGCTTAGGGTCAGGGTCATACCAGCCTGGGCTACATAATCAGAGAGCTCCTCTATGTCTCTTTTCATGTAGTCCAGGGAGATACGTCTCAGGTCATTCACGCCGGCATGGACAATGACGGAGTCATATTTGTACTTGCTTTGGAGTGACCTGAGTGCGTGTGTTATGTGGCGGATCCTAGCTCCCGATAGGCAGCTCACCATTACCCTCCCCTTGTTCAGCCTGGTAAGTGGAACGTCAGTGTGTCTGACTATAGAGTCACCTATTACTAGTGTATCAGGCATGGTGTTTGGCCTTAAGGGCTGTGATTGTTTGACACACTGATTTATTGAAGTATGTGTTGCATGTGTTATGTTTTGAGGTGGTGGATTTTTGGGTGTCTGCTTTGGGAGCCTCTGCTGTTTTGGTAAGTTTTTTGTTAGAGCCACCAAGTATGTCTTTGTGTTATTATGTGTTTGGTTTGCAGTTGTGGTAGGTCTATGTGGGACTGGGTTAGATGTGTGTGTGGTTACCTTCTCCTCCTGTCTGGTCTTGCCAGTCCTGAGTTGAGAGAGTTCAGCCTCCAGTTTGGCTATATAGTTGCATCTCTCACATGTATTTGTGTTTGTTGGGAGGAGGAGAGGGTTGTCTGTGTACATGAGACAATTGTAGCATTGTCTCAAGATTCCCAGATTAACCAGCTGAACCGGAGAGGATGCTAGTAATCTACCACTCGACATGCTAGAATATTATAAGGGAGTGCTGTGCCTTTAAGGGAATTGGGTACTCACAGGGGTGGTAGGTGGATGTAGTGCTTACTTTAGTTAGCGAGTGCTTACTTAGAAGAGAGGTTTTGAGAACAAGTGCTAGGCTTATAATAAAGTGGGTAGACTGATTATTATAAGAGTAGAGCTTTCTTAAGGGAAAATTTGAAGAGCAGACTTAGTGGAGCCAGAAAAAGTTTAACCTTGTTTAACTGGTGCTGCGCTATGCGCACAAATGCGCAAAGCCATGCAAACGTGAATTTTAAACAGGGAACTTCAAAATAGCTAGAAATGGTCCAAAACAACCAATTACTATAAGCTCTTGTGCTGAGGTCACTCCTTCAGGGACAGATAGGCTGCTCAAGGCTCCCCACTCCCACTGGTGAGCAAAGAAACTTCCTTCTATCCAAGTAAGGCAATGGACAATGCATGAACTACATCACAGCCCAGAATACAGCAAAGCCTGTATACTGGTCTAAACTAGTCGAGGGGAGGCGGGAAAACAAGGATATTTTTTTGTTTCTTTTTTTGTTTTTGAGATAGAAAGCACACAGAAATGCAGGAAACAGTAATAAATCAGTTACACAGGCTAGCACACTTTAGTGAAATGCTTGGCATATCCTTGTCTTCTGGGTCAAGGATACTGAATGTAGAGGAGGAATACCTCGTAATATTTTCAATACTCCCTCAGGAATGATTAATTATGAAATAAATATCAGATTTTAGATTGGCAGGCCTGATGGTTACAGTCTTTGCAGGAAGGAGCACTCATATACTTTTATATATTCTGCACCCAGTGATGAAGGGATGACATATATGAACTGGAAAAGTTTCTACTGCCTGAACTGACAGATGATATAGAGTATGGATTTTATTACTCCCACCACTCTGTCTACCAAGCATGCTGGGAGTGTCCATGATACTTGCATATGGCAAACGACTATGTGTTCTGTTAAGACTAAGGAAGCAGTGTAGCTGCTCTGGTGGCATAGAGAGATAAAGCCTTGACTATGGCCCAGCCAACCCAGGTTTGATTAGTGACTCAGGTGACTGATAGAACAGCAGGAAAAGGATGGGAGTGCCTGTCCTGGGTTGGAGGCTGCTTGTTGATATGTTCCCTATAGGGAGGCATGGTCTAAAGAGGGTTGGTGCCCTTGGATGAAATCAGTGAGCATGGGGAAGTAGGGAAAAGGAAGTGGGTAAGGCATAAACAAGCCCTCTGGACAGAAGCACAGATGGGCTGAGCCCCCAGGATGCCCTAAGGATCCACAACCAGCCCCAACAATATGGCGGTAAGTCCAGGGGTAGGAAGATGCCTGGTAGACCTGGCATGGATGGAGGGCACTGGGGGCTGGGCAAGTACAAATGAGGCCTGACAGGACCAAAAAAAGACTAATGAAACAATTTATAGAGAAGATTCAGTATGTTACAGCCATCATAACTAACCAATGCATTCCATTTCATAGGTGATACTGCATACCCACTGCAACACAGGATGATAGCCATGGAATGATGTCCCCAGTGGTTTTCTCAGGAGAGGTGCAACACACTGCAGAGTAAAACACACACAGTGCTGGAGCTGAAAGGAAGGTTCAGATGCCTGGATACCATCATGTGTGTGATCCAATTCTCACCCATAAAGATAGCTTAGATGGATACCCCATTTGTTCCAGGCTGTAGATTATTTGACTGTAATGAAGGTTAGCAGTTGGGCAAAACATGGGCAGTGTTGGAAACTGATCATGATTATGGTGCACAGCAGAACAAAGAAGCAGAAAATGCAAAGGAAGCAATGCCATTGTTATGTATCACCTAATAGGGTCAACACATGCATGCTGTGGCATTGCACCAACATTGAGCCGATCTTGCTGTAGCATAGCATGTGAAACATGCTTTTGCAGTATATGCCATACTAGTGTGTCTCTGACATGTCCGATACCAATTGTTCAAATAGCAAAATGACATGAAAACATATGCCACTGTTATCAGGTGAAACAGAGAGTATGCTCTTCGGTATATATGAAGTGTAAGTTGTGCATTGTTCAGGGTATGTTTTCAACAAGTGTTGGATACCCAGGATAGCAACAGCCTTATAGAATACAGTCCACACAGCTGTCAAGGGCATTCATACAGTACAAGACATACTACAAGCACCATCATGGGTGTGTGTATTGGTTACTACTCTGACCATGAACACTTTTGGTGGATACACTATCAATTGACCATGTATGGAATGTGGCTAGCTCATAGACTCCATGTATAGCATTATTTGATTGTGCTGATGCTTGGCTGGTGCCAAAATCACTGGCATCAATATGAAATCCTGGGTGGCTAACTGCTAAATATGTGCAATTGTAGCCATGGATAACATAATGGCCTATATGTGATACGTAATGGGCTAATGACAGTATTCACAGAGATATCTGTTTCACCTACAGGGTCTTTTCCATAAAATCTGTGTCTGCTCTTGCCCTACCCCCAAGTTACACAAAGAAACCTCAGATTTCATTAGCAGAGGCCTTGCTACCTGCATATCTTGTGTTTAGATACTCAAAACTGGCACGCAGTTTATGCCATATTCAGTCCTCCTGCACCATGCAGCCTCTGAGAAGTGTCCTATTGATGCAGATATACTTGCAGAAATGCATGGATCTCGCCATACCCAATAGAACCAAGATGCTCTCCTTCAAAAATAGGAAGCCAATCTGGTAGTCACCTGCCATAAACAATCTCTACAACAGAAGGAGGAAACTGATGTGGAATAAGGTGAAGTCCCAAGACTGGAAAAACTCCCTTATCAGCCACAACAAAAAGTTGAGATCCCTCATCAAATCCTCTAAAGCTAGTTATGAAAACAGAATTGCAGCAGATAGTAAAGACAACGACAAGACCTTCTATAGTTTATTTATTTATTTTACATTTGTTGATCGGGATAGTCCGACTGGATATATGTCCATTTTCAGCAGAGGCCCAAGGAGAAAAGCTCCACATACCAAAAAAGAGACAGTACATACATCACTGAGTGATAAAATCAGGCAGACATGTTTAGAAAAATATAGACAAAGAATACAGGCAGATATCAATATACACAACATGCACACTTACATCTGATTGGCAGAGACGTATCAGAAAATGTGAACATAGAATACAATCAGATCTCATAATTCAAAATGCTTAGACATTCAAATGCTATGAGGCATAGATACTTGGCTAATGTAAAGAATATCCATGGCAATACCCAGATTTGCTCTGAGCTACTGCACAATGGTACCTCCTATACCGAGCCAACAGATATTGCCAATATACTGGCCGACAGATTCAGTGGCAACTTTACCCCTCTCTCCCCTCCCAAAGGACCTATCACATTAACAGTAGATTGCCAGGTACCCAGCATTATTGCTGCACAGGTTAAAATAGCACTGTCCAAGGCCAGGAACACAGCTTCTATGGGACCTAACAATATCCCTGGCTGTGTTCTACATGAACTATAGAGTGAACTGGCACTTCACCTGTGTGCCCTGTTCAATCACAGCCTCACCTCAGGCTTTGTCCCTACCGAATGGTGCACTGCTACAGTCATCCCTCTCAACAAAGGAGGAGCAACTACAGACCCTAGGAACTATTGCCCTGCTAGCCCAACGAGTCTGATATGCAAAGCTATGGAACACATTATCATGGACCTAATAAACAAGGATATAGGGAATCTCCAAACTCTGGATCCCACACAGTTTGGTTTTGTGAAGGATAGATCATGCCTGTTCAACTTGGTCGACTTCTTTGAGTCAGTCACCAGAGCTGTGGATGAAGGCAAGGTGGTTCACACAGCCTACCTTGATCTGGCCAAGGTCTTTAATACCATTCCCCATTCAGGAATCATAGAAAAACTCAGTAAGCTAGGCATCAACCCCTATATCACTAGGTGGGTTGAAAACTGTCTCACAGGTAGAACCCACAGTGTGTAAGTAGCTGACTCCAAGTCAGACTGCCGACCTGTCAAGAGTGGAGTCCCACAGGGTTCAGTCCTGGGTCCTCTCCTGTTTGGTATATACTTCTCCGAAGTCCAGGCCAACACAAAGGGACTCTGGCTGACAAAGTTCGCAGACGATTGCAAGTTGGGAGCTATTATTAACTTCCCAAGTGATGTTGACATCCTACAGAAAGGCCTCACTGAGACCAACGACTGGTGTCAGAACCATGGCCTTAAGCTCAATACCAAAAAATGTGTCGTCAACCCCTTTGGGAAAAATCCAGTTCCCATGAATTACCACATCAATAGCAGTCCATGGAACACAGAAGGCATTTTAAGAGATCTGGGAACACAGGTTGACATTGACAGCAACCTCTCTTTCGACTACCACATTGCCACTGTGGTCAGAAAATCCTTCTATGTGGCACATCTCATTACTAAGGGTTTTGCATCCAGGAAGAAAGAGGTCATTGTCTCCCTCTACTCTTCCCTCATTAGACCAATCATCAAGTACAATACCTCATCTCGCATGTACCTCACTAGACACCTGCAACAACTAGAGAGGCCACAAAAGTACCTCACAAAGAGGATTCTAGGCCTTAACCACTTGTCCTATATGGACAGACTCAAAAAACTCCAACTATTCTCTATCTTATATCACCTACTTAGAGGCGATCTCTGCTTGACTTACAAAGCCATGTCTGACCCAGCTCTGTTAGAAATGCTACATCTAAGGAAATCACAATCCCTCTGAACTACACTCTCCAGAGACCTCAACTTCATTACCACAATCAACAGAATGTGCTGGAGGGACAGGTTCATAACCCAGAGACTGCCCATGCTATGGAATAGACTTCCCATACATTTCAGACAGAGCACCTCACTGGCCCTCTTCGAGAAAAATCTTGATGAGTGGGTGGGAAATAGAAAATTCACCCCGGGGATCACTCCAGTAGCTCTACTTGACAGAAGCACTGGGAACTAACGTTGGGTGGCACGATGCCAGGATAATCCTATGGGCTAGGCTTGTAAAGGCTCCAGGGCCATTAGCCTAGTACACACCTATGAACCTATAATGCTGGTGATCGATCACGTGGTAGCATAATCCACTGTACTGACTTATATTTCTGTGTCACACATGAGGCCAGACCATCTTATGAACATCACCTCATACACTCAAATATCTCTACGATGCTAAATAACAGTTGCTGTGGCATAGATTACAACTTGCTCCCTGCATGCTCTACCCACCTCCCTTATTGTTTCACACAGTTACTGGCATCCCTGAATGCCTGTTCAGACACTGAAACAAAGACTGATGATGAAGTGGATTACAGCTGTGGTGTAACTGTCTCTCTCATTGTCTGCATTCACCCACCACCCATTATACTTTCACTGATGATCTCATTGTTAGGTGTTGATGCACAAATATCTGTCAAATTCCTGTAATCCATGTTGCATGATGTTTGCAAAGCACTTAAAGCAATAAAACCCTCATAGTCATTGTTATTAACTGTCTGACATAGCAGATGTTTGCCATACTCTACCCTCTGCTTTGATTTCTTTAACTGAGATGTCTGTCTCTACTTAGAATTCAGAAGAATTTCTCAGCACTGTTTCTAGATTCTTCTGCATGCAAGTCTAAACAACACAAAGCAAAATACATTTACCATGTACAATCTCCTGATCAATAAATAGTGTTACCATTACTGAGTACCAAACATACCTGAACGTACAAATACTTCCTGGCTGTACTGTCCTACATCGCTACCCACACCAGGTATCGTCACTGTTGTGTGCAGGCAGGTGAGGACTGGGAAAGAGGAATACAGCACTGTACAGAAATCCCAGATGTGTATACTGTGATAAGCACACACACACACACACACACACACACACACACACACACACACACACACACACACACACACACACGGTCTGAGTACCATCCATGCACTGTGCCAGTGATGTGCGTACTTGGCAAGCTCTGTGATGATACATATGGAACAAATGCCTGTCCAATGTACTGACTTAGCATAAATGAGCTGCCACACTGCTGCATTTTATACTATGCAGACTTGTTGACTCATCTCTGACATGCAGACCTCTGCATATAATTGGTAATAACATGTATTTTGAAACTACCTGCTGAAGTATGTACAATGCTAACTTCATAGCCCCTAGAAGTGCTTTCAACTTGTGATTATTCTCTAGTGCAAGACAAAAACCCCTCAACCGGTGTGAAGGATGGAACGTGATATAGGCCATCATTAATGACTTAGTGTGAAGGGTGTTATCTGACTATGTCCCCCACAAGTGGTCTCATAATTTAATGTTGGAGACCTGTACCTCTTAATGGCATAGTTTCATATATCTGTGAGACACTAAACAGATGATATGCACTGCCCATATGAAGGTACCAGCTGCAATGACATCAGCAATCACTTGAATTCACAGGTATTTCATGTGTAACAACAGCCTTCCCCTTCCAGTAAAGGCTAGTGCTTTATTCATTAATTAATTTAGTTTTATGTATAGTTTGTTGACTGGGTTAGTCCTCTGAGGTCAGTGACCTTTTACACTACTAAGGAACATTTGGCCATGGTATCATGGAGCTTCCCCTTCTCTTTTTGGTGGGTGTCATGTGATCTTTTACATGAACTTGAGCAAATCAAGCAGATGGGACCTCAATTTGATGTCTCATCTAAAGAATGGCATACTTAGGAGTTCAGCACCCCATAATGTGGCACTGCAGTACCAGTATTTTGAAAATTAATCCAATCACCTCAAATGGGAATAGTACCCGCAGCCTTTCAGCTCCATAGAGAAGTGTGATATCTCTGAGCCACTGACACTGCTAATGCCTGTTTTCTTGCAGACTGCTTGAGAAAACTTGTCTCCACACGATCAGCTGTAAGTCCTCCTGCATTTTGTGAGACCTATCTAGTGTGGTGCACTGAGCTGTGACATGATTTATGTATGGGTACAATGAATGCTGCTCATCCTGCAAATTCCTGTGCATTGTCTGGCTCACATGTTGTATGCTATCAGCAGTAGCAGCATGTATGTGTCTCCTGTGTATGTGGGAATTCACACTAGTACACTATAATGCTGGTAATGACAGACACATATTGGGAACAAATATTTGAAAGCCTGCAAAATGAGATTTTTAGCTATAATTTCACTTAATAACTGGTGTGTCCCAGGAATTAAACTTTTGTATGGTATACTGGCCAGTATGTATTGGAAGGTAACATTACTTCTTGAAATGTGGGATATATATCAGTAACATAATGAGCATGCTTGTACCATCAAGTCTCAGTCCACACTGGCTGAAACACACTTCAGTTGTCTTCTTGACCATGCTGTAGTAGTAATGCAGCCTAGAACTCTTGCTGTGCTAGTTCTGTGTTTTTTCACTATGGATGCAATGGACCCAGCAAGGTCAGTGCCTGTTGCAGTATTCATTCCTAAGAAGTCCACTTCTCACTTTACTACTAAGGCTTGTACTATTGCCTGCCATTGCTGCCGTAGTTGTAATAACTGGCCAAATCATTTGCCATCACTCCACTATAGAACTTTGGTATACAATCTCAAGAAAGTTAACAAAGTACAAAGTGTCCCACTGCAGGGTTGTAGCCAGAATGTTTACAACTCTACTATCCATCATCTTGTCCAATAGTGTACCCCTCCTTCCAGCATTGTACAGTATACATTTCTGGAGGTCATACTATTTCAGTACTGAAAAAACATGAAATGATAGACTTGAGCAACATACTATTTGGCCAGCAAGGTATTCTGAAAATATACATACAGTTTAACAAAATGTAAAACACAAAAAAAACATGGTAAACATACCAGACTTTAAAAATGTAAATCCTAGCAAGACACGTGCCTTTAATAAAGATGCAAGATACAATCAAAGAAATGTTTTCTTGTTTTCAATACAGTCTATACCTATCTCCAAACAGAATAAAATAAGTATGTTTCCATAGACAAAATTCTTAAGTCCCAACAAATCCCACAACTGTTTTGATTTAGCTTGGAAATTAAATTTATATTCTAGATATGCAATGCATTCCCTACCATGAAGATAAGCTGGCCTAAGAGGGGTCCCTATTAATACAGGGTTTAACTCTGATGGTATATTTTCTAGCAACATTTTCTGGTTAATATATCTGGATATTTAATTATAAACTGTGCTGATGTTGTGTTTTTAAGTGCAAAGATAAAGGAAAAACTAGTTCAGTGAGAAACATCGTAAAGTTTATTTGTGATGCAAAACTAATGAACAATTTTAGGTTGTCAGATTTTAATGGCTAAACACACACACACACACACACACACACACACACACACACACACACACACACACACACACACACACACACACACACACACACACACACACACAATTGGGTATGCTGTACAAGTCTTACAATAAAATTGCAATTTTGAAAGCTAAAATTCAGTTTGCAACTGCATTTTTTATAAAATGCCCCAAATTAATAGTCTTAGCTAGTTGAGCTGCGATATGATTTATGTATGGATACGATGAATGTTGTTAATCCCACAAATTACTGTGCATTGTTTGACTCACGTGTGGTACACTATCAACAGTTTCCTTTGACTGTGAAGAAACCAGATACATTGTCTACAAAGAAAAGCTGGGATGATTATTTTAGTTTAATGGGGATTATTGTAACTTTCACCCCCACTAAGAAATAATAACAGCTGGTCTCCTGAAGGATGTATTCCCAGTGCCGCTGTCCTCTCACTCTCTGCAGCAGATGCATGTCCTGTGCCTTCCACTTTGCATGGTTGTTCATGTCATTCATCCTTCTGTGATACTGACTACAGAGCCACCCATGAGCATAGATGGCATTGATGTTAAATACCTCTCTCTATCCATGTGGGCTGAGCTCCTAGTTGCCATGATGATGTCTCATAGATAAATACAAGGCTATCTGTCCTTGTGGGCTATTCAAACCTAGCTAATTTCCCTTACAAAGGTGAGAATCATATTCTGTACCTTATGTCTGTGAGGCAAGCACCTTACCCATCATACCAATCCCCAACCCTCCCAGTAAGATAAAATCTGTGCGTAAAACATTTAAAAGGATCTCTGTAAAGTGGTCTTTCTTCTTCTGACCTTTACTTAAATACAAAGACATGGCATAAGAAAATTCTGATAATGGAAATTGGTTAGGCAGGCATATCTAATATGCTAGACTTATGTATAGTGAGAAAACAGACCATGTCCAAAGTACAGCCCTAGATTTATAGTGTATATAACAGCACACAACCAGCTGTCACTCACTGAATATAGCAAACTAACACATAAAAATAAAATGGTAGGCATATTAGGTCTTAAATGTATCAGAAAATTAAACAGTATGCACAGCATAATGCAGGCACAAACTTAGCTAAAGGACAATTTTATAAAAGTCTGTACTTACTAATTCCAAGGATGAGTCTGTACCAAAACACAGTAAACATTTGAAAATACCCTTTACAATTGCAAAAAAATATATAGTAAAGCTTTCAAGGCTGGACTGGTATGCAGATAATATATATATATATATATATATATATATATATATATATATATATATATATATATATATATATATATATATATATGTAGAAATAACATCTGATAAACATAATATCCTGCTAGTATAACACTGGATTCATTTTCAAGAATCACACTGGTTCCAAAATTCACGCCAGTTACTCCATACATAAGGCTTGGTACACAGTTCATGTACTGATTTGAAAAATAACAATAAATAAATAACAATAAATTCTATGATGGACAAGGTTCATGCAACATTGATTCCTAGGGACAGAGGTGTCAGTTATAGAGACACAAGGGTTATGACTGACAGCTATGTGATCAGTCAGATATCACCTCCACGTGTTATGAATTTAATTTATACCCACCATTGTGGCAAACAAAATAACAGCCAGAATCCAGAGGCTAACAGTTCTTTGATGGGAAGAGAGTGAAGCCTGGTTCATCACAAGGCCTGTTTTCTCATACTTTTATATTTTTTTATATGTAGGATCATAGGATCATATGAAGTTACTAGGCTAATGTCCCTAGTGCCCTTACAAGCCTAGCCAAGTTCTACCCTTTTTTCCATGATCAGCACCTAATGCCCTTGTCCAAGATGGATACAGGTGGAACCCCCGGGGTGAATTTACGGTTACTCATCCAATTGTCCAGATTGCATTTGAAAAGGGCCAATGAGATAATCTGTTTGATATGAAGTGGGAGTCTGTTCCAAAGGTGTGGTAACCTTTGGGAGACAAATCTGTCCCTCCAGCGGGTTCTATTAATGCCACATACCAGGTTAAGGCCTTTACAGCGAGTAACCCATTTACCATTTGATTTGTGGATATGCAGCATTTCCAATAAAGCAGGGTCAGAGATTGCCTTATATCCAAGGCAGAGATTGCCTCTGAGTAGTCTGTATGGAACAAAATAAAGCAACAGTGATTTCAGACAATCCACACAGGACAGATGTTGAAGACCTTGTATTTTCCGTGTGAGGAACCTTTGTGATTTCTCCAATTGTTGCAGCTGCTTGGAAAGGTACATACCAAAAGGGGTGTTGTACTCAGTTATTGGCCTGATGAGGAAAGAGTACAGAGAGGTTATAACTTAATTTTTTCTGGAAGCAATGCCCTTACTTATGAGATGAGCAGCATAGAATGCCCTTCTTACCACTGTGGAAACATAGTGATCAAAGGTAAGGTTGCTGTCAACCTGTGTGTCCAGGTGTCTCACCACTGAGTGCTTACTTACTGTGTTGCTATTGATGTGGTAGTTAGCAGGAACATTGCTCTTACCAGAAGGGATGATAGTACATTTTCTTGCATAAGTTTAAGGCTGTGTTTGTGTAAGACCCTCTTGTAGGATGTTAACATCATTTGGAAATTCTATGACTGCACTTTGTTAGCCACAGACCTTTACTTTTTGCTTGTACTTTGTAGAAATACTGTAGATTCCAAACAGCAGATGTTCCAGGACTGATCCCTGTGGAACACCACTGGTTAAAGTCTGCTGTTGGAGGTGAATTTGTCTATTTTGACTATATGTGTTCTATCAGTGAGCCAGTTAGTGACCCCTCTAACAATATAAGGGTTGATATCTAGCTGGGTTAGTTTGTCAATGATACTGTATGCACAGATTTCCCCTCGTCCAGGGCCTTGGTGACTGTCTCAAAGAAGTCCACCAGGTTTAACAGGCATGAGCTCCCTTTGACAAATCCAGACTGAGTAGGTTCAAGTGTTTAGAGATTATCTACATCTTTGTTGATCTTTATTAAACATGATATTTTTGGAAAGTGACACAGGTACACAGAAATAAAGATACAACATAACATTTCCATTATTGTTTTCATACAGTATACTTGTTTACAACAATTTCCATTCACTCCAACATTATATAAACTGTCCATATTGCACCTTCCCTTTCATCTCACTTCATCTCCTGAACATTATTCTGTATGCATTGTTCCCACAAATTCCATTTATTTCTATGTAATGTTCTCCCCTTTAGCCTCCAGTTCTTTTATCTCTTTTACAATAGTCATTACTTTAATTACAGCTGATTTATATTTTGATTTCCATTTTTAGTAATGCCTTTTTGGCAGCAATAGCATTAAACTTAGAAAGGTCTTACTATGTCTAGACAATTTTGATCCTGTGTCCCACCCCAACGTCATTTTTTCAGTTACAACCATATGCTCCCCTGACATTTCTGACAGAGTACTCTGTAGGATTTTTTCAAAATCTGCTAACTAATTAAACTCCCAGAAAACATGATTCCAGTTACCTACCTATTTCCCATCATATCTTCAGTATTTGCTGTCTACCTATGGAAAAATTCCCTGAAGTCTATTTGAGGTATAAAAATACATATGAAAACATTTCTGTCAAAAATCCAAAACCTTCTGGATTTTATTGCATTCTTGGGAGCCGTACATGTGCATTCCCATTGTTTCTTTGTAAATTGCCTTTCCAGTCTCTCTTCCCAATCTTTTCTCACCTCTTTTGATTGATTTTTATCACTATCATGCAATATTTTATATGCCCTACTAATTTCTTTCTTTAAAAGTAGCCTCTGATCTGGTCATTCACTTTGCTCTCCCCTATCTCTTTTGGTTTGACTGTACTCTGATATCAGCCCATAGTAGGGAAGACACATTCTAATCTGCATTCCAAACCTCTGCTTGTCCATATCTCACTCTGCTACCTTTCCCTCTTTAGTTATTTGCTCCATATATCCAGGATATGAATATGGATAGTAATGCACGATTACTGAGCATGCTCTACTCCCTTTTGTTTTATAAACAGGTTGGGCATATTTCTATCAACTAGATGAGAAGTTTTGGATGATAATTAATAAAGGCTTGACATAAATTACTTGGAAGGGGGAAGGGGAGAATTAAATGAGATAAGCTGATCCCCTCATAGAATAAGGTGGTTTAGGATTACCTGATTTGAAGGGATATTTTAGAGCTGCACAGCTAAGGCTCATATACATAACCCAAGCAGAAGGTTATACATCAAAGTGGAAAAGGAGAGAGTAAGATTTTCTGTGACATGGATATGCTTGAGGGATAGTCTCCCCATCTTAAGTTAGATGAAAGGCAAACATATGGGAAGGGAGAGGCTGGCCCCTGACCGCAGATACTGCCACCCTAAGAATGGATGTAGTGTTAGTGTAACTGGCCTGCCCTTACCTGGAGACAGTCAGAATGGCTGTAGCTCCTCACAGAGACAGAGTGGAGACATTTAGCACTGGCACTACGTAAGTGTACCATTAGGGATGGCTTTCTTCCATTAAATATAAATATATGCAATGGTGCTAACAGATGTATGCCTGTGGCATTATCAGAGGGGCATGACAAGAACAGAATATTCCAGCAAACGAAACAACACCTCAGAGAATGTCACTGTCAGTAATGTATTGGTATAAAATGCCATGTGCATATGTATATAAAAAACATCCAAGATAAGTGGTTAATGACAGCCTGCAAAATGTGATGAGTGTGTTTATAGCAAGGCCATCACAAACAAGAAGTTTATGATACACAGATAAAGAAATACCATATAACTGAAACTGTAGATTGTCATGCTGCCAGATATGTAGACCATTAATGATGTAACAGATAATGATTTGCAGTTCATCCCCACTGCCAATATTCTGCATAACAGGTGTGCTTAGCACACATTCAGTACATATATGACTGCCTGCACTTAGATGTACTTCCACACTGTGTATACAGATCATAGTGAGAGGTGAGATTATTGCATGTCCAGTACACAGATGACTTCCTAAACCTCACTGTACTTCTACATTGCTTATATGCTACATGGTGACAAGTCTGGTGAACATCTACACCATACATATGTGACTGCCTAAGCTTCACTGTACTTTCAAGCTGACTACACAATAAATGTCAACAGGCCTGGGTAACACATGTACATTGCATAACTGAACATGACCAAACATTATTATTATTATTATTATTATTATTATTATTATTATTATTGTTATTATCAATAGAGTGCACAATGAAAGGTGCACATAGCTTGCTGGCAGGCTGTGATATTGTTATGGTTAGCATTTTCATATATATGACATACTGCTCTGAACATATAATGGAAATCAAGATAATGATTACTTATTGTGCTTGTACACAAACAGAAGCCAGGCTGATGGTGATTTCTTACTGGAAACAGTGATCAGGGAGCTGCACTCCACTCCAGTGAGTTTAAACTTGGGCACTCTACATTCATCTAAGAGTACAACAACCTATTCAGGCACTTCCAACTTCCACTGACATCACTACCATGAATAATCATTAAACCTAGTATCTGATGATCAGATTTCAATTTATTTCATACTACTTCTATCCTTTGTACGCCCATATTTTTAGGGTCATTACATAACTTAATTCACTAAGAATGAGGTGGTGATGCTGCAGTAGCATTGTCACCTCACAGTAAGACGTTGTCCTGTTCAGTTCTCAGCTAGAGTGTCTTCTGTGTGGAGACATGCATGAATGGGCGTACCTTCATTGAAGGTTGTGCATCAGGGCTGACAACTCGGCACGTAAAAATCTACTGCCAATCATTAGTGGACCAGAGTTCCGCTGTGGCGACCCCTAACCGGGAAAAGCCGAAAGACACAAACAAACATAACTTAATTCACTAAATATATATGGTAATCTTACTAGCAAGCATTTTAAAGCCATCAGGCATAGAAGGTATACCATGAAACTTATTATAGTGGCCCTTACGGAAGACACCTCTTTAATGTGTCTTGGGTGGCAAGTAGAAAAGTGTAACTGATTATTACAACCAGTGGGCGTAACATATAAATTTAGGGGCTCATGTTTTTGTAGCTATAACAATCTGTAACTTGGAAGTAATACTTCATTCACTTTATAAAGTCAGATCCATGCAATTAGTATCACTAGACTTATTTATACTTAAATTTTATCATTAAGTTAACATTCTTGACCACAGCTAAAAATAATATTATCTGTAAAGCCTCTTACAACACAGTATTTATTACAAATGGATATCCAAAGTGAAAAAATATTTTTCCTCTAAGAAAGACATAAAATACATAGGGGTCTGACTTTACACCTAGAGGCAATTTTTAGCCTGGATGAATTTCATAAAATCAAAATGTATATCACTGCCATAAGTTACAGGTACTTTAGTCCATTTTCTTTTAAAGTAGATGTATATAGTTGGCAAATATCATTGATAATGTTATTGTTAACTTGAATTTCTTTGATATATGGTTAAAAAAAAAAAAATATATATATATATATATATATAAATATATATATATATATATATATATATATATATATATATATATATATATATATATATATGTTTATTTATTTATTTAAATATTTGTTAATTGGGTAAGCACAGTGGTCCAAGGATCTTTTTCATTTTCAGACACTTGACGAGATTACAGATTAATAATATTATTCAAATCATTTGCTGTAACACTTCCTTTTGGGTGGTCATCATTGGTCCTTCACTTTCATCACTTTACTTTTGTGTGGAGTCACTTGAACTTTTGAAATTGATTGTAAAGTATCACATAAAATAGAGGCTTCCTTCATAATTTACTTCATTACTTCGGTATCTTGTACGCGGTGGTACAGCAGTAGCGTTGTTACCTCACAGCAAGAAGTTCTCCCGATCGATTCTCGGCTTGGCTTGGGAGTGCCTTCTGTGTGGAGCCTGCATGTCCTCCCCGTGGTTGGGTAGCATTCGAAAGACATGCATGCCTAAATGGGCGTGCCTTCATTGAAGGCCGGGCGTTGAGCTGGCACCTCGGTGTTTTGTAAAAAAAAACTACTGCCAATCATTAGCGGACTGGAGTTCTGCTGTGGCGACCCCTTACCGGGAAAAAGCCAAAAGATAAACAACAACTTTGGTATCTTGTACATTGTTTAAAGGAGAATTTTATTCAGTATTATTTGGTTTAGCAAACAGTGCCTTTATTAAAATTTTGATTTTAAGTTTAGTTTACAACTAGGGAATCTGCGGTGGTGGTGCTGCGGTAACGTTGTTGCCTCACAGTAAGACGCTGACTGGTTCGACTCTCAGCTAGAGCATCTTCTGCGTGGAGACATGCGTGAATGGGCATACCTTCGTTGAAGGTTGTGCATTAGGGCCGGCAACTCAGCACATAAAAATCAACTGCCAATCATTAGCGGACCGGAGTTCCGCTGTGGCGACCCCTAACCGGGAAAAGCCGAAAGACACAACAACAAAAAGTTTAGTTTACAACTAAGGTTAAATGAACCACAATCACTTTCTCAATTACCATGTCTTCTCCTGAATGTATTATACCCTTCTAAGTCAAATTTATTGAATGTAAACTTTTTTCCTTTGGTGATTAGGAAATATTTGTCCTGAATGTCATAAATACTAACAGAATGCTTTTTTCTGCTATCATTATATATGTATTTGTTTATTTACTGATTTATTTATTTTGTATACCTTTCATGTAGGCACATCCCACTTATGATTAATAATCACTACATTACATAATATTATGTACTCTTCTACTGCAGGTGGTGAGAATGCTGACATGCATTAAGCCTGACGTCTCATATTCTGATTACTTTATGCTGTCTTGTATATGTACAATAGACTAAATGTTTGCATCCACTATGACCTATTCTGTTTCATAGCAAATATTCATGAATCCCAGTGTGATATCTGGGAAACTCCAGTTTTTCTTCTCCAGCTGAAATAAAACGAAACAAGAAAAGAAAACGAGCAGGCAATGGAATATCCAACTGTTTATTGTACGCAAGCTCTTTCACTGAACAAAATACTTCAGCTTTTTCAGACAAGTAAAAACTATTCACTTCCCAGTTTAAAAACCTAACACAAACTTGCTGAGCCAATGGGCTGGGCCAGCCCAAGTACATGATGTCATGCAGCGTTAAACATTTAAAGCAACATTGACTAATTAAGCAATGTTGCCCAAATGATAGTCTTAAGCATCTAAAAAAGGTTAATAAAAGGTTAATAAAAAAGTTTACCATTTCCAACCCAAGACAAAAAATAAAAACAAATACAATTGGGATGGTAAATGATGCTTAAAAATAGACCATTGTTATATAAAAAATAAAAAAATAATGATAATAAATAAAGTGTGTATTGTGTAAATGTGTAGCATTGAAATATATTATGTTATGTTATTAAATTGAGTTACATTATCTTAATGTAAAAAAACAACATGTAAATACATCATACAAGACTCGTACGCCAAAATATTTATTCCCTCTTGGTGCTATTTCATCACTAGCAAATCTTAATGTCCTCAAAAATAAAGGGTCTATATTATAACATCGAATTTTATAAAGTTCGAATGTTATAATATCGAACCAGTTTTGTTGAACTCTGAAAACAGCAAAGGTGCAGCACACCAACTTCTTTCCCAGGGAAAGAATTTGGTGGGCCCTTGCTGTGGCTTCGCTGTTTTCAGCTTTTGATATGTTGGAATGTTACGGGTCGAGTTCAGGTAAGTGTGCGATTGTGTGTAGGTTAGGGTTAGGGAGCGGGTTAGGTGAGTTAGGGTTAGGGAGCGGGTCAGGTAAGTGTGTGGTTGTGTGTAGGTTAGGGTTGGGGGGCGGGTTAGGTGAGTTAGGGTTAGGGCTCGAGTGAGGTGAGTGTGCGATAGTTACGGACCTTAGGGTTAGAGTTGGGTTAAGGTAAGTGGATAGTTTAGTTTAGGTGTAGGATTTTAAGTGTATGTGTGTGGATTGCTGTTTTTTGTGCGTGTTTGTGTTGTGTGTATGTTTTTTGGAATAGTGATTTTTTTTCCCTGGGAAAAAAATCGTTATTCTGACTTTGATGTTTGCGGATTTCGGTGTTTAGGGTTCGATATTATAACATTCAATCTTTGTAGATTTCGATGTTATAATATAGACTCAAAAATAAAATGGCACACTTTCACCTTCTAGCTCAGGACAGAGAACATTAGCATTACTTGTTGAATAGGATGGGACAGTCACTTACAAAGGTTAGGGCCAACTTTTTACTGTGCATTCTGACATAAACTCTAAGTACATTATGGGTACATCACATATAGTCAAAGTCAACTTCAGAGGGACACTAGTATTTCACTTTTCCCTTTCAGCCCACCTACTTCTAACTCTGCTGTTAATTTTGAGGTTTCAGTAACAACAATCAATGTGTGTATATATCCCTTTCTTGTTTTGTCTGATGCATAGGGAAACCACTGTTACACAAGTGACAGTGACATAGAAAGAGAGAGAAATCTTTTTATTGAGGGACTGATTGAACATCCACACTTGTGCCTGATTTGGCTAAAACCAACTTTATGTTCTAATCTCTACTTTTCAATTAAGTATAGACATGCTACTAATATCATGAATAATATTATTCAGTACTTACTTTAAATTCAGGTCCAACCACTACATAGATAATTTTCTGTTTTGAAGCATATGAATGTGTATTTTCTGCATCTTTGTTGTCTTTGAATTTTATCCTGTGTTACATTCAAACCAGGTTATAGCTGAAATAGGTCCAGTGTGTATCAGCCCAAACAATCACTCAATCAGAATCAGTCATTCAATTAGATGTGTCATTTAATTAAGTAAGCTGCCAAGGAAAAATAATGTTTATAAGTGGGAAGAGTGAGAATGAATGCTGACTTCAGACATTATCAAACTAAAAAAATGACTCCCTGACTTTATTCTTTCTGGACCAAATCCTCATACCTTCTGTGTGGGGCTTACCTTATAAATTACTCTCAAAACTGCATAGACCTAAAAAAGTGTGAACATTGGTTTCATTTATGTGAGGCTGACAACAGACAGTACTCTGTGCCATACTCATTTTAACTATTACTAAAAATGTAGTCATGGAATATAAACTGGAATGCACCTCGAAATGTGCATTAGTATGCTAGAATTGATAAAATTAGCACAATGTCCAGATTCTGTACTGCACTGCTTCCCAAATGATGTTTGCAATCATGTAAAGTGAAATAATTATGTTACATACATTAGGCTATTCTCACTATCAGCTATCAGGCAGTAATGCTTGCCAGAGGATTAATTACATTATGCCATACATTGTTTCTCCATGTGTTCAGTTGAATTAATATACCCTATAGCTAACAGTGTATTTGGTATGGAGTGCAGCATAACACTGTACACTGTTTCCCCAGGATCATAATTTGTTACAACCATATGTGCAGTAGATATGGACAGTACATAACACAATGATGCTGATGTTTCCATAGTTTTGCAAAATGTACATGTGACAATTTGAGGTATTGCCAGCTATGCCAGGAGAAATAGGGGAGTGGATGTATAACATATGCTAGCACAGCTGGCTAGAATTTTGTACAAAATTATATGTCATTCATATATTAAATTGATTTGTACAGATGCATGTTTTGAAAAATGTATTTGTAAAGCTGCTTGTGTTAAAAATGTACCAACAGTGTGCCTTGCTGGACAGAAAAAGAAATATAGATGCATTATTGAAACTGTTTAAATGTATATGTTTTAACAAAGGATACTGGAAGAGAAGAGTGTAATCTCAAACTTTAATAGTTCCTGGCTTAGGCCATAAAGATTGTATCTTACCGTTTGCAATGCAGCCAGAGACAAAATGTATATATTTGCAAGCTTCCTGCATTGTCTTTGAGGTGAACTAATTGTTACTCTGAAAGGGTGGAAGCTTAAAATTGTTTTATGACTTTCAGGAGCTGCAACAGATCTTAGTAAGGCTCTTTGTGTGTGTGTATTATTGACACATATGTGCTAAATCCTGACAGCTTCTAGCTAAGGGTGAGGCATGGGAACCAGATGTCAGATGAACATGTATGTGATGTCATTCTGTAATCCATCACTAAAAATAATGTATAACACCAGATTAAACTGAAGTCTCAGAGCACTCTGTTTTTGTAACATTTCATCTGCCTTATTCTAGTAAGTAACTGGGGAATAGTAATTCTTTATATCAGTCAGGAAAATATAGTGAGGTTAGTTAGTTATTGTTTTTCTGTAACTGTGTGAACCTGTCCACCTGTGTTATTTTTAATATTTCCTGTTATTGAAATTCTGGTGTTTATTGTTAATAAACATTTAGTATTTTCATGTCCTTTTCTTATTTATTATTAATATATTTAAACGTTTCATTGTGGCTGGTCTTTTAGAGAATATTTTAATATCTGAAAGTACTTATATATATATATATATATATATATATATATATATATATATATATATATATATATATATATATATTTGGTGACAGCTCTGGCCACTCCTGAAAGACCTTACTGCATTGGTCAAACACTATCATTTATATTAACGTTAATTTCACTCAGCATATTTGGGTACCCTTGCAATATCCTTAGAGTAGCTGGCTTTGGCGTGTCTGATGGTGGTGTAAGTACCTTATAGTCTGGGCAGAAAAGGGAATATCTAGTAAATCTGTGCCAGCCTTCCCCAGGTGTATGTGTGTGTGTGTGTGTGTGTGTGTGTGTGTGTGTGTGTGTGTGTGTGTGTGTGTGTGTGTGTGTGTGTGTGTGTGTGTGTGTGAGCTACTTGGAGCAGGGATATAAAGCACTGGTTTCACAGAGAGTGTGCTGGAGGATTTGGCTTGGACACTTGGCTGAGGATTCAACTCTTTAGCTATACCAGTGGGGAATCTTACTGGGGATCTGGTCATAGGGGGAAACCCAGAACCTGAAATGAGTGTGTTTCCTGTGTGCTCTTAAGGAAAAGTGTGCTTGATCCAGAGAGCTGCTTCTGGAAATACTGGGTGTATCCATTTTTGTTCCAAGTGAATGTCCCTCTCCAGTGTCTGTGATGGGATTGAGGCACACACACACACACACACACACACACACACACACACACACACACACACACACACACACACACACACACACACACCTGGGAAAGGCACACACACACAGCTGGGAAAGGCTGGCACAGATTTACTACCTATGCACCTCTGTCCAGACTATAAGGTAGTTACTGCCACCAGGACACTCCAAAGCCAGCTACTCCATGTATCTTACAAGAGTACCCAATTATACTGAGTGAAATTAATATTAATACAAATTGTAATGTTGACCTAACAGCAAGGATTGGCCATAGTGTCATCAAATAAATATAAGTACTCTCAAAGGTTTAAATATTCTCTAAAAGGACCAAGCACATTGAGTAGTTTAAATGTATTTAATATTAAATAATAATAAAAGAACATGAACATACTAAATATCTATTTACAGTAAACACCAGAGTTTCAATCACAGGAAATATTAAAATAACACAGATGAATAGATTCACACTGATGCAGAAAAACATTACTTAACTAATCTCACTGTATTTTCCTGACTGATCTAAAGAATTACTATTCCCTGGTTACTTACTAAAGCAAGGCAAGATAAAGTGGGTGAGTGATCCTTCTATGTCAGGATTCAAAAATGGACTGCATTGAGACTTTAGTCTCATCTAGTAATAAAACATCATTTCAGTGCTGGATTACAGAATGACATCACATACATCTGGTCATCTGACTTCTGGTTCCCATACTACCCCCTTTAATAGAAACTGAACCAGAATCTCACACATATATGTTACCATAAATACAGATAAAGTTTTGCTAAGATGTGATTTAGCATCTGGAAGCCATAAAACCATTTCAAAACTTCCACACTTCCAGAGTAGCAATTAATTCACTGCTAAGGACAATACAGCAAGATTCTTAGTCTCTGTTTTCACAGACATTTCATCTTTGGCTGCAATCAGAACTGCTCTATATAGCCTAAGCCAGGTAATTTAATTTCAGACTATTTTTCAAAGTTAGCTGGATTGAGATTAATCTCTTCTCTTCCAGCATCCTCTGTTGCAATATTAATTTCAACAGGTACAATACAGTCTGACATACATGTGTATTTCTTTTTTGTCCAGCAGGACACACTGTCGGTACATTTTTAACACAAGTAGCTTTACAAATACATTTTTCAACACACGCATCTGTACAAATCAGTTTGATATACATATTACATATAATTCTTTATAAAACTCCAGCTAGCTGTGCTGGCATATGTTACATATCCACTGCTCTACTTCTCCTGGCATAGCTGGCAATACCTCACATCATTACATACCCCATTAAGGCTTAGCCTTTCTTACTGCACCACCTTAATTTGCCTAACACTAACACTCTACTGACTACTGCAAACCACACACTCTCTACATCTCCATACAGTTGCCCTGCCATCTTCCCCACTATTCCAGACAGATTACTTATACCACAAGAAGACAATTCATTATCCAAATACACATGCTACAACACATATCCTTCTCTGCCCCTTTCAAGAATACCTATGCATATAGTTTTATTAATTAAAACACAAAATACTTAGATTTGGGGACATTCATGCCAACCCAGGGCCACAGCAACTGAGGGAATTTCCCCCTACGAATCCCAACCCATCCTGTACAAGCACCCAGAAACAAAACCTGGCACCTAACCACAAAAATAACAATCTTAAGGTAGCTTGCCTTAAAGATCATGTGGAAACTGACAAAATCAAAGTAACCGATATTTTCTGAAAACTGACTTCAATTGCTGATCTTGGCTGTCTTTCTGTCATTTAAATTTGCATTCTCACTTTTGTTTTAAATGAAGAAAAAATGCCTTCCCTAGCCATAACATGCTTCATCCTCATTGATTAGACTGCAGGAAGTTCTTCTTCCTTGCCGATGTGTTGACATCACGTTGGTTTCAGCAGACTCTATTACTTAGTCATCAAGAGGGAGAAAGGTGTACAGAGAGAGAATTTTCAGAGTGGGACAGTTTTACTTGTATTTTTGTTTGATTTTCACTTTCAGCGTTAGTTACATATTGCTGGCTAATCTGGTTTTCAAACCCCCAATGCATTCTGCATTCCTTTTATGTGGTAAAATATGAAGGCTGTTCCTATATTATTTTCACAGAAGCACATCACATGCAGCGCAAACTTCACAATTCGTAATTGTCTTTGATTTTGCCTAATGTCACTGAATATTACCTTTCAACTGTTCATGATTTTTGAAGAACACCCCTAATTTTGTCTCATATTTTTAACCTGTCCATCCCTCATAAATCTTTTGATTTTTTTTTGGTAAATTATTGAGGATTACAGTTGGAAACTAATGCTAGCTACTAAAATTTCAAAGTTAATTATTTTTTTCTGGAAAATGCACGCTGATGCAAAATCTGTTTTATTAATGACATACTACACTCAGCCCATGTGCAGCATTAATATGATATTTACTTATTTACAAAAAAACAGGACCCAACCTACTAGTGCAGGAAAGATCCAACTTTGCATCATCAAAGCGGCAACTGTGATGGTGTGAATATAGGAAGTACCACCTTACAAGTCAGTGGAAAATCAAGTTTGTGAGCAGGAAACAAAAGTAAAATGAAACAACAGAATATCCAATAAACTGGATTTGAAGAGTGGGAAGCCATCCTGTCATCTCAGAAGAAAGAGAAAGACTGCAAGTAAGTGCAAAAAGTAGTTGTACGTGATCTTTATTGCATGCAGTGTGAAAAATAAGTGGGTCATACTTTGAAGCCTGGATAATCACTGACCTTTCCCCATATACTAGCCATAACAGAAACATGGTTAAAGGAAAACTGTTGTCCTTCTTCCTCCATTCTTTCAAATTATAACATATTGTATGATTCTAGACCTGGATCAAGGACAGGAGGTGGAGTTATGTTGTTAATCAAACAAAACGCACTATTAAAAACTGTATTAACAATCACTGCAAGCCAAACTAATGATAGTGTACCTAAGTGGATAGCAGCCAATTTAATAGTAGGACATCACACCTTTCTTAGTATGAGTTATTGATATTCTTCTACCTTCATCTATCAGAACTGTGAGGCTGCCAGCCCAGCTAGCTGGAATTTTGTAAATAATTCTATGTCATTTGTGAATATTAATATGATTTGTATGCTTGTCTTACAAATGTAAGAGAGCTATGTATTATGTGGATATTAAACTACTGGTGCAGAAGTGTGTGTTGAACTGCATGTTGTTTACTGAGCTTCAAGAATGTAACCACAGTGTACCCTGCTGTAAAAGAGCAGAAATGTGTATAACCTATATGTCTGTGCAAATGTGTGTGTTTTTTTTTCTCTAATAACATTTTATTGACTTGTGTATAAACAGATGAAGGAAATAATATGCTGGTTACACACAAATTACACAAGCATAGCAAATATTAAGCACTAGACATCACAACTCAATTATACAACTATATACAATATATACGACAGTACTACTATAACAGTAGTGAAGAAATGAAAGCAGCATCATATGCAATCATATACAATTATCTTGCTTCATGTTTCTCATATGAGGAGATATTAAATTATTACAACTAATCTTGTTATAAAGAAAAGGGCTTCTTAATGGACCTGCCAAATGATAGTTACAAAATAGCAAAACTACTCCTTTATCAGGTGTATAAGATGTGTTCAAGGAGTAACTTCCAGAGTTTCTGGTAATAAACTCGCTTCTTAACATTCCTTATGATGAGTTTTTGAGAGGATGTATATGCTGTGGCCATACTACTAAAACCCTTCCATGTTAATTTGGTGTGATCTATCCAATGTCTAGTAATATATAGTTTAACTAGTGAGCATATAATTATAAGGATATGAAGTTCCAGGTAAGAAAGTTTAAGATCCATAATGTGGAGGATTGCTAATTCCCAACATAGGGTTGATTTGTGGTATCCCATCTTTTCGAACCATACCTTAAGAGAACACAAATTCTGTGAGTATTTGCAGAACCATAAAACATGCAGGCTATCTGCTTGAGGAAATGAACAGCAAGTACATGCTGGCAAGGATTTAGATTCAAATGTATTCAAAATCATGGGAGTGTAATAGACGTTGTTGATAATCATTAGCTGTGTGTATATCAGTTTTTTGAATGGAGAAACATTTTTAGTATGCTTAACAGCTTTAAGTTTCTGTTCTTCTGAAATTGTACTCTCTCTATTGTCCCAGTAGGTGGAGAATGGTAGTGAGCTTTCATATTTAATGGTACTTATAAGTTTATAGGTATTAGAAAGTGCTTTCTTTCTGCTGGATAAGCTACCCATGATGCCTAGAAGTCTGTTCAAATCATTCTCTTTAATATGTGTGTCCCTAAAAATTGATAGAATGATCTCTCTAATCTGTCATAATATGATGGTGTATTTATTATTTACCATTAAAGCTTCATATAATTCTTGTGGTGTTTTCTCTTTGTGTTTATAAATATTCCAAATAGTACATTCCTTGATAGCTGGATACTCAGTTAAGTTTATGATTTTATTATTAATTTTGATATTTGGGTTTAAATGGATCAGCTGGAGAAGTTTTAAGGTTATTATCAAATCCTGAAAGCTCTTGATATTTTGCTTTAGAATACTATTCGGATTAATATTCCTAACATTAGCTGGAGATATGAATGGGATAGATTTGGGGTTTACATTATTTCTAAGAACATGTTGATACCAAATCTTCACCCACATCAGAGACTAGAGTTCTTTGCCAACTAGAAAGATTGAAATTGAGATTAGTCTAATCTCACAGGTGATTTTATAATAGAGCTGGAAGTCTGGTAACTTTAAACCCTCTTTCTCCTTGGGACAGATTAATTTTAGATCGCAATTACGAACTGATTTAGGATACCAAATAAATTTGGCTAGCTTCTTGTTAATTCTACTAAAGAAGTAATTTGGTATGAAAGAATTTGAAGCATTAAAATGATATAGTAATTTTGGTAGGACATTCATTCTAATAATTGCTGCTTTTGAAATCGTAGAGAGTTTCAGTTGCCTCCATCTATGTAGATCTTGAGTTATATTGGTCCATATTTTATTCAGATTGTTTTGTAGCATGGATAGGTGGTTATGTTCATATGATATTCCAAGGAATTTAATGGAGTAGACTGTTTTAAAAGGAGAGTCCAGAAAATAACTTTCTCTGTGACTTAAGGGGTTAATGGGAAATATATGGAATTTATTTTGATTGATTTGATAGTCTGAAGCTTCTGAGTATTCATTTATTGATGACACGATTTTCTTAATGTCTGTATTAGGGAGTTCAAAGTAGATATTTAAGTCGTCCAAAAATGCGGACAACATTACTTTGGAATTCAAAACTCTAGGAATAGTATGAAAAGTTTTTTGCAATATATAAAGAGAAAGGTGCTCTATGTAAAGATTAAATAGAAGCAGTGAAGGTTGGCAACCCTGCCTTCTTCCGTTAGTTATTTTTATGAGGCTTGATAGGGTGTTATTAATGTATAGGCATGTATGTGAGTTGTTGTATAGGATTTTTATTTGGTTGATAAAATCTAACAGGATATTAAAGTCTAAAGGGTCAAGAATAAGAAGCTCCAGTCAACTCTGTCAAACACTTTGGAAGCATCAAAAACTAAGGCATATCTCGGATTTCTTTCCTTCTTAATAAGTTAGATCATGGAATCTAGAGTTAGAGTGTTGTCCGATGTATGTTGGTTAGACATAAACCCAGTTTGTTCCAGTGATATAATTGAGGGCATAACCTTCTTGAGTCTTTCCACAAGTAGTGAGGCTAGAATTTTGATATCCACATTCATTAGGGAGATCGGTCTATAATTATGTGGATTGGCTCTGTCAACGCAATTTTTGGGAATTAAAATTGTTTTTGAGTTGTTCATATATAAATCTGTAATGTCATTAAGTGTAATATAATTATACACTGTCAGAAGTATAGAGGATAGTTTCTGCTTGAAAGTCTTATAAAAGTCTGTTGTATATCCATCAGGGTCTGGTACCTTACCTGTTTTTAGGTTCTTGATGACTTCAGTTATTTCTTGTTGTTTAAAGGGGGCAGATAGGAGAGTTGCTTGATCATTCTTAATCTTATGAAATGTAAGTTTTCTTAAGAATTCTTCAGGGCCAAAACTATGAATCTGTTGAGAATTTGTGCTGTAGATTTCTGTATAAATTTGTTTAAAGACTTCTATGATTTGTTGGTCTGTTTTAAAAAAAATGTCTTGATAATGTAGTACAGATATTCTGGAGGCTTCTTGTTTATTATCTATTATTCTCGCAAGAGTTCTGGAGGGAGCTTGCACCAATTCAGAATATCTGGCTATTGATATTAATTCTTGTAGGGAATAATTTTGTTGATATAAATCGAACAGTTCTTTTTGTAATTTACTTATCCGATTCTCCAAATCATAGCTATGGTTAAAAGGAATTTCCTTTCAAGCTCCTTAAGTTCAAGAACTAATTTCCTTTCTCTTTCCTTAACCACTTTTTTTGTAATAGGAGGATTTTTGAATTAGTATACCTCGGAGTGTTGCCTTGCAGGCTGCCCATTTACATCATAAGGGATTTCAATAAAAGTAAGATTATTATCAAGTAAGATTATTATATAGCTCTGTTAACATATCTGATATCTCTCTCACCATTTCTGTTTTAACAAGTATATTATTGTTTAAGGTGCAATTACATCTATTATGTTCGAATAATGATGGTCCATCAGTCCAACTGATGTTTATCATAATCTTATAATGGTCCGAAAGAAACCTGGGTTCACCAGAGTATTTTATTTTTCCTCTTGCAAATATTTCAGAGATTAAATAGAAATCTGACCTAGACCAGGAGTTATGACATTTAGAATAGTATGTATAGTGGTTGTCTTTCTCTAGGTCTTCTCCAAAGGAGACAGGGTCGAGAAGATAGAAGTCTGAGATGAGATAATTTAAGGCAAGTGAAGCTTGTATATTATACATGTTAGATTTACTAGTACGGTCAATTACAGGGTCTATTATTGAATTCCAGTCTCCACCTATTATATAATAGTGGTCTGGGTAATTAAGCAGCAGATTATGAATTTCCAAGATGAAGTCTTGCTACTTTGAACATGGGCCATAGACATTCAGGAAAAGTGTGCTTTAACATTCAAAGGTTCAATGCTATGAGGTAACACCATTTGCCATTTATATCTGACTTAAATTCATTGATATGGTCCTGGAATGATTTCTTGACTACAATAGCTACACCCTCAGAGTTAGAGCTGTCTCCAGATGCAATAATGATTTTTATCCACTTCCTCTTTGAATCCCCCTTCCATTCATCTTCAAACATATGTGTTTCTTGAATAAAATAGATATTAGACTCAGATTTAAATATTAGGTTCATCAATAGTTTTTTCTTGTTCTTATCTTGCAGTCCTCTCATATTCTATGAGTTTATTGCCCCACATTTTAAGTTATATGGTGTATGGCAATTGTTACCAGTTCTATTATGGATGTTTTGTTGTATCTATATGCCCATTTTTTATCTCCTCTAGGAGTTTTGTAAACATGCTTTAAAACAGGAGCACCTAGCTCTTCCAGTACTAAACCTGTGCCTACCCACTTAATCCCCTTGTTTGGAAGAGTTTGGAAAAGAAAGGTTATAAGATATATTCAAAGAAAAATTTAGTTTGACAAAATGAGAGTGTAACTTTTAAAATTTAGTATACTAAGTCATTTAAATTCACTAACACAACACAAACTAATAGACAATACTATATCAAACCCAAGATAAGTCATCCTTTACCCAAACAGCACGTTACCATTGAACTCCTCATATAATATAATGTCTCAATTAAATAATGTGTCCCTTGATAGTAATGTTGATTACATTCTATTACTCTTATCTAGAATTAATAAACGTGTGTCTAGTTTTAAAACATGTGCAGGACCTAAAGGTGAAAATCAGGCATCAGAACAAGTGTTATTCTGAAGAACCTACTTGAAGACTACTGCTGGAGAAGAGTTAGTCCATTAGGGCTTGAAATACCTGTAATTTACCTTTTTAAGTTTAATGATAACAAGCCTTAGTAATAGAGACTCTAAGAATGGTTAAATTTATCTTGCCTTTGCAGCTCTTTAAGAATTCACAACTCACATGGGTCTTCCCATGCTTCCACAACCTATGTACATATTATAGCCTTATATTACTACCTAAAACTAAAAGTCTTGTCATGTCTTTGAATATCCTCCTCTTCGATGACCCTTCCTTATCTAAGTTTAACAGTTATATAGGCACAAGTATAACTAACAACAATGTCCTAGCTGTAAAATCATTAAACATATATCCTAAGGCTGTTAAACTTTAAATAGCATTATCTCTCCTATTTCTATATATCCAGTAATGTCTTTGCACTGATTAACAGATTGGTAGTGACAAGGGTCACATTGCTTTATGTTGCCTAATCCAAAGGTTCGTCAAAAACATCTTGATCCACAGCTTAAATCCTCTCCTTCTCAAAGATACTTGAAATCTGGAATTTTGAGGTATGACTATCTAGAGCTGAACTGAAATATAATTTGTTCTACTGATCTAGGCTCTGGTGTAGGATTTCCTATGGTGCAGAATTCTAGACATGACCTACAAGTATATGGGTAACAAATCCTACTTTAACAGGCTAGATGGACATCTCCAATGACTCTAAATGCAGTAACGCTGGGTGTATTAAGCTGTGTTTCATTAATCTGAAGTCCTAAAAATAGAAAACGCTAAATTGAAAGAGAAAGTAATTAACACTGAGATGAGAAGGAGACAGGTAACATCACAATCACCCACATGAAAATGCCTAAAATCTGATAACATCACATCAAATGTAAATACCATTCTGCCTATTACTATCTACTTATATAGACTTAAACAATTTAAACTCGCTAACTAAACATCACAATGATGTTATTTCAACAACGATTAAAAATGTGGAATTACAGTATATCTCAAAGGGTCTACATTAGATGAACGAATGATTAAAATGTTGAGTGCAACATGCTCAACACACTTAAATCAAACATTCATCTAATCGGAAGTTGAAAATGCTGAAAATAGGAGTTTCGTAAACTTTTACTTGGCCATGTCACTGAATTTGACTTGTGACGTCAATACGCTATCCTGTCTTGAATGGCCAGGTAAGCAAATTCTTTCCTTGTGAAAGAATTTGCTTTGGCATTACTAGGAAATTGACCTTTCCCCAATGTAGAGCGATCTCGGAGTTGGTATATTTAGTTAGGGGGGGAGTGGGAGCGAAGCCCCCCCATCTTCTCCTAAAAAGCAGAAGAGTGTTTTTAGATATGAAAGGTATGAAATAATGTGAGCAAGTAGGAGTGTACATATATTGGAAGTTTCTATATGTCTCATGTGTCAGTACAGGGAAGGTGTTAGCCAAACAAAATCTTTCGATTACCTGATTTTCAACCATTTCAGTTTCCAAATAAATGAACGTTCGATTTCAGTGTGTCGAGTATGTTGTACTCGACATTTTAATCATCCGTTCATCTAATATAGACCCTATCTCAAAAGTGTTAACAGGCATTTAATTAGAATGGTAAGTAATAAGGCAAATGTAGATGCTTCTCTTCATGCCAAATGACTCACGCTTAAGAATAGATTCTCAGCCTGATGGTTCAAGATCCTGTGTCTGTTTAACAGTAACGATGTCTTATCTATAAAGTATTTGTAAGACAATATTACCAAGAGTCAGCTATCTCTGAAAAAAGAATGTCACTGATAACCTCCCTTCATTTGCATTGACAACAAAGCGGCAATATCCTAATAAAATCAAATAGAGCCACATTTACCTTACACCAAGTAAAGTTCTTTGCTGGTATATGATTCTCTGGAATGGCTGCAATAGTTGCTGTTTCATTGTATAGTTGTTGGATTAATAGGAGATGATTAATGATGTTAACAGGAAGTTGTTACCTATATCATCTCTCTCTGTCAAACAGTTACTGCATATACAGATCCTCTACATTTATGCCTATACTATGGATGTGCTTTCTGTTTTGCAAGGTTCAATTTTACCGGATTAGCAACTTTGAAACCAGACAAAATAAGAAGAAAAGAGAAAGGTGAATGCAATACCTGGACTCGAAGGATTAATTCTTTCCAAAGAGAACTTCAAGGCTTGGGAGCTTTATCAAAGCATTTTAGAAATGCCACTTTCACCTCTTTAGGTGAGTCTAACACATATTTAACCTCTTTGTACTGAAACATAAGGGTATTAGGAAAGTGCATCTGGAATTTTATTTTACCCTTTATTAATTACGCCCAAAATGGTGCTAGGCTTTGCCATTTTTTTCTTAATCTCTAATGGGAGATTCTGCATTAAGGTAATTTTAAGGCCATACCAAGACACCTGCTTTTGTTTTTTGGCAGCTAACAAAGTTCTCTGTGTGTCTTGGTAATTTATAAGTTTGGCGTAGATTTGTCTTGGTGTTTCTGAGTCTTGTTTTCTTTGTAATGCTCGATGAACTCTTTCAATTATTACTTCTTTGGTGTTGTTCTCATTTGACAGTAAACTTTTGAAAATCTGCTTAATTACTGATAGTAATTGGTTATGTTCAGACTTCTCAGGTATTCCTCTAATAAGAATATTATTTCTTTGACTTCTGGCTTCTAAATCTATCAGCTTTTGTTGGATTTCGGATATTGCAGCGTTTTGGCGCCAATTTCCTCCTTTAATTTATTTATCTGGAATTCATTGTTTTGCATTTTGGTTGCGATGAGGTCCATGCATTCTGCAATCTGATTCATTGCCGTGCCAAAACTAGAAAGTTGGTCAGAAAAGTTTTGTACTGCTGTTTGAAGAGGAAGGCGAGCTTGTTTAAGTTCATCCATGTGGATATTGGCCTCGGATTTCTGTTTTGCCAATTGTTTAGTAGTTTCTTGGAGTTTAATAGTTTTCTGCCTTTTAGATATTGTTTCTTTTTCAGGAGAGGCTATAGCAGATTTCTTTCAAAATCATGTGAGTTTTCACTTTCTATGTTTTAGACTCAAGATGCAATGTTGTCTTCAGGCCTGCATTTACCCTTGGTGAGAATCCTGTAATTATCCAGCCCAGGGTTTAGTGTTCTTTATTCACAATTAAGTTTGAGAAGAGCCAAGTATAATAGCAATCAGGGTGTAAGAAAAAACAAAATTCACAGCAGCTTCCACAAAAAAACTGTAATCCACAAAACAAAGCAGCTTTTCAGGCAAAACAATAAAGCCCTGAGCAGGGCAAGCTTAGAAAATTGTGCAAAAACCACGGACAGCTCAGTACACTTCAATTCACTTTATTCCACAGAAACACAACAGCCCTGCTCACAGCAATCAGGGTGTAAATTGCAGTTCTTTACAGGATTTTCACCTCTTTATAATCAGATAATGGCTTTAAGCTAGGATAACTTAGATTTTTTCATGAGCTCTGTGGAGAGTGTGTTTACTGAATGTCCACCATCTTGGAATCTCCAACAAATGTGCGTTTTCATAGTAGAAGTTGGAACATAGAGTTAACTTGCAAACTCTGAGAAAATAAGTGAAGAGTTTTATGATTGTGTTTACCTCAGCAAGAAGACAGGATGTCTACAGCTAGAAGTTTTTTCTATTGTCTGGAAACAGAAATAACCACAGATTTCAAATGTAAAAGTATTTAACTGTTTTATGACTTCCAGTTCTAGGCAAATTCTGAGAGATAGGTATTTTTGACACAGAGGTGGTAAAATTTAAGTTTCTGTTAGCCTGGGAACTGAAGGCAGATGTCAGAGAATGATGTCATCCAGCTGATCCAGCAGTAATGTTCTGATATAAATTTAAGAACTATCTCTCAGAGAAAGTCTGTGCATTTTGCATTTGTCTTTGGATCTGAAAACATCCATTTTCAGCACTTCTCATCTGCATTTGCCTTGCTCTGTAAGATTTAGGTATAGTATTTTTTAGAGCTAGATCGGATATAGTAAAGATTAGCTTAGTTGTTTTCTGTATTCCTTTGAGACTGTCCTGCAATGCTGTCATAAAATATTTCCTGTGATTCTGAACTCTGTAGTTGCTATGCTGAGTTATTGAGCATTGTCTTGTTCTTTTATTATTTATTATTAAATATATTTAAACCCTTTAATTGTGGCTGTTTTGTTTAGATATATTTAAGCTCTTAGAGGACTTGTATATGTATTTGATGACACTGTATAGGCCACTCCTAAATAGCCTTAAAAGTCTTGATCATACTAACCATTTGGATAATAGTAACATTACACAGTAGAATTGGTCACCCTTTTGGAAGGGCCTTATAGTAGCTGATAAGAGTGGCTGGTGGCAGATAGGAGTACCGGATAGTCTGGACAGAAGGGGGCATAGCTAGTGAACCTGTGCCAGCCTTCCCCAGGAGTGCCTGTTTGTATATAAATCATATCTCAAAGTTTGTGTGTGTGTGTGTGTGTGTGTGTGTGTGTGTGTGTGTGTGTGTGTGTGTGTGTGTGTGTGTGTGTGTGTGTCAGCTACTTGGGCAGGAACACAAAGCACTGGTTGGAAAGAGAGGATGCTGGAGGTTTTGGCTTGACCACTTGGCTGAGATCGTGACCCTATAACTGTGCCAGTGAGGAGTCTTATTGGGGATCTGGAGAAAGAGAGAGAAACCAGTCCCAGACTGACTGTGATCTCTGTGTGCACATAATGGAAATTGTACTTTATGTGTGTACTTGTTATCCTCCCAATGTGCATGTCCCTCACTGGTGCTAGTGGTAAGGATTGAAGCTCCTTGATTACTGGGCCAGTACAGGGGCATCACAAGAACTATAAATGTTTCCCTTCAACAGATATTCTGTTATGGCTGACATAAGAATTCCACTTTACTTGGTGACCTTAACTATAACTGATTTGGCTCAGAAGGAACACATATAAATGAATTATTACTCTAACACAGTCTGGATATGCAACCTACAAGATACAATGTTCATACAGTAAATTGCTCCATATTTGATATCATCATAAAAATAGCAAACCATTGTAAAGGTATTAACATTTTACCAAATTGTCTTAGTAATCACTGCCCTGTAGTAACCTACTGGTCCTTCCAGATATTAAAGCTTGACCCCATATGATTACTCTTTGGCCAAAAATTAAACATACTTTATCAGCAATGCAGCATGGATTGGTTACCTCTTTACTGCATGCAAGATCCAATAAATGCCTTATCTTTTTTTCACCAACAGCTTGCCATGATCCAGAATTCTCTATTCCCTATTATATTGAGGAGACTTAGGGGGGCGTAAATGACCCTGAATCTCAAATAGAATCAGGAATCTGATTAATCAGAGAGACAAGGCCTGGGCAAACTGCAAACAGAATGCACCAAATGATCAACATCAAACTTTCCTCTCATTTAGAAAGCAAACTAGAATAGCAACCAATGCTGCTAAACATCTCTTCTTAAGGGAAAGCATATGAAAGCTACCAGAACTCCTATTTTTAAAAAGAAATAAAATCCCTTACAGGCCAAATTACCAGCCCATCGCTTACCTCCAAAAATAGCAATGCAAACAATCTTTCTGCAGATGACTATAAAAACATTCTCATTTCCTCCACACAGGACTTCACCAACTCATTCTCCACTACTACAAAAACACTTCCCCAGATACAACTTACCACCAAAGCTACATAGCAGGATATGTGGCAACTTTCTACTTCTCTGAGATCTCTGTCAAAGAAATAAAGACCTTACTAAAAAAAATTTAATTTTACACTGCACACATCAATTCAGTGCACCCTACTTTCCTTAAATGAGCAGCAGATAAAATTGTCAAACCACCTCCTTTTATCTACAATCTTTTACTTACTTCAGAAATAGTTCCCCAGTGCTAAAACAAACCATCATCGTCCCACTTCCAAAGGCATATCCACTCAAATCTCATAAAGACTATATATCAAAATAAAAATCACTCGGTCTTGATACAGGTTAACGCTGGGGTATGTAAAAGTAGAAAATAATCAAACCAAAATCCAGCAGACCCCAGCGTGAGCAAGTGCTAGTCTCAAATCTCTTCAAAGGCAAAGTCCAATGAAATAAGCATCCAGCCATTAGGAACTGATATCAAAAATACTGTTTATTATAAAAAAGATAATAAACAGTATTTTTGATATCAGTTCCTAACGGCTGGATGCTTATTTCATTGGACTTTGCCTTTGAAGAGATTTGAGACTAGCACTTGCTCACGCTGGGGTCTGCTGGATTTTGGTTTCATAAAGACTATAGACAAATTCCCAATCTCTTTCAATTAGCCACATCTTTGAGAACATTTCTCTATAAAAAATGCCTATGCACATCCTTTTGGATAAGGAACGTGGCTTCAGAAATGCATTTAGTATCACTTCAGCCCTTCTCTCAGCAACAGATGCAATGTATGGCAACATCAGCAATGGCCTCATTACAGTCTGAGGATATGTTGATAATGACTAGGGCTTCTCATTACCACACTGAAAAAAAATTCATCATGAGTATAGTAAAATAGTTCCTAAACTATACTGAAAATAGAACTGTTCAAGTCCTTTAAAAAAACTTTCTTCAGATAGCACATTCAGTACAGGTGTCCCTCAGAGATCAGTCTTAAGGCCAACACTGTTCTCATTATTTTGAAGTATCATATGGAAGACTTTCCCTCATTGAATGTTACATTATACACCATCGATATTCTTCTAGAATTATGCCACTCTCTCTCTAGCCTTCAAACATTATTCTTAACAGTCTTTTTTCTAAACTCTGTACCTGGGCAGAGAATAACAACCTCCATATTAACCATAACAAACAAATGTAATGTTACCAAACTACCACAACTGCTAAGCTTAAAAATAATGGATAATAACCATAACAGCATTATCCTCATTGCGTCAGAATGCACATACTTAGGTCTTGCTCTTGACCACTTCCTCATCTTCTCTATACATACTGACAATACAGTTATTAAGGTCCTATCACAACTAAAATTGTGCTAAAGTATTTCACACCTTCTCTCTCCTGTTGCATGTGTTCTACTTTGTAAAATGTACTTATTCCAAAACTGGAACACTAGTTAACATTACTAGTTTGATTCCCATTACTAGCCTGACATTATACCTACCACACAGAAAACAAAATTTGCAAATTTTTCCTTGTTTACAGACTTAGAGCACATCATTGCAACTTCCTCAAGGTGCTAAACTGGCAACTCAGCAGTGAAAGAGCAATCTTTCTTCTAGGCACACTGGTGTATAAAGTTCTAAATGATGGCTGCTGCCTTCCTTTGAAAAAAAAAAAACTCCCTCTCAGACAACAGGTATGGTCCCTAAGGAAAAAGTCAAAAAAATGTAATCTGTTTAAGCAGACACCCTTTTAAAACAATGAGCGGAGAACATAGCTTTTCCAAACTATGCCCTGATCTATGGAACAATCCTCTTCCAGAGATATGAAGATTAAAATAACCCTTACAATGCATTTCCATAGTAAAATAACATGCAAGTGCTATGGGGATAATGGTTAGTTGCAAAACACTGCACAAACCAATCACAGATTCACCCAGAACTGTAACTCATACTGTTAACAGATGTATTGAATGGAGTGTAACTTTAACACATAGCTAATATTATAACATCATACTTTAACAGAATTCTAATTCAGGGTAACCCCCTCTCATTTCTGCTTTTGTTTTGTCTATCACAATAAATATAATTTTTTTTATATTCATTGCATTCTCTAGTGTGCATGTATAAAGCACTAGTCTCTTTTCTTTTTCTTATATCCCTATTGCGCTCCAGAATTCTGTCATGTAACTTCCTGCTGGTCTTGCCTATGTAGAACGCAGGGCATGACACACATGTAGCGATGTTTACAACTCCTTTTGTATTGCAGTTGCAGCGTCCAGGACACTGCAGTGTCCTGTTGTGTTTCAATAGTTACATAAGGACTATCATTAATAAACCTATAACTACTGCATACCCTGCATTTGCTCATCCTAGAGGTGTATGTCTTTTTAAACCTTTCATTGTTACATTCAAGTATTTCCTTGATATTTCTGCCCCTGCTGTATACAACTTTAGGTTTTGGGCCTAATTTGTTTTTTCAATTTAGCATCTAGCACACTGTCCCATATCCTACATGGGCATTTTCCAAAAATCTAGACAGTTGAGAGGTATGATCATTGTTTGCACTAGTGGGGCACGGTGGCATTGGACGACAATATTGGCATAGCTGGAAGGGATATGGGTGGTGCCTTTGGTATACCTTCACATTTCATAAGGTGTGCAGTGTCAGGTATCATGTTCTCAGGACTGAAGTGCTGGCCAGGCATAGCTCCATTATGATGTATTTAATATGGTGTGCTTTTTTTCCATTAATGTATATGTGTGTGCATATTGTCAGTAAAAATTTAATAAAGGTGTTTTAAAAAATTATATAATTAGTACAATTACCGCTAGGGACACCCTAAACACATCTGTCTTATATAATTGGGCAGACTTGGGCACAAAAAGTGGTTACATGCAATGAAACAGAAAACCTGGAATAGCATTGTAAACAAACAAAGAACAGAGCATATACATAAAGGGCTTCTGGCTTGATAAGTATAAAATAGCATTGCTAATGTTCATACAGCATTCTGTAAAACTCACCCAGTAAATGGCAGCTCCACAATACTGTACTGGAACTCTCTTCATTTTAGGGAGGAGAGCAGCCATTTTATGTGGGACCTTCTTTCATTTTTAATTATCTATCTATCTATCTATCTATCTATCTATCTATCTATCTATCTATCTATCTATCTATCTATCTATCCATCCATCCATCCATCTGTCTATCTATCTATCTATCTATCTATCTATCTATCTATCTATCTATCTATCTATCTATATGTCTCTAACATTTTTTCACTGCGAAAGTGACCTGGTATAAGACTATTTTCAACCACAACCTGGGCAATTAGATAAATATCAGCACAATATATAACTGTAATCATTAATGAAGAGCAAAATACAAAGACTGGTTATATCGTCAACAATAAATTGCAAAACTATGCAGTGTAAAGAGTTCTGCACACGAGAAGCATAATAACACTGGAAACAACCAGTAACAGTTACAGCGAAGATGCAATCAACATATTTAAATTAAATATTGTGCACATTATGAAATTCTTCATTTCAGGAAGGGGGGGTAAACAATTGGTATGGAATATTCCTAATGTCTTCATTAGTTACTTATTGCCAGAGTATTGGAGGTTTATTTAGCAAACAGCAGTGTAAATGAAAGAGATCCAGTGGCAATTTTAATTACAAGCAGATACATTTCCTGGTTTAAATAGTACAATTAATATTAAATGTTTTTTGACAGTAAGGAATTGTGATTTCTTTTAAATCTGTTATTTATTTAATGAGGTAATTGATTTGATTGTTGTGTGATCATTGCATTCAGTATTTAATGGTGAGGGTTTTCTTGTTTAAATTATTCTGAAAATGTACTGTAACTAGTGGATTAAAGCACTAAATTAATCTATTGTCTCTTGACCGTGTTGGTGTTTCTTCATTGGTGGTTTCAGCATATTAAACAACAGCTTTACTATGTATTTCATGGATGGGAGCAGACTATCCCCTGGATTCAATAAACTCCATGCAGCAACAGTGCTATTCCTGCACAGAGTGGTTCATGTCCATGTAGCCACATCAGCATGCCTTGCATATTCATGAAGGCCAGCTGCTAAGGGTAAAAGGACATGAAGCATGAATGAGTGCAGGGGGCATGTTCAAGTAGTGCATAGGTTCATAGGTTCATAGGTAGGTACTAGGCTATCTACCCGAGGGCATTTATAAGCCTAGCCAGAGTGTGTCAGCTTTCTCCACCCCATTGATTAATTAACTGAGCCTCTGTCAAGCAGAGCCAATGAAGTGATCCCAGGGGTGTATTTTCTCTTACCCATCCACTCGTCAAGGCTTCTCTTGAAGAGTGTTAGTGAGGGGCTCTGCCTAATGTAGTTAGGAATTTTGTTCCAAAGCATGGGGAGTCTCTGTGACAGGAATCTCTCCCTCCAGCATGTTCTATTTATTGTTGTGGTGAGGTTTAGCTCACTAGAGCATGTGGCTCACAGTGACTTGGATTTCTTTAGGTGGAGCATGTCCATCAATTCTGAGTTGGGCATGGCTTTGTAAGTCAGGCAGAGATCACCTCTAAGTAAGCAAAATGTCACTGAGTACAGCTGGAGTTTTTTCAGTTGGGCTGCATAGGACATATTTTTGAGGCCAGTAATTCTCTTGGTGAGGTGCTTTTGTGGTCTTTCCAGCTGTTGGAAGTGTCTTGTGAGGTACATCCCAAATGGGGCATTGTACTCTATGATGGGTCTGATGACTGAGGAGTAGAGGGGCACTATAACCTCTTTATTTCTAGATAAAAACCCCTTAGTAATTAGATGGGCCACATAGAAGGATTTCCTAACTACTTTGACAATATGATTGTCAAAGGAGAGATTACTATTTACCTGGGTCCCCAGATCTCTTATTACCTCTTCTGTATTAAGGGAGCTGCCGCCTATGTGGTAATTCGTGGGTGTTTTGTTTTTCCAAAATGGGATGACTATGCATTTTTTGGCATTTAGCTTGAGGCCATGACTATGACACCAGGTGTCTGTCTCAGTAAGGCCTTTTTGAAGGATGTCCATGTCAGCTGGAGAGTCAATTATGGCTCCCAGTTTGCAGCCATTGGCAAACTTGGTTAGCCATAGTCCTCCTGTGTTTGCCTGTACTTCTGAGAAATATATGCCAAACAGTAGGGGTCCAAGAAGCGAGCCTTGCGGGACACCACTTGTGACTGGTTATGAGTCGGACCTGGAGCCCACTATTCTTACCGTGTGAGTTCTGTCTGTAAGCCAGTTGGCAACCCATCTTGTGACGTAGGGGTTTATGTTCAGGCTGGTGAGTTTTTCTATAAACTCATGGAGGAATGCTGTCGAACTCCTTGGCAAGATCAAGGTAGGCTGTGTGAACCACCTTTCCCTCATTTATGGCCTTGGTGACTGTCTCGAAGAAGTCAACCAGGTTTAGTAGGCATGATCTGCCCTTAACAAAGCCGAACTGGGTCAGGTCAAGTGTTTGGAGGTTCCCAATGTCTTTGTTAATGAGTTCCATGATGATGCGCTCCATAGCCTTGCAGACCAGGCTAGTCAGGCTTATGGGGCAATAGTTAACAGGGTCAGTTGTGGCCCCTCCTTTGCGGAGCAGAATAACAATTGCTGTGTGCCATTCTATGGGCATGTAGCCTGTGGAGAGGCTGGGGTTGAACAGTGTGTTTAGGTGGGGGGTTAGTTTGTTCTGTAGTTCGTGCAAGATGCAGCCTGGGACACCATCTGGCCCCACTGATGCTGTGTTTTTGGCTTTTGAAAGGGCTGTTTTCACCTGTGCTTCTGTAATTTCCGGGACACTTGTTGTGGGCCCTTTTGAAGGTGAGAGGGAGGTGAAGTTTGCACTGAATCTATCTGCCAGGATGTTGGCAATATCAGTAGGTTCAGTATATTTTGTGCTATTTTGCACTAGCTCAGAGCATATCTCCGAGTTGCCACTTAGATTCTTGACATAGCTAAAGAAGGCTTTGTGGTTATCTTTCGAATCCTTGGCTATTTTTCTTTCAAAGTTAGCCTTGGATGATTTTATGAGGGACCTTAGGACTGATACTGATCAGGGTTGTCTTTCCTTCTTGGGATTTGCTTTTTTTCTGAACTAGTTTCCTCCTTTTGTTGTATAACCTGTTTATGGCAGGGGTCAACCAGACTGGTTTCCTTCTCTTAGGGGAGGGAGTCTTGGTTTTGCTAGGGATGGCATGATCCATGCATCCTTGTAGGTGCTCATAGAGTGCAATTGTAAAGGATTCTGCATCTTGGGCAGTGTTATCCTTTAGCATGGGGGCTGTGAAACTTACCACCTCTGCCTTAAGTAAGGTGAAATTTGCTTTAGAAAAGTTTTTCACTGTGGTTTCCTTGGTTGGGGGTGGTGATGGGGAGTGGACATTGAGGGTGATTAGTTTATGGTCTGATCTAACCAGTGATGGGTTGACCTTCAGTACAGAACACCTGTCTCCCATGTTGGTGATGACCAGGTCCAGTATGTTGTGGCCTCTGGTAGGGGAGTTTACCAGCTGATTCAGGGCATTTGAGTTGATAAATTCCAGGATGTGCTGCACCTGGAAGTTTGTACTCAAGTAGTTTTCCCAGTTAATGGTAGGGTAATTGAAATCGCCCAATATTAGGGTGTTCGGTAGGACCTTCATGTTTTCCAGTGTCTCCAGAAAGGTGAAGTGGTGGTTCTGAGTCATGGAGGGTGATCTGTAGCAGGCCACAATTTGCAATGCAGATTTGCCCAATGTTAGCTGCACATGGATGATCTCAGAGGTATCATGCTGCACCACTAACCTGGAGGTGTGGGTATCCTTGATGAATATGGATACACCCCCTCCTTTTGTGTTTCAGTCCATGTTCTGTGGCCGAAATGTGTGGTATGAGTTATAGCCCAGTAGTGCTGGAGTGCTCTCTGGAGCCTTGAACCGGTTTCAGTTACTGCACAGATGTCAATGTTCTCCATACTTAGGAGTGCTTCGAGCGCATGCATTTTGAGATTTAAACTCCTGGCGTTGAGTAGCATAACCCTCATTTTTTTTACTTGTGCTGTTTACGGAGGTGGGTTTGAATTTTGAGCCTTGCCTAAAAAAGGCACTATGGGGGCAGCAAGAGCCTTGCCTAGTATTCGAAAGCTGGGGTGACAGGTGCAAGCCATCTCTTGTGAAGCAACATGGCTTGTCGAGTATGTCATCCCAGGCTGACAGACACTGGATCCCCTTTGAATGACACCAGATGCTTAGCCAATTGTTGAAACTGATCATTTTTGTCTTTATACTGAGGTATCATTCTTGGTGAGGGCAGGATGCTACTCAGGGTCAGGGTCATACCCGCCTGGGCTACATGATCAGAGAGCTCTTCCATGTCTCTTTTCATGTAGTCCAGGGAGGTACATCTCAGGTCATTCACACCAACATGAACAAGGACAGAGTCATATTTGTACTTGTTCTGGAGTGACCTGAGTGCTTGTGTTATGTGGTGGATTCTGGCTCCCGACAGGCAGCTAACAGTAACCTTATCCTTGTCCAGCCTAGTGAGTGGGGTGTCAGTGTGCCTGACTACTGAGTCACCTATTACTAGTGTATTAGGTATGTTATTTCACCTTAAGGGCTGTGATTATGTGGCACATTGATTTTGTGTTTTATGTGTTGTCTGGTTTGTTACAGGAGGTGCAGGTTTTGTGGGTGTCTGCTTTGGAGCTCTCTGATGTTTTTGCAGGTTTTTATTTAGAGCCTTCGAGTATGATTTCATGTATTTATGTGTATTTTTTGCCAGTGCTGGTTTAGTGGGTCTATGTGAGGCTGGAGGTATGGTGCAAGTGTTAACCTTCTCCTCATGACTGTCTGTTCCAGTCTTGGGTGGAGAGACCTTAGCCTCCAGTTTGGCTGTATAATTGCATCTCTCGCATATGTTAGTGTTTTGTGGTAGGAGGAGAGGGCTGTCTGTGTACATGAGGCAGTTGCAACATTGCCTCAGGATACCCAGATTCACCAGGTGAACTGGAGAGTACACCTGAAGTTGCCCTTTGGTCATGCCTGAATAGTAGGGTGAGCTGCTTAGTCACTTGGTTGGTGAGGGGTGGATAAAGAGCCTTGCCCTGCTGGGCAATCAAGTGTCGGGGTATATTAGCGCTTGCTATTAGGTCTGAGCAAGTGCTGGACTGTTGGATACTTTTTGAGTGCTTAGGTTGAGAGTTAGACTAGTTTCAAGTGAAAAACTGAAGAGGAGACTTAGTGGAGCCGGGAATAATTTAACTCTAGCTAACCGGTGCTGCCCGGTGCACAAAACTGTGCAAATACAGTTTTTAAACTACTAACTTCTGTGCTGGAACCACTCCACGAGGAACAGATAGCTGCTCAATGTTCCCTTCTCTCACAGGTGAACAGAGAAACTCCCTCTATTCAAGTAAGGTATGGGCAACTCAGAAACTTGTAACACAGCCCTGAACTCAGCACTAGCCTGAAAACTGGACTATACTAGCTTAGAAAGGCAGGAAACAAGAATTTTCTTTTTGAAAAGATAAGGCAAAAACAGTAAAAAGTACACTTAAAACAGCTTTAAACGACTACAAGCGATCAGAAAAGGCTATCAGACTTTAGCGTGTAGCCTACAACAGTTAAACAATTTAATTAAACAAAAAAACAACTTTTTAAAAGTGCAGGCAGTCAAATAAGTACAATATGTGAAAAAAAACCAAGCTTTTAAATCACAATAAGTGCTGGAAAATCAGCGTTTAGGGAGAAAACAGTTACGTACAGCAAGAAAATACAGAAAACTGATAATCACTCCAAAGTCTCTCTTTTAAGCTAGAAGGCTTGTATCAGTTTAAGGCTTTCTAGTGCTTTCCAGTAGGTTAGTTACAGGAAAGATGGGAAACAAGCGCAGATGTGGTGTTTTAAACCAGAAAATTGAAAGAGATGGACAACTTCACGAATGATCAATAAACTACAATTCCTGGGCCAAGAACCACTCCTCTTGTGGTAGACAGGCTACCTAGTGCTTACCACTCCCACTGATAAGCTAGAAGGCTTCCCTCCAATACAGAAAGGCTTGCGGGGTTCAGAAGCTTACAAAGAGTCCTGGATACAGCAAATCTGTACCTGGACTAGACTAGTTACAGGAAAGGTGGGGAACAAGCATAAACACAGGCTTTTAAGCCAGCAAGTTGAAAGAGATGGAAAACTGCCTAAATGGCCAATAAACTACAAATTATGGGCCAAAACCCACTCATCTCATGGTTGATAGGCTACCTGATGCTTACCACTCCCACTGATAAGCTAGAAGGCTTCCCTCCAACACAGAAAGGCTTGGGGTGGCTCAGAAGCTTACGAAGAGTCCTGGATACAGCAAATATGTACCTGGACTAGACTAGTAACAGGAAAGGCAGGAAACAAGTACAAACACAGGCTTTTAAATCAGAAGGTTGAAAGAGATGGAAGAGCTTCCCAAATGGCCAATAAACTATAATTTATGGGCAAGAAACCTCTCCTCCTGTGGTAGATAGGCTACCTAGTGCTTACCACTCCCACGGATAAGCTAGAAGGCTTCCCTCCAACACAGAAAGGCTTGGGGGGCTCAGGAGCTTACAAATAGTCCTGGATACAGCAAATCTGTATCTGGACTAAATAAGTTACAGGAAAGGAAGGAAACAAGCTAGGAATTTTTTTTTTACAGAAAAGCAGCTAAAACAGCAGTAAATACAATTAAAATGCAATGCAGGCTAGCACACGTGTATCAATATTACGGCAAATACAGTTTAATTAAATGCAACTAAATTAACAAATGACTAAAAAAACAAGTGCAGAAGGCATTAAATTAGAAGGCTACTAACAAGCAGTAATAAGCGCAGAGTAAGAACAACTGAACAGATAGCACGCAGAACAGCAACTAAGACAGTTACAGTAAGAGCAGTTGAATATATATATATATATATATATATATATTATATATATATATATATATATATATTTTTTTTATTTTTTTTTTGAAGGAGGGAACACACCTTCTCAAATGCTCTCTTTGTACACAGTAGGAGTGCCTGAAATCAGAATATGATCTCACCGCACTCAGTTGAGTGAGCAAATGAGATAGGCCCAGAAGGAGTATCCAAATACAAACTTACAAGAGGGGCAGGCAGTTTCAAAGCCACCAAGATTAACGCCAAAACAAGAACAGGGAGGGTGGGTGAGAGAAACACAGTGGAGACAACAAGAGACAGAAACAATACAGCACCAATATAAATAATAGGCAAGTGTATAAATACAGCACAGTGCAAACTAAGTTGCAAAAAGTGTACTTATCAGTTTGGAATAGATTCCAACTTTGCAGCTCACAGCAAATCTATCAGCTTTCCAGCAGTTCACAGAAATGCAGTCTGTACTGGAATTACAATGAAATACACCTCAGGCAATGACTCGAACACAGACTACGAACACGCCCCCTGCACTCAGTACGTCACTTTCTAAACCTGATCTGGCATAATATTAAAGAATTTCTCTAATATTATGCCAGTATTTCATGTCCGCAGACACTGAAATGTAATAAATGATCATTTCAGTGTCCGCAGATGCTGAAATACATACAGGAACAGGAACCCAATGCAGGGGGTGTGTGACAGGTTCTGTGACACACTGCCTGCATTGTAAAAGTGCCATACAACACCTCACAATCTGCTAAAGCAGGAAATCTGGACAAAAAAGCAAATAATGGTGGGACAAGTCCTAAAACGGATACTACTTACATACTGACCTCACAAACTTAGGAGGTTGATTGAAAACAGGTCATGCATTAGCATGAATTTCCAAAGGATAGCAGTGTGAAAGTCAAATGTATGCCATTATCCCCTGACAGCAGTCCATGTGGACAAAGTCACAAATAATGGGGGACAAAGCCTTAAAAATAGGGACACTACATAAATATTGCCCTCACAAACTTAGAAAGTTGATAGAAAACAGGTCATGCATTAACATGAATTTCCAAAGGACAAAAGTCTGAAAGTCAAATGTATGCCATTATTCCCTGACTGCAGACCTTAATGACTTGTTAAAAACCACAATACTCACTATATAAATAATAATATAATAACAATATAATAATAATATAATAAATCTTTTTTTTTACATGCTAAGGAATGTTTAAGCGTAGCTAAGCATGTATGAGCATCATGGCCCTCCGCTTAGGATTGCTTAAACATCCCATAGGAGATAAATAAAAATATACAACTGAAATTCCTAAGCTGAGATAGTGAAGTGGCTAGAGTCCTGCTTTACATGTAGGTGTTCATGGTTTGACTACCAAGACAGGCAAGTTATTTTTATATGGGAAAGCAGTGTTAAAATTATTTTTTTAAACTTAAATTATGTAGTAACTGTTTTTTGTCAACCAGGGAAGTGTAACTAGTGTACAATGGAAGTGTGGGTGCATATAACATGTGAAATCACCCATGTATACACAAGTGTCCCATACAGTATAGTCACACCCCTTGCTAATGTAATAAAAGCACATAGAGGGATGTCATGTAAAGTAAATCATATACACCTACTTAATGAAGTAATTGTTCTGATAGTTTTCTAAAATGAAAGTGAGCAATGGTCAGCAATGGTCAGCTATGCTTACCAGGTCTAAGCATCACTTAGACGTGATTGCTAAGCAGCAGGTACCTCAGGTAAGCAGGTCTGCACACTGTTAAGCAGTACTCAGAAATTACCCCTTTAAGCACTGTTCAACTCAGCTTAGCAGATTTGCACACTGCATACCAGAGCTTAACATGTTTAAAATGGCCTAATGATGGCAAAGGGTGCGAGTACCACCTTATTTAAACCATGCAGGTGGGAATACAGCCATAACCTGTTTAGTCTGATCTCTGCAGGAACATGTCTGGCACTGGATAGGGAGTGTGCTTCCAGGTGCAGCACTGGAGCATTCAGGAGTCCAGGGTCATGGCTGGACTCCTTGTTGAAAAACATAATGAGAGACTGCTGCAGAGCCAGTACCAGGCCTCACAATACAAAACAGTGGCCTGGGACCATCTTGCACATGATCTCACCAGTGCTACTGGCAACCCCTGGACTGGTGAGCAGGTATGGCACCACTATGCTGACCTAAAGCAGAGGAAGGGTGGTGGTCTTGGCACAGTGGATCAAAGATGCATGGGCACGGAATGCTCCAGTAGTGAGTAAGTATCACTATTAAGTAGTTTGTAGCAAATACTAGACTGAGAATGTGATGGACAGGTATGCATAATGTTTGTTTCTCTCCCCTACAGCTGCAGCAGAGAGGGCTACGAACATCAAAGCTCATGGTGACAGACTGCTGAGGCTGCACCAACAGGCTGGTGAGTACAAATCTGTTTTGCAGTACATGGTTTAAATAGCTAAGAAGGAGTACAGCGCTTACTGCTAGTAGGTATACTGTTACTGTGTGAAATTAAAAAATAAAAATGTTTGACAAATATTAATGTGCAATAAAACTACCTACAAAAACTGTTGTGTTTATTTTGGTATGTTGTTGTAGACATTTAGAATGTATGCAGATTCTTCACAGCAAATGTGGCTGTGACAGCATACATTAACTGAGCTTCTTCTGTGAACCAGCTGTAAAAAATGTAGATGGTGGAGCTGTAAAACAAGATATAACTGAAATGTGAAATGTATATTGCACTAAGCTCTGAACCCTGAATAATAATGTGCAAAGTTTCAGATTTTATTCCATCCAGCATTGCCTTGTGTTAACCTTTGCTTTCCAGGTTGTAGTAATCCAGAGCATTAATGCACAGCACAATAACTATCTGTCATGCATGCATCACAGGATTACAGCTTCAGACTGTCTAACCAAGAGACTATTAGGCAGAAACCATTGAAATACAAAACAGCAGTTCCCTAGTATCTCAGTCTGATGAGAAATAGCTTAGTTGTTAATTCTGCACACCCAGACACCATTCAAATCCAGGCAATGGTACTAAGATGTGTGCATATCTGCACACAAGGAACCAGGAATAAATGCAAAAATAGTCAGGTAATGTTAGATATTTTCTCCACAGGTTGTATAGGTAAGGAAATGTTGGTAGTAGCTGTATGAAGGGTATACTGATAAATTGTGTACAACTGTTAAACTGTCCCATCACATGCCTGCAAATGACAACAGGATAGGTACAGGAAATGTTGGTAGTAGCTGTATGAAGAGTATACTAATAAATTGTGTACAACTGTTAAACTGTCCCATCACATGCCTGCAAATGACAGCAGGATAGGTACATACATGTACTCTTCCCGATACATGTCTCACAAGTGTCACACTGTCATGGCTACTGGTCACTGCTGCCAATAACCCTGGACACAGATAGGAAACCAGTTGAAGTATGCCAGTAGCACACTCACATAACAACACTCAGGGTACCCCTCCTGTGCCAGGTATGTAACCCTGACATGTACAAGTCCTCTCTAGGCATGTAGCCAGAGTTGTCACAGTTTGCCCCATACCATATCAGGCTGACAGTTTAATAGGTATGTTTGTGCTACAGAAGCTATGGGCCATAGGCAGATGTAAAGTGAGGGGAGACCCATAGAGTATTGAACAGTACTGTTGTGGAATATAGAAGCATAAACAGTTGTTAATGGACTTTTGTCTGTCCCCCACCCCTTATCTGGATCAATGCTAAAATTCATATACTATAGGTATGTTTTACTCCAAACCTAATGTTGTGACTTGTGTTCTATTACTGTTCATATATTTGATTGGTTGCATGTTAACATACCTTGTTCAAATACCATTGTTGGTGGCCTGTTGCCGTCAATGTTACTGGCATGCAGTTACAATCCATACTGTTGTTCCATTTATGCATGTGTTTGTTTTGCTATGCAACTGTTTTAAATCTGTTTTATGGGGTTAATTGGTACACCCATGCATTCTATTATAACTAATTTGGAAATGTGTTGTTCATGACTAACCAACCTATTCTTTAAAACCAGAACACTGTTGCATGTATGGAAAGGCAGATCCAGGTGGATCTGCATGTCCCACCTCATCTGGCCATGGCACCGGGCCCCAGCACATCTGAGACCCAACCTGGGCCTTCCTCATCTGCTGGTCCTGCACCACCTTTGGGTGGAACTGCCTCAGGGGCTGGGGCCTGTCCTCTCCGGTAGCCGGTACAGACAAGGAGCCTGTCACCCACAGTCAGGTCTGGGGTTTGGTGTGCAGTGCCATCCGATCAGAGTTCAGTGGGCAGCTGTGCCAGATTGAGGGCTGCCTTGTGCGCCGCAAGGGGCAGGGTGCCCCTCCTGTTCAGTCCCCCAGCACAGCCACCTTCAGGGCCATGAAGGATCAGTGGTGACTGCCCATGGGTGGGGATCTCAGTCCCACGGTATCCATTTGGGGGCTCATGGGCTTTGGATTCCCAATCACCTTCCCTGTCAAAGGTGTTTACCCCTTCATGTGTCATATACTACTCCTGTCTGCTGTCTTGTCTGTCTGAAAATGCAACCTATCTCACCCAACCTACCTCCCCAAACATACCTACAGCCCTTCCCCAACATCCCACTCTCACCTTAAAAAAAAGGGCATCTGTCCTGCAAAAAAAACATTGCCCCATACATAGCTCTACATTTTGCATCCATGTACATTAATCTGCAAACGTCTGTTGACAACACCCCTCCCTGTGGGTTGTGAGGCTGTAAATTCCAAATTCTATACATGTAATGCACAGCTGTTGCTGCAGAAGAAATGTAGAGCTATGGTCCTTTCCTACATCCGCCCTGCAAATCCCTAGCTGCTTTTCATAATGTTTACCCTCTGCTTGCCCCCATTTCACTGCTTTCCTATCACCCTTTTTTCTTTTCTTTAAAGAAAATTAGCGCCGGTGTAAGCGGGAGTAAGCGGTGCTAAGTGAAGCTAAGAGGGTTTATTTAACCATCTGTTAGCAATGCTTAGCACCATGCAAAACCATGCAAACCCACTTACAACTGCTTAAAAGTGACTTAATCACTCTGTCTCCATCAGCCCTTGTTCTGCCCAGTAACAAAGTAATCAGCACTGACAAATCTCAAACCCAGGATGCTGTGCATTACTATCACAGCACTGCACCACTACACTATCTGAGTTGTGGGAGTGTGTAATGCTTTTATGAACATATCATTCATTATAGTCATTTAACATTAATGAAAAAAAAAAAAACAATCACCTCCTAGTCTGGAACCCAGTACCCTGAGCACAACAATCATAGCAACATACCACTACACCATCTGAACTGTAGGAATCTGCAATGTTTTTACAAACATATCATGCACAACAGTCATTCAACATAAGGGGGAATCATATGTAATCTCTCTCTCTCTCTCTCTCTATATATATATATATATATATATATATATGGTTCCCTATTAGAATCCTGAAACACTATAAGCCTGAAAGTCAAAATCCTGAAAACTAATGACTGAAAATGCAAAATCTCGAAAATGCAAAATCCTGAAAGTCAAAATCCTGAAAACACAAATAATGCTAATATGTCACTATAAAGACACTAATATCTACCAACTGACCCTGACCCTAACCCTAACCCTAAGGTCCGTCACTATCGCACACTCACCTGACCTGCGCCCTAACCCTAACTCACTTAAACCGCCCCTAACCCCAATATTTGTCACTATTGCATACATGCCTAACCTGCCCTAACCCTAACTCACTTATACCGGCCCTAACCCTAACATAAAACCAACCGCACACTTACCTGGACCCAACGCATGACCTAACACCACAGGGCTAACAATAGCAAAGCCACAATGACGTCAGTATGTCCATTTTGTGTTTTCAGGATTTTGACTTTCAGGATTTTGCATTTTCGAGATTTTGCATTTTCAGTCATTAGTTTTCAGGATTTTGACTTTCAGGCTTATAGTGTTTCAGAATTCTAATAGGGAACCATATATATATATATATATATATATATATATATATATATATGTATATGTATATATATATATATATATATATATATATATATATATATATATATATATACACACAAATGTATGGATTACCTTCAGAAGCTCGAAAAACTGAAATCTCGAGCCCAAGAAGTTGAATCCACAAAGCAACGAAAACTAAAAACCGTGAAATAACCTCGAATACTGGAGGTTTTGAATTTTGTGGTTTTTACTACTACTACTACACACATACACACACACACACACACACACACACACACACACACACACACACACACACACACACACACACACACACACACACCATCCACCACACAAACACACACAATCACTCTACTTCATGTCTGCCCCCCACACCCCCTACTTAAATATTCTCACTCCGTGGTCGTACTACATACAAACACACACAAAACACCATCACACAAGCTACATTCTCCTCACACACACACACACACACACACACACCACAGCAGCAAAACATACTGACACACACCACAGACCCTACCCAACCCCCTTAACACACACACACACACACACACACACACGTACCTGAATACATGACCACATCGAACCTCTAGAAGCACGAAATTCAAAACCTCCAGTATTCGAGGTTTTGAATTTCACACTTCTAAACTTTTGCTATTATGTGGATTTGGCTTCTTGGGCTCAAAATACTGAAATTCAAGATTTCAGTATGTTGAGCTTCTGAAGGGAACCCATATATATATATATATATATATATATATATATATATATATATATATATATATATATATATAATCATTTATATATGTATATATATATCTATATATATCTATCTATCTATATATATATATATATATATATATATATATATACACACACACACACACACACACACACACACACACACACACACACACACACACACAGATAACCAACCTCTTACAGCAATTCATTTGCAAAAAGCCCAACAAACTGGGGGGAGAAAGGGCAAACAATAGTGACATCTGTGAAATATGGCTGTCATACACGTAGAAGTCTGCTAGAGTGGCATGGTTTGCCTTAACATACAATGTCAGATAGATTCCAGGTCTGAAACACAAATGAATGTCATTATTTACTGATGTCAATGCTCAAATCATCCCAGTAATTTTTCAGAAACCCAACAGACAAAACATATAAGCCACATATCAGGACAGTGTCTAGACATCTGGACAGTGGAGAGGTATGACCACAGTCATGGAACAGAATGGAAAACCCATGACAGCCACCAACCATGTCACCCAGCACCTTCTGAACCACAGTAAGACCAGCACAACACTAGCACAAATCAGCTCTGGGCAATTACTCATGTATATCCAAGTATATCATGCACTACAGGGATAGAACTTTAGGGAAAAGCAGATAGTGGTGCATAAATGTCTACCCAAAACCATGTGCACCACAGTCACAGCAACATACCAGTACCCCAAATAAACTCTAGAGTAGAATGACTGTTTGAATGAACATATCCTGATCCCCAGTCAGACAATACACTGACAGATACTGACCCAACTCACATTGTAGTGGGAATCCTGAGGTGTTAAAGGACCTTTCTCAGTCTGCCCCTACAAATATACATACATGATAGACCACCAGCATCTGTAGTAGCATGCACAGTCAGATAGAAAAAGGATCTTTGACACTCACGTCTGCTACTCTCCCTACCAAGCCAAACAAACATGTGCACACAACACTGCTACACAATCTTGACAGTCGTTTCACAATGGCAAGACATACATAACTCTCATATGCACAAATTTCCACAGAATGTCCAGGGTGTGATACCCTATTCATGGCCACTGTCACATACCACTCCCAGGAGTCTGCATACCTCTGACCCTCTTACTGCAAGATATCTGGACAAAGCATAACATACTTGGGGGACAGGGGGCTGCAAAGAGGAACATATCTCACATAAGGGTGTTACAAACTGAAACAGTTGACAGTGTCACAGGCTTTGTTGTAACATAACATCCCTGAAGAATATGATGTCTGAAACACCAATGAATGTCAACAGTTACTGATTACAATCCTCACATTATCCTACTGCTTCCACAAAAAACGGCGTTGGCTGAGGAACAGACCAAATATAATATGTGAACCCCTGGGCAGTCTGTGGACATCAGGACAGTTGAGAGGTACGTCAGAGACATATCACTCTCAGACGTCAAGTCACACAGAAAATGCATGTCCAGATGAACCCTGTTAAACTAGCAACCCTCTATGTGTATAACAGCAGTACTGACTTACAATCTGTACCCAATTCTGGAGCTTTGTTCCCCATGTTGCTGGGCTGTCTCCACATGTCCTCTCCTGAGAGGTATTCCCACCTACTGTCTGTGAAGCTGTATTCCCCACAACTCCATAATGCCCTCCACACAGGCAAGGGAAAGGGGCAAGGTCCACATGAAGGCCATCATATTAGCACTGTGTTGCTATGGCATTGACAAATGGAAAGACAACACAGCTGCTCTGGATGCAAGTAGCAAGTGGGAGATGCCAATTGGTTCACAGGTCATCACCTGCTCATGAGCAGTACCTACAAAAGGCAAGCTGCTGCCTATGCAACACAGGTCTCAACCCATCTACACAAATACAGACTGTGACTACACAAACCTAACCAATTGCATTGTTGTGAGGTAACTTCTGAGCACTATAACAGTTATGTCAGTCATGTAAGCATCTAATGGAATGCAGAAGAGGGTATGCAATGATGTCAAATGGGATATTAAACACCAGGCTGCAACAAGACCCTGATGGACTCACATGCTGCTGTCTAGCACCTATGGCCATTTCTGCCTGCCCTGCCTGCATTGACATGGAGTACATCTCTGGCCCCTGACTCACCCCAGCAAAGGTCAGCATATGTATGACTACTAATGGAGTCTTTTTTGTTCAATAATGGGTGTGTTACTGGTAGGCCAGATACCTGAGTTGTTGTAATTAGTCATATGTCACCTGTGAATACTACTCTGATACATATGCTTGTCTTACAAATGTAATAGATGTACTTAGGGTATGTGCATACTACATGACAGGTGCAGATGCGTGTGTTGAACTGTATGGGATATATGGAGCCCATACCTGCCAACCATCCAGAGTGTTACAGACTGACCACATGTCTGCCTCATATTTGTAGTCAATGCCTCAGACAGTTGTGTATTGTCTGGCACATCACTGGCAACCCATTAAAGACTGCAGTCATAACAAATTAGCATACATTTCATTGTCAGATGTCATATCCTGCAGAGTACACCTGTGAATGTGATACTGTCTTTGCTGGCAAATAAGTGTGTTTCAGCTAGATTCATAAAATGACACTATTTACTGGCCTTTGCCCACCACTGATGTATGCCTTTGTGCAGATGTCTTGCTCTAACAGGAGCTAGGTGTCTTACCATGACACCCATGTCAATGCAAGTGTACCTTGTCCTCTAGGATGCTGAGATTTGTGCAGTCACTGACACCTGCTGTCTAGGTGTGGAGAGCACACCAACTTTGCCAGGTAACTCATCCCATCATACGTTTAGACCCCAAATGGAGGCCCTGCAAAGCCTCAGGAGGTGGATTGTTGAACTTTAGCGTACACATACACACCTCCAGGCTGGCCAAACAGTATGCCACATGGGTGACATCCTAAGTGCAGTTAATAGTTGACACAATACCAATTCAAACATAGCTAGCTACAGGCCTCCAAACATGACTATGGACACCCACCACACCTATTGGGACCTGCTAGAATCTGTCAGGATTCAATTGTCTACCCTGCTCCTGGGTGAATTCAAATACCCAACCATAGTGTGCCTGACCTATGCCACCCGAACATAAATGCACATAGATTCCTCAGCTTTGTCAATGGCAATGCAGTGGATCAGCCAGTCAACACCCCTACAGCAGGAGGGAATCTCATGTACCTGGTCCTAACCAACATGACTAGCAACTGTAGCACTCCTACAGTGCCATTCCCCCTTGGTAATATCTACCCACATAGCCATCACTGCTCAGTTTACCGTCTCCCCTGCCCCCACCCCCTTTACAGTGTCAAACAGAATGAACTGCATACAAATGACTACAAATCCCCTCAGAGCAGGTAGAAGTAGATGTACTGCCAATGTCCTATTTGTTGGAACTAGCAGCAGTGTCCAGGCCCACATCACAATACTATGTGTGCACCCACATAGCTGTATGAAATTAGTATTACCTGACAGGGCAACATCATCTCCCTGAAGACAGGGTAAACACCTGTGGTGGACAGCAGCAATACACAAATACCATAATAGGTAGAAACAAGTGCTGGACAGGCCAAGAAGGAATAGTTCAGTCTTTGGAAGCAATGTAATCTTGATCTGTCCAAGCAAATAAGGGCACAGGTGATGTACCCTAAGGCTGTCTTTGAGTGCAAATTCGACACATCTACCAAGGCAGATCACTAGGCCTTCCACACGTGTCTGCAATCCCAGAGGCAACACACAAATCTACTCTGTAGTGGTGGTCAGTAATACCACATGCACATATGGCATAGATATAGGCAACTGACTGCAGACAGGTGACGTGTAAACACCACCCCCTCATCCCCCCAGTGGTACACATGTGCATGTACAGCACATGTCCCCTCCCCTTATCATCAGGAAGCAGGTCTGTAATGCCCTCTCAAAGGCAACACACAGAGGTGTCCATAGTCATGATGCCATCCCTGGCTGCATCTCACATGAACACAGGCATGGGCTCTCAGAACAATTTTGCATTGTAGTCAACCACAGCTTGAACAATGGTGTCATCCCATCTGCACAGAGGACAGCCACTGTCATCCCTATACACAAAGGTGGAGCAATCCACCAACCCAACTAATATGATGTGCATCAGCCTAACTAGCCTTCTCTGCAAGGGCATGGGAAGCAATATCAAGGACATTATGAACAGGGTCATTGGCAACATCAAAATGCCTGGGCCCACATACCATGGTACTGTCAAAGGGAGAGCAGGCCTGTGAAACCTGACTGACCTCTCTGCAGTGGACAACAAACACAGGGATGAGGGAAAGATGGCGAACAATGCCTACCTTCACCTAGCCCTATCCTCTCTCACTATTCCCCAGGTGGACAGGATACATATGCTTACACAACTAGGCACCAACCTTTAGGTTACCAGATGGGTAGATAACTGGCTCATTGATAGTAGCCACACAGTCAGAGTAATAGAACCCACCTCTAATAGATTCATCCACAACAGTGTACCCCAAGGATTGGTCTGGGGGGCTCTACTGTTTGAGATATATGTA